>NC_057800.1:425610361-425918658 GCF_018294505.1 Triticum aestivum
AACTTTCTGATGTGCACAACGTGTTCCACGTGTCACAACTCCGGAAGTGTCTCCAAGTTCCAGACAAGCCCGACCTCTACAAGGACGTCAATCATCAAGCCATTGATCTTCAACCTGATTTGACTTATCGTGAGCGGCCCATCTGCATTCTGGATGAGGCTGAACGACGCACTCGAAGCCGCACCATCAAGTACTTCAAGGTCCAATGGAGCAACCACACTGAAGCAGAAGCAACTTGGGAGCGTGAAGACTACCTTAGATCCGAATTTCCGTATCTCTTTTAAGCCTAGTTTAGGAATCTCGGGGACGAGATTCTTGTAAGGGGGGTAGGTCTGTCACACCGTGCATTTTGTAACATTTCATTTTCATTATTAAAGCATGAAAATTTGGACCAACAAAAACTTTTTGCATTTTTTTTTGGCTTTTATTTGGGTTTGGTTTTCTCTCTGTGTTTCTTTCAAGTGCTTCTTGAAGTCAACTACTCTGCCCTCTATATTCCACCTCCTTACCCCAAGCTCCTGACCAATGACCATGCCATGTGAATAGTGCTATATGGAGTTTTCTTACAAAAATAATTTGGCCAGAAAGTATTTTCTAAAATTAGTTTTCCAAAAACCCCTGAATTGAGGTTTGCACTACAAGTACTTGATTAAGGGCAGTAAAAATCTTTCCAAAAATATATTAGACTCCTATTAGATATAGGATGCCCAGGAACCACAAAAATATAATTTTAAAAGTTACTGTTCTATTTTATTTAAAGGCTTTTTCTTAAGGCCAGAAATGGTCTTTAATAGGAAAAAATTACTTTACTGTTTCAAAAATATTTGACAAAATTTAGGGAAACTCATAGGACATATATTGTCCATATATAAGAGTTTCAACACCTGGTCATGTTCAAAATATTGGTCAAATCCCTCTAAAACCCTTTCTGGATATTTCAAGCTTTTGAAATATTTACAAAGGAAATATTCTCCAAAAATTCCAGGAAAATTCCATCATGTCACATATGACATATTAGATGATCTTGCCAAGTCTCATGGCTTGGAGAACAAGATAACACCATCAAAACCCCTCAAAACTATCTCTGTCCATTCTGAAGTTTGATCAACTTTACATTGCCAAGTATGTCCAAATGTGCTCAAACTTGGTGGACATGCTTCATTGGTCTAATGATGCATCTGGACCAAATGGCACAGGTTGGAGAATAGGAAGTCTTGGTCAAAGTGCCTCAAAACCCTCTCTGACCAGAATCAAGTTTGAACTACTTTGCACTACCAACTTTTTCTCCAGGACCCCAACTTTGGTGAGCCTGATCATGTGACCAAATAAGGCTACCACACCAAGTGGCACATCAAGGAGAAATGATTTACTCCACTGGATCTACACAAATACATTTCTGCCCATTTCTAGGGTTTGCAAAAGTTGCATTGGCAACTTTGTCCAAATAAGCTCAAAATGGGTGGAAGGCCCTAAATATATGTGACATTTCACCCCTTGGAGTATCTTGGCCAGTGGGAGTCATTAGCTTACCCAAAACTCCATCAAACACCTTCTGGCAAAATACTAAAAAGCCTATTTTTGCCACTTTCACTAATCTCCTTGAGTTCATCTTTTTGCCACAACCCCTCCTCACTCCCCTCTGTCACTTAGACACTTTTCTACCCGAGGAAGCAATGTGGAGGAAGGAGGGAATCACGTTTGTCCTCTCTGGACAACAGCTTCCCTTCTCTCTCCCAGCCTCTCTCTCTCCCCTCTGCACCCCAGAGCATCCCAGGCTCTTTCCAGGTTTTGCCCCCTTCCACTGTAGCCTCCAGACAGAAAAGGACGCGCGCGCGACGCGGAAAACCCGCGGATGCCGGCCAAAGTCGCGCTCTGGAGCACCTGCCAGAGCGCCGACCGTTGACACCGCGCCTCCCGACCGCCTCGTGCCTTCCCATCGCGCCAGTTGATGTGTCTTGACGTCTGCGACACGCCGCCGTGCCGTCCCCATTGTCTCTCCCTCTCTCTCCCCTCCTGCAGCGCGTGCCCGACGCCGTCCGGCTCGGCCAATGGCCGGCCTCACACGCGCGGGCGCCAGAACACTTCCCCGCTCTCTCTCCTCCTCCCTGGCGCCCTACTCCATCCCCACGAGCGCCGTGGACAGCTCCAACCTCTCTCCAACGGCTTCCAGAGCCGATCCCGCGGGCGCCCGTAGGCCACGCCCACGGTGAACCGCGGCCAGCCTATATAAGGCGCTCCCGAGCCCTTCTCTTCCTCCCTGTCGCCCCTCCACACACCCAATCCACCCCCGGAACCACCCACTTCTCTCCAGAGCCGCCCGAGCTCGAGATCGAGCTCGAGCTCCGCCGCCTCGGGTCGCCGTCAATCTGCGGGTACAGGCCTCCTCCGCTCCTTTTCTCTCTCGAACTGGACTCCCCTCGCCTCACTGGTGTTTTCCCCTCTCTTTCCCCCTCGTTTTGCAGCCGGAAACGGCCGGAACCACCGGCGCCCGAAGCACCTCCGCCGCGGGACCTCGTCGCCGGCGAAGCAGGCCACCCCGGCGACCGTCTCCACCACCACCAGAACCGCGACTCGCTCCTGAGTCCAACGGTAGCCTCCGCGCCCCTTCCCGTGCCCTGTATCGCCGCCGGCGAGCTCGCCGTCGCCTCTGGCCGGAGGTAGACGACGGCCGCCGTGGGGCCGGCCCGTCAGCCACACGCCCTGACGGGTGGGATCCACCCGTCAGGTTTAAAACGTGCGCACGCGCGCGCATCGATCCGCCGTCGGCTGAAGGCGTATTCAGCCTTTACGCCTTCGATGTGGCGGCCGCGTGGGCTGGGTTTACCCCCCCCCCCCTGGGCCTTCTGCTGCTGTGGCCTCTCTGGCCCAGTGGCACAGCGCCGTTTCTCTTTTTCCTTTTCTGTATTATTTCCAAAAATTCCACAGGACAGAATATTAATCCAAATGCATTGATTCCAATTTCTAAATTCCTAGAATATTGCAACCTATTTAATGGTGCAACTTTCATTCAAATCCAACCACCTTTTATTCTCTGTAAATATTTAAATGTGGTTTTTAGCATTTAAATAGGCCTTTGAAAATCCATAACTCCTATTTTGCTGCTCCAAAACCAAAACCAAAAGTTGTCCCCTTCCTAGCCTTCCTCTTAGTATTTTACAAAAATAAGTTGACATTTTTGTGAGCACTTTGACTTTTCTGTTTTTATTATTGTCTTATTTTCCCGTTGTTTTCTTGCGACGTTAGATCCCGTGTTTGACGAGGTAGCTGAGGAAGAAGGAGGAGCAGAGCCTGAAGACTTTGAAGATCAAGCCAACCAAGGCAAGTAGCCCTTTGACCATGACTATGATACCCCTTTATATGCATGTCATTTTTAGCTCTTTATTATCGATGCATCGGAATCATGATGAGATGGTGAACCACGTGGGTTGGTTACCACGATTACTTCCTCGTTGATACTTGCAGTGTGCATGGCCCTACCTTCTTATGAGGGTTATGCCGGTGGGAGTAGATAGGATGCAAATGTAGATGCTACGCAAATGGGGTGGGTTTGTGCATGGTGAAGGAGGCAATGTGATTTCAAAAGTCTTTTCGAAAACCCCGTCGGGTGCCACCTATGCCCGAGGGAGATGATGAGATGGGTGACCACTTGATGACGAAGTGGTGTGCCAAGGAAGGTGTGTGTTGTTTTCAAAACGGATTGGTCGGAGTTGCGACCGTTATTCCAACCTTACATGCGCGACCACTCTACCCTTATATGGGAAAGGGCATTATTGAGTACCTAGACCGATACTAGCTTGGAGCCCGCATTACTAGTGACGGGGGAGAGTTGGTGCTCTCTCTTGGGACGGGGTCGTGCCAGGTAGGGCGGCCATGACTGTTTTCACAGGGCACCGGACACACCGTTGGTCCCCCGTGCTTGTGGTATGTGATGAAAATGGGAGCGAGGCTCCACAACTTTATGATGTGAAATGTTCGGCACGGGGGTTACTACCAATCGAGTGGACTCCATGTTAGTGTCGTCTAGGGAAAGGTAGTGATCGGGTGCTTACCCCGGGTACTTGAGGTACCGCGGGTCGTGGATGACACGGAAGTTCCCCGGATCTAGTGGGTAAAGTGTGCAACCTCTGCAGAGTGTAAAACTATTCGAATAGCCGTGTCCACGGTCAAGGACAGTTGGGTAACCGCTCTTGGGCTACGTCCACTTGTTTTCAAACCCGGTGGGTGTGAGATGATGGTGTTGTCTTGGATCAAGTCAGAGGACTTGACACGATTGAGATGGGTTGGTGCCCTCTCTGTTTATGATAAATGGGTTGGTGCCCCTTTCTATTTATGTTGATATCTGTGACCAGATCTTATGGTTACTTGAATTCTCTTGATGCATGCTTTATAGGATGTTGAACATGTCCTGCACTCAAAACTAGCTTTATGCAAAACTTTACCTATGTCATGCATTACTGTACCTTGAACCAAATCATGGGTTGCTTGCGAGTACATTCAAAGTACTCATTGGCTTGCCACTGGTTATTTAATTGACCAGGCATGGGAGAACCGGAGTTCGAAGAAGAGTTCTTTGGAGACGATCATGCGAACTAGGACGTTCCCAGTCAGAATGCCTGTAGGGTTAAGGCAGATGGCATGGGTTCTACTTATCGACGACGATTTCCGCTGCTATGTTTCATTTGATGTTCAGCCCTTAAGGCTTTATCGATGTAAGACTTGACCATGTTGGTCACTATTTGTGTAAGACGGTATGTATGGATGTAAGACTCTTGTTATTCAGCTCCTGTGTGTTCAGTGAGCATTGATCTCTGGGATCACTGTACACGTGCATTCGGTGATCACGACTTGCGAGTCGGGGTCCCCACACAGTGAAGTGAAAGCGCATTTCTGGCCAAAGAATACCAGAGTATGGCTTCACCAAAGGAAAACGTATTCTACGAAGTGCATGTCCACTTATCTGCGTTAGCAGGGGCGGGGCCGGGCCTTGTGCCGCTGACACGCGGGTCCCACCGCTGGATTCTCTCTCCTCCCGCCTCCTTCTTCTCCCCGTCGCTCGCCCGCAGAGCAGAAGAAGCTCGCCGGTGTCGGTGCTCGTCCGGCCGGCTCCGGCCATCCCCCGCCTCGCTTGACCTATGGATGAGCTCAGTAGAAGGAGCCGCACCCGGCGGTATAGGCAATAGGCTCCAGGGTGGACTGAGGTGGGCGGGAGCTTGACCATGGCGGACAGTGGTCTTTGGGCGCCCGCGAACTCGCAGCGAGAGGCCACCAAAGGAGGAGGCGAAGGGCGGGGAGGCTCCGGGGTGGTGGTGGAAGAAGGAGGGGAAGGGGTCTAGCTTGTCAGAATAGGATATGGCCGAGGCGGTGGATGTGGCGGCCAGGGGAGGCGAGGAGGAGCTCCGGGGCTCGGGAGAGTAGTGGGGCAGGGTCCTCGGAGGTGGTGGAGGCCGCTGGTGAAAGAGGTGCGGCCGGGAACATCGTAAATAGGCGAGGGGGAGGGTCACGAGCTCGGGTACCACCAAGGGCGTGCCAGCTAGCTTCGGCGATGGGGTTTAGTTGCACGGGGAGGACGGGGATGGCTAGAGAGGGCACAGGAGGGCCACGAAGCAGTAGATGACTCCAGGGACATGGGGAAGAAGAAATCGAGGCGCGAACAGAGCCGGTTGGCCACTGTTCGCCCGTGGGCACGCGTCGGCGAGTGTTGACGAGGAAGCTGCCAGAGGGGGAACAAGGTCAAAGAGTGTCGTGAGGTAGCAGGGAGTCAGGTCGGCAACCATGGGCGCGCGGACACGGCCGGAGCGACGCGGCTCAACGCGGTCAGTGGTGTAGAGAAACTTGCAATAATAATGGGGAGAAAATAGCTTAATGAAATGGTCCCAAATTTTGTGGAGAGATGTGATATTGGTAGGAGCATGATCTGCTAATTTCTCATAATTAATTAAGCAATATAAAATATACTTGCTTCACAACCTGAAAATAGCAACAGAATGAAAGATTTGAAGTTGTTCTCCCATAGATGATTGGATGGAGCTGAAAATTGGAGGAGGGCAATGATATGAGCACATGAAGAGACATGCAAAATTTCAACTCATTTGGGAACTCCTAGCTAGTACTTCCTTCACAATGGCTTCTGTCTAACAAAAACTTTGAAAAATCACCAAGGAAGGTTGGCTAGGGAAATGAAGTTAAATTTTGGCATGAGTCAATGATTTGGATGTAGAATCATGCCTAAAAAGTTTGGGAGCAAACAAGGAAATATAGGTGGCACTTCCTTCGCAAAAGCCACACTAGACAGAAATGAAGAATAAATATTGGGGAATTATTTTTTGGCTAGGAAAGGAAAGTTTGGGCATATTTGAGCAACGTATGACCCAAAGAAATTATGAGAATTATTTGAGAATTTTGGGAGTGACAGAGATATAGGTTGCTTTACAACCTAGGACAAATATGGTTATTCCTTTAATTGAAAAAGGAATATTCCTTAGAAAAGAATTTTAGGGTTTGGTCAAGAAATGAAGTGACATGATCTTGGGAAATATTTAATAATGATGAGTCACTTCAGAGAAGAAATGATGATGATTTCCCAGGTTTCAGGTCCACAAATCCACTCCAAAAAGAAAATCGGGGCAAAAGCCAAGTAAATCAAAAAGAAAAAGAAAGGGCAAAAAACCAGGGTGTTACATGAAGTCCCTCTTATCATATCTTTTATTCTTAGGTTGTGGGTTATCAAGATCAACAACAGGTTCAATCTCCACATCATTATCATTACTAGGTTGAGCATCAACATGAACATCATCATTAACACTATCGCTAGGTTCAGGTTCATCACGAGATTGTGTTTCATCATCGGAAATAGAAATATCATTGGGATTCTCAGGTGTGTCTATAACAGGTTCACTAGAAACATGCAAAGTCCTATCAATTTTCATTTTCATTTTCCTTTTAGAAGGACTAGGTGCATCAGTATTAATTCTCTGAGAATCTTGCTCAATTCTCTTAGGATGACCTTCAGGATACAAAGGTTCCCGAGTCATTTTACCACCTCTAGTCATAACTCTAACAACATGATCATTATTCTTATTATTCATCTCATTGAGCAAATCATTCTGTGCTTTGAGAACTTGCTCTACTTGAGTTTTTACCATGGAAGCATGTTTACTAATAATCTTGACATCATTAATTGTTCTACACATATAGTCACCCAAGCAGTCAAGCATATAAGCATTACATTTCAATTGTCTACTAACATAACCATTGAAATTTTCTTGTTTAACAGTAAAGTTATCAAACTCATCCAAGCATTAACTAGCAGACTTATTATGAAATATCACCTTCATCAAATCTATAGAGAGAATTTACCTCTACTACCTGTGTCGGGTTATCAAGACCATGTATTTCTTCAATAGGTGGTAAATTCTTAACATCTTCAAATTTTGTACCTTTTTCTTTCATAGATTTATTTGCCTCTTGCATATCTTCAGGACAGTGAAATAGAATACCTCTTTTCTTCAGAGTTGGCTTAGAAGTTGGTTCAGGAAGAGTCCAATCATTATCATTACTCAATATATTATTCAATAGCACTTCAGCTTTCTCAACAGTTCGTTCCCTGAAAACACAACTGGCACAACTATCTAGGTGGTCCCTAGAAGCACCGGCTAGTCCATTATAAAAGACATCAAGTATTTCATTTTTCTTGAGAGGATGATCAGGCAAAGCATTAAGTAATTGGAGAAGTCTTCCCCAAGCTCGTGGGAGACTCTCTTCTTCAATTCGCAGAAAGTTAAATATTTCCTATAAGGCAGCTTGTTTCTTATGAGCAGGAAAATATTTTCTAGAGAAGTAGTAAATCATATCCTGGGGACTACGAACACAACCAGGAGCAAGAGAATTAATCCATATCTTAGCATCACCCTTTAATGAGAAAGGAAACAACTTAAGAATATAGTAATAGCGAATCTTTTCCTCATGAGCAAACAAGGTGGCTATATCATTCAATTTAGTATGGTGTGCCACAACAATTTCAGATTTATAACCATGGAAAGGATCAGATTCAACCAAAGTAATTAACACAGGATGGACAGAGAATTCATAATCCTATCAGTAACAAAGATGGTGAAGTAGCAAACTTAGGATCATATTGCATTCTAGCAATCAAAGATTTTTCTTTCCACTTGCATAATAATTTCTTAAGATCATCTCAGTCCTTACAAGCAAGAAAGTTCCTAGCTACTTATCCATCCATAACATAACCCTCAGGTGTAACAAAAAGTTGATATCTAGGAGAGCTAGTCTTATCATGTGTTTTAAAGTTTTTAGTTTCAATAATTTCATCAGTTTCAGAAATATCATCATCTTCAGCATTCTCAATATCATTAACTCTAGCAATTTGTTCATCAAACAAATTCACCCAGTGGCACAATATTGTCAAACAAAGAAGTGGTATCATCATAAGCATCATGTATAGCAGAAGTAGCATCATCCATCACATGTGACATATCAGAATCAATACCAGGTGTAGGTATCGCAAGCTTACTCAAAACAGAAGGTGAATGAAGTGTAGAGCTAGATGGCAGTTCCTTACCTCCCGTCGTAGTAGAAGGAAAAAATCTTGGTTCTCGTATCTTTCAAATTCCTCATAGTTATCAACAGATAAAAATCCCAAGTGACTCAGAGAATAGAGCTATTCTCCCCCGCAACGGCACCAGAAAAAGGTCTTGATAAGCCGCAAGTGTAGGGGGTCGCAACAATTTTCGAGGGTAGAGTATTCAACCCAAATTTATTGATTCGACACAAGGGGAGCCAAAGAATATTCTCAAGTATTAGCAACTGAGTTGTCAATTCAACCACACCTGAAAGACTTAATATCTGCAGCAAAGTATTTAGTAGCAAAGTAGTATGGAAGTAATGGCAACGATGGCAGAAGTAATAGTAGCAGTTTTGTAGTGATTGTAACAGCAGTAGCAACAGTTTTCGAGGGTAGAGTATTCAACCCAAATTTATTGATTCGACAGAAGGGGAGGCAAAGAATATTCTCAAGTATTAGCAGCTGAGTTGTCAATTAAACCACACCTGAAAGACTTAACATCTCCAGCAAATTATTTAGTAGCAAAGTAGTATGGAAGTAATGGTAACGATGGGAAAAGTAATATTAGCAGTTTTGTAGTGATAGTAGTTTTATGCTACCCTCAGAGTATTAGGTTATGACTATATCTGGATTATTTGTGTCGAACGATATTCATTATATAGCATTCATAACCTAGGGTGACACAGAACTAGCTCCAATTCATCGATATAATGTAGGCATGTATTCCATATATAGTCATACATGCTTATGGAAAAGAACTTGCATGACATCTTTTTTCCCACCCTCTCGTGGTAGTGGGGTCCTAATGGAAACTAAGTGATATTAAGGCCTCCTTTAAATAGAGAACTGAAACAAAGCATTAGCACTTAGTGAATACATGAACTCCCCAAACTACGGTAATCACCAGAAAGAATCCCAATTATTGTCACCTTGGGGTATGCAGATCATAACTCATAATAGGTATCTACAACTTGCAAGATAGGATCAAGAACACAAATATATTCTCGAAAACATAATAGGTTCAGATCTGAAATCATGGCACTCGGGCCCTAATGACAGGCATTAAGTATCGCAAAGTCGTAGCAACATCAATCTCAGAACATAGTGGATACTAGGGATCAAACCCTAACAAAACTAACTCGATTACATGATAAATCTCATCCAACCCATCACCGTCCAGCAAGCCTATGATGGAATTACTCATGCACAGCGGTAAGCATCATGGTATTGGTGATGGAGGAAGGTTGGTGATGATGATGGCAACGAATCCTCCTCTCCGGAGCCCCAAACGGACTTCAGATCAGCCCTCCCGATGAAGAATAGGAGGCGGCGGCTCCATCTCGTAAAACGCGATGAATCCTCCTCCCTGCTTTTTTGCTCCGCGAATAGGTACTTATAGAGTTGGAATTAGGGTCGGAGGAGCTCCAGGGGCCTAGGAGCCTGCAGGGCGCGCCCCAGGGCTTGTGGCCTCTGGTTGGCCCCCTTCGGTTGATTTTTGCGCCAATATTTTTTATATATTCCAAAAATATTCTCCGTAATTTTTCAGGTAAATTCAAGAACTTTTATTTCTGCACAAGAATAACACCATGGAAATTCTGCTGAAAGCAGCGTCAGTCCGGGTTAGTTCCATTCAAATCATTCAAGTTAGAGTCCAAAACAAGGGCAAAAGAGTTTGGAAAAGTAGATACGATGGAGATGTATCATCCACCATGCAGGGTATGGACAGCAAGTAGCGTGTTGGGATGCAGAGGCGTTGAATGGATCTCTGGTGGGAGGAGATGATGGCTCTGAGGAGTTCAAAATCATGAATGACAGATAGCTGACGACAGTCGAGATTAAGGGGCGCGACGGGCCATAGAGGGTGCCACCGAGTTGAGAGGACTTGGGTGCATCAACAATCCTTGGTGGGGAGAAGCGAGATGATCTCCCCAAGGATGGCATCCGCGAGATCGCTGATGCGGTCCACCCGAGATTCTACGGGTTCCTCAGATCCGGTGGGGAGCCTGCCGACTCCATTTTCCATGTGGGCATCGCGCCGAGCTCATAGGTTTGAGTAGAGTAGCCAGAGACGAGCCTAGTGGTAGTGCGAGTGGGGAAGGAGGGCTGGTTTTTTTGTAGGAGTGGAAGAAGAGGAGCAGGTGTTTTTGTATGAGTGAGGAAGAAGGTGAGCAGGGGTTTTTTGTATGAGTGAGGAAGATGGGGAGCAGGAGGAATTGGGGGGCGACGGAAGCGGGAGAGTCCAGCGAGCTGCAGTGTAAGTGGAAGTGAGGAGGAAGGAGGGTTTTTCTAGGATCGCCCCCTTTTCAAGAAATATGGGCTTTTCCTCGCAAAAAACAAAAACAAATGGGATTTAAGATGGATATGCTTTTGTATTGGCCAAGTCGGCTGCCCGTGTTTTGTACTGGAGGGCCTTAACACTAGAGGCAGACCATTAAATGAAGGATGCTTAGTGCCAACAAGTTAAGCACCTATGCATTGGGGGCTTTAGTTGCTAAAGTTTTTAATGTGCTTAGCACCTCATGTAAGCACCGGTGCATTGGAAGAGGCCTTATAGTATAACCGAAGGAGTACTTGCTCTTTGAGCAAATGGCCTCCCTAAGCACACATTAATTTCCTAGGCATGCTTCTTTCTACTCAATATTGTGTGCACTTTGAGCATGTTGGCAACTCCACTGCTAGCTTGGTGGCTCATCTTGCAATTGATGCCGACCCATTGCAGCACTCCTGCAAGGCCCAGGGGTTAATTTGAGAGCAAGTACCTCGAGGTTTAATTTGGCATGCATGACTTATAAGTAGACAGAGGTCATATCGCTTTTTTTAGAAACATGTCGTAAAGTAACGTGATAGACCTTCGATTAACATGTGTTCAAAAAAATAAAAATGTTGGAAATTACAAAACAAAGGCCTCGAGGTTCATCTAATAGGACGGAGCACTATAAACGTTTAATTAAGGCAATTAAACCTTTACAGTGACCCATCCAACTAGTTAATATTGAGTCCACTTCCCATCCAGTCACCAATCTGATAACTACTCCAGCCTCAGCGCAGTTAACTTGAGACTTATGTTAGATGAGCTATCCGTAGGGATGCTGGTCCTTGCTAATATAGGATGCCTCTTCGTATCCTTTATGGCCCACCTGGATGACCGCCTGGTGTCGCCCAATGGCCAATGCCACGTCCCCCGTGAATGTAGAAGCTTCCCTCCCTCGTCTAGCTGCTTCCCGCGTTTTCCCCTGTTTTTTGCCGCCTGCCCACCTATAGAACCGCCTCATGCCGGCCAATTCCTCTCCAAACACCTAGCGAGGCAGTTGAACCGAACAAGTCTAGACTTGTTTCTAATGGATTCATTGACGTGGCACCGGATGGGTGTGATAGCTGACTCTGGCAAAATAATTGACTACCACGTTGGCATAAATGAACATGGGGCCCACTTGTCAGCATGTTGGATGGACGAAGTAACGCAAGACAAAATGGAGCGCGGAAGGGTGCGAATCAATTGTCTCATGTGTAATCACCACTGGAGCAATGCACTCGGATTGTACGTAAACACTAGCAAGATGCCCGTGCATTGCACGGAACATCAGGATGCATTTTTTTGCAAAACACCTATTGTGATTGACCCATGCAGGAGTAATCCCATGTGTAAAAACTAGTGATATCTCGAGAATTTCATCGAAAAATGGTATCTCAAGATTTTCATCAAAAAATGGTATCTCAAGAAAGATGAGAGATAAGGTGAGGAGGAGTGGGGCGCGGTGGTGATTGGTGGTCGGACTAAGCGGAGGCATGGGGACGGACGATGCCGGCAGCGGCCCCCATGCCAGATTGTTTCAGAGGCTTCCTTTTTTAATTGCTCAACAATGAGGTTGTGGGAGATAAGGATGAACGAGGGAAGGTCGTATCTGCAAATGTGGAGAGAGGAGCGGGTATCTATTTGCAAAATTGTCATAGTTTACATTCTATCTGTCAGATATAGATCGGACAGTCTATATTGCAAAATGGCAGGTACACCATCATCACCAACTCAATTTTTTATAAGAGTAGAGAAATTCGTGCCAACACGTTCGGATTTCATTACATTTACATAAAATAACTGGTTTCCAGGCGGAGTAGGTTTCTTGGATTCCATGCGGGTTTAATGTAGGCGTTTAAATGCGGCGAGGAGGCTCGTTCAACCGGGCGTGCAGCGGGCAGCGCCCTCGACCAGCGTGTCGCGTCAATGGAGGACGCCATGAGAGGTCGCATCCGCCCTGTGCCGCCTTGACCATGGACCTTAGTATATTAGTTGTTTGATTCATAGGATTGAATCCTACAGGAATTTTTACTAGTATGGAATCATGTGTACTACTACAACATTTCATCGGAAAACTAGAATCCGCTCCAACTTTTTTTCACTTCCTTTCTTTCTCATGTGGCATCAAACACCCAGTGCTAATACTCCTTTGTTTTTCCTATTCCTACGTTTTAAGAATCCTAGTACTTGCTTTAAATGATGTGTGAATCAAAGAAAATAAATAGAGGGAGTACTTGCCCTAAATAATGTGGAGTTCCGTTCCTCTTAGTCAATGTGTAATTCTCTATATGTACAGTCTTCCACGGATGAAGGGAGTAGGTTGAGCACTTGAGCGTGAGCGTGTGTGTTGCGTTGTGTGTTGTGTGCCACATGGATGTGTGAGTGTTGTGTACGTGCATGTGTACGTGTGAGTGTTGCATGCATGCATGAGGCTTCTACTCCCTCCCATTGACATGTTCGTATTTCAAGCTTCATTAAAATGTTGCAGGCAAGAATTAAGAGAAAACTCATCGATGCATGTAAAATTTCTAGTCTTTTGTTCTTCACGCATGCATGCATTCCAATTAATACGTTCGTAAACACAATTTTCTTGAGGAAAACAAGCCTATTATTGAGTACTACGTTTGGAAAAAATCTTTAGGCACGCATCATTCACTAATACCTTGGTTGATGGCTTTTTTATTAACCTGCATATAAACCGGAAGGAGGGAGTAGGTACTAGTACTAGTAGTACTCCTACATAATTGGCGTTGGGTGCCTCGACCAATGGTTCTTGTTGTTGGATAGGATGAGAGTAGAGGCATAGGGATACTATAGATAGGAAGTCTTGGCGATCCATTGTTCCCCAGCTCGGTCAGAGAGAACTATTTAGTCACCTAGTCAGTGAAGTGACAATACACGCTGCAATAGATGGGACACTTAATTAATAAGCTGAGCCAGCGTGTTGGTGTTACTAAATTAGCTTTACCCTATACTGCCATCATGTTTGCCATGGAGAACGCCTCCGCAAATACGCCTATGCACATATCTCTTCCATTAACTAACAATGGGTCCTCTTGTGGTAGACCCACATGTAATTGGCTTAACTATTTACACTCTGAAAGACGGAGGGCCACAGAGGGTAGGCCGGACGAAACTAAGACCCTGCTTTTTCGCTTGGCTCTGTTAGCATTGTGTTTACTCATTGGGTGAATTAACTTACCGAGAAAGAAGGGACTACATGCAAGCGCGACGGTCAAGACTACATGCAAGGAGGAGAGAGACGGGGTTGCATGTAACCATATTAATTAATATAAGCAACCAATGCATGCCCGATTTAAGGGGTCTTTCTCTCTTTCCCATACCCAGCTATGTAGGCGGAACCGATTACTTTCTGTAACTGCCCAGAGTTATTTTTGCCTTGGTCTTAGAGATTCTGATGGATGTAGTACTATTTAGTACTCTCTCCAAAAAGGGACGACCATGTACATGGATAATCCCTCCGTCTAGGTGTATAAGTCATAGGTTGTGCACAGTGACCAAGGCAAAGGGAAAACGAGAGATCTTAATGCTATTTGCTAATTAATAGCATTGCATGCAATGAACTGACCACTGCATTTCGTGTTTGAAAGTCTAAGTCATTGATGTCATACACGCCCCCACATCTCTTATGGGTTGATTCCTTTATTTATGTCAAGAAACAAGAAACAAGGTGAAAGTTAATGCACCACATCCAAGTGTTTTGGGATTATTTGGTTTTCATAAGATGACTACACCTAGACGGAGGGAGTACCATCCCTTTCTCCGTCATTGAGTGTGTGCACGATTCTCGTTCCATTGAAGAAAATAATGTTGTGTACGAGGCATCGAATAGAATACCTTCATTATAAATAACATGCCACCACGTCATGGTCGAACTTTGATTCGTTCATGCCTGGTTCCCAACCCACCACTGACAACTACTACACTCGCCAAATTATCACGTGAGCTGCCTCTTCATACATAAATGAGCTCACCGTGTACCTGCACGTGAGTACGAAAGAGGCAAAGAGTACCTGCATTGGTGCCTGCACCTCTTCTCTTCGTGCGTGTATTCCTTTTTTTGGGTGATTTGTGCACGTACTCCGCCTACGTTCATGACCGTTGGTGAGTCTCTCGTACTACTTACTCCATTTTCTTGCATGACCCATGGACCTGGATGCTGGATGTCCCACTTGTCAGCAAACGAAGAAGAACGCTTTCCGACGATCAAGAAGGAGCAAGGAACCTCGCGGTGGAGTGTTCTGGACTCTTAATATATTTTATATATTCAGTGCTATAAAATCAACCCAATCTTCTCCACATCTAGTAGACCTTCGAAACACAGCCCAGTGTAGTTTACATCATACATGGCACACCTCATGCTATCACCATATTTCTTCACCTCCGTGCGACACCTAGCTCTAGTAATCCACTAGCTCGTATCGCTTCTCGCTCCTCGTCTCTCCCACAGTGTGGCGGGCTGGCAATTTTGCCATCTATTGAGGTCGGTTAGCAACATGCCAAGAGCATTATAAAAAACAGTGTACTCTATTGTTATGCCAAGAAGAGGAAGCGCTTTGACTGACGGACCAGACGAGACAGGTGTGCCGTGCCATTAGTGGGTCCAGTTTCTCATTTTGAACTTGTTTGGTGTAGTAGTAACACTTGGTTTTGCACATTCACAGATGATGAAAATCCCCACTAAAAAGGTGCTTTGGTTTCTGCTAATCCCATCAACCATTCTTTTTGTGCATTAAATTGTTAAGTGTCATGATTAAGATATAATTAACCAATTCATGTAAAACATTCTTATTTAGTGCTATAGTACTCCTCACGCATGCATGCGTTGCGATTAGCCATTCATCCACGCGTTGCGATTAGTAATGTATTCTTCGAGGTTGCCTTTGACTATTGATAAGATTTTCTATATTTTGAAAATTATATCATTCAACGATCCTTTCACGTACAAAATTGACGATATGCTTTGAGCAACTTGCATGTCAGTTAGTCTTGAAAAACGCTTTAGGCTCTATATATACATCGACAGACGGAGTACATGATACTAGCAAATGCTCACCATCTAGTAGTTCATTGGTTGGTTTCGATTTATGAATTTAGTAGTGCTAGTACACTTGATGTTGTACTGCTACCGTCCCATATTCGCGTGTGGTGGTTTCTAGAATAAAAAAAGGAGGTAGTGCTTACTATGGGAAAGGTGAAGTGATGGTTGCTTCGTCCGAAAAACTTAGTACTACTCTGGGAATATTGGAGTACCAGCGGATTCAATGAAAGAGTGAATTGATGGTTGCTTCGTCCGAGCAACTTACTGTGGTGAAGGTGGAACTATGTGATTTGACTGCTCACTAGTCATTATTACTACGGCACAACAACCGGGTTGATTCTCCCCTACAGTTGTGCACTCAATATTGGTGCATGGCAGGTGGAGCCAGATGAAGGATGTCCCACATGTCGGTGAAACGAAGTTGAATGGTTTCTGGCATTGCTATCAATCTTTCAGGATTTGTTTATATGTATGCATAATTTTCCACCATAACAAAATTGTACTGTAATGCTATGAAGGTTCAAACTTTGGTTCCCACAGAAAGAAAAGAAGGTTTCAACTTTGGATTCATGTGTCCTCTTGCCTCAAGATTGTCTCGTTACTGAAGGAAATATGCCCTAGAGGCAATAATAAAGTTGTTATTTTATATTTCCTTATTCATGATAAAGGTTTATTATTCATGCTAGAATTGTATTGACCGGAAACCTTAATACATGTGTGAATACATAAACAAACACCATGTCCCTAGTGAGCCTCTACTTGACTAGCTCGTTGATCAAAGATGGTTAAGGTTTCCTAACCATGGACATGAGTTGTCATTTGATAAGGGGATCACATCATTAAGAGAATGATGTGATGGACAAGACCCATCTGTTAGCTTAGCATAATGATCGTTCAGTTTTATTGCTATTGCTTTCTTCATGTCAAATACATATTCGTTCGACTATGAGATTATGCAACTCCCGGGTACCGGAGGAATGCCTTGTGTGCTATCAAATGTGACAACATAACTCGATGATTATAAAGATGCTCTGCAGGTATCTCCGAAGGTGTTTGTTGAGTTGGCATATATCAAGATTAGGATTTGTCACTCGGAGTATCAGAGAGGTATCTCTGGGCCCTCTCGGTAATACACATCATAATATTGCAAGCAAATGACTGAGTTAGTCACAAGGTGATGTATTATAGAATGAGTAAAGAGACTTGCCAGTAACGAGATTGAACTAGGTATGAAGATACCAACGATCGAATCTCAGGCAAGTAACATATCGACAGACAAAGGGAATAACATATGTTGTCATAACGGTTCGATCGATAAAGATCTTCATAGAATATGTAGGAGCCAATATGGGCATCCAGGTTCCACTAATCGTTATTGACCAGAGAGGTGTCTCGGTCATGTTTACATAGTTCTCAAACCCGTAGGGTCCGCACGCTTAACGTTCTATGATGATATTGTATTATATGAGTTATGTGATTTGCTGACTGAATGTTGTTCGGAGTCCCAGATGAGATCACGAACATGCCGAGGAGTCTCGAAATGGTCGAGAGGTAAAGATTGATATATAGGACGATGGTATTCGGACACCAAAAGTGTTCCGAAGGGTACCGGGTACATATCGAGTCACCGGAAGGGGTTTCGGGCACCCCCGACAAAAGATATGGGCCTTATGGGCCAAGAGGGGAAACGCACCAGCCACCAGGGGCTGGTGCGCCCCCATATGGGCCGAACCAAAGGGAGAAGGAAAGCGGGGAAGAGAAAGGAAAGGGGGGATTCGGCCTCCCCCTTCCCTTTCTCCCCCTCCTCTTTCCTTCCCCCTCTCGTAATAAGGAAGGGGGGCGGTCGGCCAAGGAGGAACCCAACTACTTGGGGCGCCTCCTGGCCTCTCCCCTCTCCCTCCCACCTATATATATATATGTGGGGGGCACCGCCTAGCACACCCCGGACAATTGTTTGCCGTGTGCGCGCCCCTCCACCGTTTACTCCCATGGTCATATCTTCATAGTGCTTAGGCGAAGCCCTGCGAGGATCACTTCACCATCACTGTCACCATGCCATCATGCTATTGAACTCATCTACTACCTCGATGTCTTGCTGGATCAAGAAGGCGAGGGACGTCACCGAGCTGAACGTGTGCAGAACGCAGAGGTGCCGTGCGTACGGTACTTGATCGGTTGAAGTGCGAAGAAGTTCGACTACATCAACCGTGTTGAGGAATGCTTCCGCTTAAGGTCTACAAGGGTACATAGACACACTCTCCCCCTCGTTGCTATGCATCTCCATTGATAGATCATTGCATTTGTGTAGATTTTTTTGTTTTTGTTGCAACGTTTCCCAATAGTGGCATGATGAGCTAGTTCTATGCGTAGATGATATGCACAAGTAGAACACAAAGAGTTGTGGGTGGTGATAGTCATACTGGTTACCACCAATGTCTTATTTTGATTCGGCGGCATTGTGAGATGAAGCGGCCCGGACCAACCTTACATGTCCACGCACATGAGACTGGTTCCACTGACTGACATGCAACTAGTTTTGCATAAAGGTGGCTGGCGGGTTTCTGTTTCTCCTACTTTAGTTGAATCGAATTTGACAATGACCAGTCCTTGAAGAAGGTTAAAACAACAAACTTGACGAATCACCGTTGTGGTTTTTGCCGTAGGTAAGAACGGTTCTTGCTAGAAGCCCGTAGCAGCCATGTAAAACTTGCAACAACAAAGTAGAGGACGTCTAACTTGTTTTTGCAGGGCATGTTGTGAAGTCATATGGTCAAGACATGATGTGATATACGTTATTGTATGAGACAATCATGTTTTGTAAGATATCCAGCAACCGGCAGGAGCCTTATGGTTGTCTCTTTATTGTATGAAATGCATACGCCATGTAATTGCTTTACTTTATCACTATGCGTTAGCGATAGTTGTAGAAGCAATAGTTGGCAAGACGACCACGACGCTACAGTGGAGATCAAGGTGTCAAGCAGGTGACGATGGATATCATGACGATGCTTTGGAGATGGAGATCAAAAGCACGAGATGATGATGGTCATATCATGTCACATATTTTGATTGCATGTGATGTTTATCTTTCATGCATCTTATTTTGCTTAGAACGATGGTAGCATTACAAGATGATCCCTTCACGAAATTTCAAGGTAAAAGTGTTCTCCCTGAGTATGCACCGTTGCTACAGTTCGTCGTTTCGAGACACCACGTGATGATTGGGTGCGATATACTCTACATTCACATACAACGGGTGCAAGAAAATTTTGCACATGCGAAATACTTGGGTTAAACTTGACGAGCCTAGCATGTACAGACATGGCATTGGAACACTAGAGACCGAAAGGTCGAACGTGAATCATATAGTAGATATGATCAACATAGAGAGGTTCACCATTGATGACTACCCCATCTCACGTGATGATCGGACATGGGTTAGTTTATTTGGATCACGTATCACTTATATGACTTGAGGGATGTCTATTTAAGTGGGAGTTCTTAAGTAATTTGATTAATTGAACTTAATTTATCATGACTTAGACTTGATAGTTTTGCATATCTATGTTGTAGATCAATAGCTCGCGGTATAGCTCCTATATTTTTTTGATATGTTCTAGATAAAACTAAGATGAAAAATGATAGTAGCAATGATGCGGACTGGGTCCGTGATCTGAGGATTATCCTCGCTGCATAGAAGAATTATGTCCTTGATGCACCCTAGGTGACAAACCTGTTGCAGGAGCAGATGCACACGTTATGAACGTTTTGCAAGCTCGATATGATGACTACATGATAGTTTAGTGCGCCATGCTTTATAGCTTAGAACCGGGACTTCAAAGATGTTTTGAACGGCATGGAGCATATGAGATGTTCCAAGAGTTGAAGTTAATATTTCGAGCAAATGCCCGAGTTGAGAGGTATGAAGTCCTCAACAAGTTCTATAGCTGCAAGATGGAGGAGATCAGTTCTGTCAGTGAACACATACTCAAAATGTCTGGGTATCATAATCACTTGATTCAGCTGGCAGTTAATCTTCCAGATGATAGTGTTATTGACAAAGTTCTTCAATCACTGCCACCAAGCTACAAGGGCTTCGTGATGAACTATAATATGCAAGGGATGAATAAAACGACTAGTGAGCTCTTAGCAATGCTTAAGGCCGCGGAGGTAGAAATCAAGAAGGAGCATCAAGTGTTGATGGTTAACAAGACCACTAGTTTCAACAAAAAGGGCAAGAGAAAGAAAAGGAACTTCAAGAAGAATGGCAAGCAAGTTGCCACTCCCGAGAAGAAGCCCAAAGCTAGACCCAAGCCTGAAACTTAGTGCTTCTACTGCAAAGGGAATGGTCACTGGAAGCGGAACTGCCCCAAATACTTGGCAGATAAGGATGGCAAAGTGAACAAAGGTATATTTGATATACATGTTATTAGTGTGTACCTTACTAATGCTCGTTGTAGCGCCTGGGTATTTGATACTGGTTCGGTTGCTCATATTTGTAACTCGAAATAGGAGCTACAGATTAGACGAAGATTGGCTAAGGACGAGGTGATGATGCACGTCAGGAATGGTTCCAAGGTCGATGTGATTACCGTCGGCATGCTATTTCTACATCTATCTTCGAGATTAGTTTTAGACCTGAATAATTGTTATTTGGTGCCAGCGTTGAGCATGAACATTATATCTAGATCTTGTTTAGTGCAAGACGGTTATTCATTTAAATCAGAGAATAATGGTTGTTCTATTTATACGAGTAATATCTTTTATGGTCATGCCCCCTTGAAGAGTGGTATATTTTTGTTGAATCTCAATTGTGGTGATACACATTCTCATAATATTGATGCAAAAATATGCAAAGTTGATAATGATAGTGCATCATATTTGTGGCACTGCCGTTTAGGTCATATTGGTGTAAAGCGCATGAAGAAACTCCATGTAGATGGGCTTTTGGAATCACTTGATTATGAATCATTTGATACTTGTGAACCATGCCTCATGGGAAAAATGTCTAAAACTCTGTTCTCTGGAACAATGGAGCTAGCCAATGACTTATTGGAAATAATACATACCAATGTATGCGGTCCAATGAGTGTTGAGGCACGCGGCGGGTATCGTTATTTTTCTAACCTGCACAGATGATTTAAGCAGATATGGGTATATCTACTTAATGAAACACAAGTCTGGAACATTTGAAAAGTTCAAAGAATTTCAGAGTGCAGTAGAGAATCATCATAATAAGAAAAATAAAGTTTCTACGATTTGATCATGGAGGCGAATATTTGAGTTATGAGTTTGGCCTTCATTTAAAACAATGTGGAATAGTTTCACAACTCACGCCACCTGGAACACCACAACGTAATGGTGTGTCCGAATGTCGTAGCCGTACTTTATTAGATATGGTGTGATCTATGATGTCTCTTACCAATTTACCACTATTGTTTTGGGGTTATGCATTAGAGATAGTTGCATTCATCTTAAATAGGGCACCATCTAAATCCGTTAAGATGACACCGTATGAACTGTGGTTTGGCAAGAAACCTAAGCTGTCATTTCTTAAAGTTTGGGGTTGCGACACTTATGTCAAAAGGCTTCAGCCTGATAAGCTTGAATCCAAATCGGAGAAGTTCATCTTCATAGGATACCCTAAGGAAACAATTGGGTACACCTTCTACCACAATCTGAAGGCAAGATCTTTGTTGCCAAGAATGGAACATTTCTAGAGAAGGAGTTTCTATCGAAAGAAGTGAGTGGGAGGAAAGTAGAACTTGATGAGGTAATTGTACCTTCTCTCAATTTGTAAAGTAGCACGTCAGAAAAATCCGTTCTCATGATGCCTACACCAACTAGAGAGGAAGTTAATGATGATGATCATGAAACTTCAGATCAAGTTAATACTGGACCTCATAGGTCGAACAGAGGACGTTCCGCACCAGAGTGGTAAGGTAATCATGTTCTGGAAGTCGTGTTACTAGACCATGATGAACCTATGAACTATGAAGAAGCTATGATGATCCCAGATTCTGATAAATGGCTTGAGGCCATGAAATTTGAGATAGGATCCATGTATGAGAACAAAGTGTGGACTTTGGTGGACTTGCCCGATGATCGGCGAGCCATAGAGAATAAATGGTTCAAGAAGAAGACTGACGCTAATGGTAATGTTACTGTTACTATCTACAAAGCTCGACTTGTCGCAAAATGTTTTCGACAAGTTCAAGGAGTTGACTACGATGAGACTTTCTCACCCGTAGTGATGCTTAAGTTTGTTCGAATCATGTTAGCAATTGCCGCATTTTATGATGATGAAATCTGGCAAATGGACGTCAAAACTGCATTCCTTAATGGATTTCTTAAAGCAGAGTTGTATATGATGCAACCAAAAGGTTTTGTCAATCCTAAAGGTGCTAACAAGTGCGAGCTCCAGCGATCCATCTATGGACTGGTGCAAGCATCTCGGAGTTGGAATATACGCTTTGATGAGGTGATCAAAGCATATGGTCTACAGACTTTTGAAGAAGCCTGTATTTACAAGAAAGTGAGTGGGAGCTTTATAGCATTTCTAATATTATATGTGGATGACATATTGTTGATTGGAAATGATGTAGAATTTTGGATAGCATAAAAGGATACTTGAATAAGAGTTTTCAATGAAAGACCTTAGTGAAGCTGCTTATATATCGGGCATCAAGATCTATAGAGATAGATCAAGATGCTTAATAGGACTTTCACAAAGCACATACCTTGACAAAGTTTTGAAGAAGTTCAAAATGGATTAGTCAAAGAAAGGGTTCTTGCCTGTGTTACAAGGTGTGAAGTTGAGTCAGACTCAAAGCCCGACCACTGTAGAAGATAGAGAGAAAATGAAAGTCATTCCCTATGGCTCAGCCATAGGTTCTATCATGTATGCTATGTTGTGTACCAGACCTGATGTGTGCCTTGCCATAAGTCTGGCAGGGAGGTACCAAAGTAATCCAGGAGTGGATCACTGGACAGTGGTCAAGAACATCCTGAAGTACCTGAAAAGGACAAAGGATATGTTTCTCGTTTATGGAGGTAACAAAGAGCTCGTCGTAAATGGTTACGTCAATGCTAGCGTTGACACTGATCCAGATGACTCTAAGTCACAAACCGGATATGTATTTGTATTGAATGGTGGAGCTATCAGTTGGTGCAGTTCCAAGCAGAGTGTCGTGGAAGGATCTACGTGTGAAGCAGAGTACATAGCTGCTTCGAAAGTAGCAAATGAAGGAGTCTAGATGAAGGAGTTCATATATGATCTAGTTGTAATACCTAGTGCATCGGGTCCAATGAATATTTTTGTGACAATACTTGAGCAATTGCCGTGGCGAAGGAATCTAGATTTCACAAAAGAACCAAATACATCAAGATATGCTTCAACTCCATCTGTGATCAAGTCAAGGAGGGAGACACAAAAACTTGCAAAATACATAGGGATCTGAATGTAGCAGACCCATTAACTAAGCCTCTTCTAGATTATTGACTCTAGTGCAAGTGGGAGACTAAAGGAAATATGCCCTAGAGGCAATAATAAAGTTGTTATTTTATATTTCCTTATTCATGATAAAGGTTTATTATTCATGCTAGAATTGTATTGACCGGAAACCTTAATACATGCGTGAATACATAAACAAACACCATGTCACTAGTGAGCCTCTACTTGACTAGCTCGTTGATCAAAGATGGTTAAGGTTTCCTAACCATGGACATGAGTTATCATTTGATAACAGGATCACATCATTAAGAGAATGATGTGATGGACAAGACCCATCCGTTAGCTTAGCATAATGATCATTCAGTTTTATTGCTATTGCTTTCTTCATGTCAAATACATATTCCTTCGACTATGAGATTATGCAACTCTCGGATACCGAAGGACTGCCTGGTGTGCTATCAAATGTGACAACATAATTGGGTGATTATAAAGATGCTCTACAGGTATCTTCGAAGGTGTTTGTTGAGTTGGTATGGATCAAGATTATGATTTGTCACTCCGAGTATCAGAGAGGTATCTCCGGGCCCTTTCGGTAATACACATCACAAGCTTGCAAGCAAACGACTAAGGAGTTAGTCATGAGGTGATGTATTTCGGAACAACTAAAGAGAATTTGGTAATGAGATTAAACTAGGTATGAAGATACCGACGATCGAATCTCGGGCAAGTAACATACAGATAGACAAAGGGAATACCGTATGTTGTCATAACGGTTTGACCGATAAAGATCTTCATAGAATAAGTAGGAGCCAATATGGGCATCCAGGTTCCACTATTGGTTATTGACTGGAGAGCTGTCTCGGTCATGTCTACATAGTTCTCGAACCCATAGGGTCCGCACGCTTAACGTTCGATGACGATATTGTATTATATGAGTTATGTGATTTGGTGACCGAATGTTGTTCAGAGTCCCGGATGAGATCACTGACATGATGAGGAGTCTTGAAATGGTAGAGAGGTAAAGATTGATATATAGCACGATAGTTTCGGACAACGAAAGTGTTTCGGAGGGTACCGGATATATCGGGTCATCGGAAGGGGTTTCGGGCACCCCGAACAAAAGATATGAGCCTTATGGGCCAAGAGGGGTAACGCACCAGCCACCAGGGGCTGGTGCGCCCCATATGGGCGAACCAAAGAAAGAAGGAAATGGGGGAAGAGAAAGGAAAGGGGGATTCGGGGGGGGGGGGGGGGGGGGGGGGGCGGCCGGACAAGGAGGAAGCCAAATAGGATTCGGTCCTACTTGGGGTTTGGATTACAGCCCCGAACGCACCACTACTGTACCTCCCCACGCCCCCACTACATCCTTGATCCGACAACCTCCCCCACGCCCCCACTCCTTCTCTGATCCAGGCACCAATCATCACCGGCACTGGTCCGCCCCCGCTCCAGGACCAGGCTGCCGCCCCGCTCCTGCCTCGGGAATCGGCCGCCGCTGCCATCGCCCTAGATCGTGCTGCCGCCGCAGCTTCCCTCCCCGGATCGGCCGCCGCTGCCATCACCCTCCACAGATCACGCCGCCGTCACCGCCACCGCCTCCCTCCCTCGCGCCGTCACCGTCCACCGCCGCAAGCTACCGCTGCAGTTCGTCGCTAACTACTGCTGTAGTCCATCACTGGCTCACACAGGGGAGGCGATGCTGCTCCGGTTACCTCTACATCACCGGCTGCCGCCACAAACGGTGTCTGGACACCACCATGGACTGCCCCCTGGCGCCGCCCCAGCCCGTACGCACTACTTCCTCAGGGCAACCCTCCTCCACGCGGGTGACTGGCCGCTCGTGCCCGTGCCACCGTTCATCACGCCCCCGTGATCTGCTGCCTAGCTCGCTACCTCATCCCCCGCGCGTCTGTCGCCCTGTCCTTCTCCAGCCTCTGAGGACGAACGCTTAGGTATCCTGCCGCTCCATCATAACTTGGACTACTCCAGGGCCAACATCTTCCCTGTGCGCTCCAGACACCTTTGCGGCCGGTCAAGTTCTTGGCGAGGGGCGGATGTGGCCACCTGCTCTTTTCTGTAGTTGCTCCTGCACACCGCAACACCTATTGGTCATCTCCACTTAGCTAGTTTGTGTGCCTGGGTTGCAACCCATTAGGTTGCTACACGAACCCGTGGTGTTTTTCAGTAAACGAATTCAGAGGTGTTCGTACTACTCACATAAATCCTCTCAATTTATTCCAAAAAATAATGAATGTAAAGTTGAAGTTTTACATGCAGCTGGAACACTCTACATACTACACCATAATTCTATATAGTGTGAATCTATCTATCCATCTGTTTGATTTGTGTGTGTGTGTAGATGCAGCATGTTCTGAATTTTGAATCTTTTCTCCTTTAGTACTCCTCGCCGCCACCACTTCGCCTCCTCCCGGTGGTGCCCCTCGCCCCACGCCTGGAACGAGCCGTCGACCACCAGAAGGCGGTGTGTGTTCATGCTCCGCTGACCACCCGGCCGCACCCCTGTACGTGGAGGATCCTTTTGGTCTTCAGTTTGGAAAAACTGAACTTCTGAAGCAACCGTATTGGGAAAACACACCCACCATCTTCGTATTGACCAAATCCAACATCAACAAAATTAAGGAGACTACAAAGATATTAATGTGAACCAGTGTGCATTATATAGGAATCTCCTTGTAGTACTTCTCTTCCGATACATGTACAAAACTCATGTTTTCCTGTAGTACTGACCTTGCTATACATGTACAAAATTGATGCAGGGAAGAACATCATATGGAGGACGGGCTCCATTCAGCCAATTTTTCAAAAAAAAACATATGTATACAGAGAAGTTTCGATGTCGCTGCATAGTGGAAATCTAGAAAAAACAGGATGAGGAAGGACGCAGCCAAGTCTGATGTGTTCTCCTGTTGATGAAGTAATTCAAGGAGCAGGTGGTTTCATTCGTATGAAGAACCAACAATAAAATCTTCATCCCCATGTTTGCTTCTTGTTTTATTTCAAGCTGGCACTAACCATTGGCATTTTTTGTCTGATGCTCCACGTCTTGTAAGTGTCCACTAAAAAACAGAATTTTATGCAATACCAGCAAACAGTAAGTGTGAACTTCTCCGTTTACATTCATCTAAAGAATTACGTATTTTTTTAAAGTAATCTGGAAGTCAAAAGATTATAGTCTAGAGAGTTCAATCATTGGATTTTGGGAAGAATTCATCTTACTGATAAATAATGAATAGAGAAAAAAAATACAAAATAGGTTTTGGGTCAGTGCTAAATAGGTTAGGAATTGTTTGGCGTTGGTGTAGTGTTGGAGCATTACTACTACTTGGTTCACTTCCATTTAAAGGGTCTTGCTTGAAGATATCTTTGAAGCCATAAACACAGTTGTCTTGATTTCAAATAGGGGTCATGGGTTGAGCTATTAAGCTGAACTTGTTGTTACGCCTCTGAACATCTACCTCTTTCCTGTAGGTGTTGATCCTGGTGCTTGTCGCCATTCATGAGGAAAGATAGTCGGTCTTTGAACGGGTGAGTGATCTTGCTGTTGCTGGGATGCTATTCAACATGGGGATTTGATCTCCCTTGAGGTGCAGTGTAGCGAGATATATGCCGCTGCCACTTGTGGATTTATTGTTGAGATGGTCGCTCAACCTCAATATTGATTAGTCCTTCCCCTAGATTTTGCCCAACATGCTCTGTAGGTCATCAGTAAGAACAAAAAGTATGCCTCTAAGCTGTCTGTGTTTATTCTACAAAGTAAATTAGTATGGCTGCACACGGTTGACTGTTCTTGACCAGTTTTTGTAGTAATTTGTATGGCTGACAAATTTCAGCAGTAATTAACATGGCTTCAGTCCACCGTGTCTGATTTTCAGCAGGCCAACCTGATTAATGCTAGTGCAACTCATCTTCAAAAGTACATGGATGCAGTGTGAAATTTGTTCCTGCTGTTGTTGTTTAGATAGATCACACTAGAACATTTTGTACGAACCACTTACTCAAGTGAGAGAGATAGGCTTCTTCATAGTTCATCTATTTCCCGGCAAAAGCAGAAAGTGTAACGCCATTTGTTCCCTGTGTGAATAAATTTGTGTTCCTATGTGAAGTAATGTTTTGTTCCTGGACTAAGAACATTCTGTCCTAGTGTGGATAATATTTTATTCATCTGTGAATTACCTTTATTAAAAAACCATATTGATTGAGAACTAAAAAGGACATGCTTTTTTAGTATTCTAGAAGTTCAACGAGTTGCACTCAGAAAGTTCAAAAGACATTGTTTTTTTAGGGAGAGCGCATCCTGCGTAGATGATGCATATGGAATAAAAAAATCATTCATCAGGCAGCAATACAGAGATAAAGTTTATTTTGTTGTGGTCGCTCACTCCCATTTCTAGAAAAGCCTAGAGGTTCAAATATAAAATATGAAAAAGTTCAATGTTTTGTTGTGGTCGTTGACAATGGTTTAAATTTTTATTTGTGAAGGTCAAATTGTTGTGTTCGAGAAGGTCAAGTGTATTATGTGTATCTCAACAAGTTCAAACTATTTAAACATGCAAGGAAAAACATGGGAGATTTGCGATTTTCTAGAACTTGAAGTGACAAATAAATTTAAAAGAGCACAAACAAAATTTAAGTCTACACAATTCATTTCAAAACAAAATTACAACATGTGAGCATTAGTGTGTGGGTGTGTGTTCTATTATGTGTGTGTAACTTTGCACAAAAATAAACTCTAGAAGTTCACGCAACCCCAAAAATCCTATAAGTTAACCGACAAAATAGTAGACAATTTTTTCCGTCTGTGAAACTAAACTAAGAAGTTCAAATTTAAGATACATAGCACGTCAAAGTTTATAAAAAAATCATAAATTTTTGTATCTAAAGAAAAGCAAGAAGTTCAAATTAACATAACACATGACTTTGATGTTTTTTTACAAAAAATCAATGTTTTACGGTTTCAAAGAAATGGAAAAAAGTATTCAAATAAACCGAGAAGTCCAAATTGTAAAAATAGAGAAGTTTGATATTTATAAAAAACACAAGTTTTATTTCGTTACTAAAGAATAAAATTAAAGAAGTTCAAATTAAAATAAAGGAGTAGTTTGATGTTTACGGGAAACTCAAATTCTTTCCATTTCTAGGAAACTTCTCTGATGAAAAAAATTTAAGTATGCGGTTCAATTTTAAAAAATATTTGATGCTTATTTGAAAACATATTTTTTTCTAAGAATAAGATTAAGAAGTTCAATTCAAAATAGCAGAGAAGTTCGAAGTATATATAAAAAACTCAGACTTGTTGCAAGAAGTTCACGTGCACCTCCGTGCACGGTTCAGAATTTAAATTGCGGGACGTCCGACCTCCAATTACATGTTTTAAAAAGGCAAAAAGTGATGTCCGACCTTCAATTGCGTGTAATTCGGCGTATACACAAAAATGCGACAGAAATTCATAGTGAAAACAACAATAAGTTCAAGTACTGCAAGGATTGCATTTCTGGTAAGAAATAAAAGTATAGAAAAATAAAAGCTCAAAAGGTTTATTGAAAGAAGTTCAAGTGGTCTGTCCGATGAAGTTCAATTTTTTTTACGAGAGAGGTTTACTTTGTATTTCCATGTTCGAAAACACAAAACCAAATTGTTTTCTTTTGCGTTTTAAAATAATTCTCTCAATCCACAAAGAAGTTCAGTTATTATTTGTTAGCAATTTGATTTCAAAAAACAAAATAAAAAATTTAAATTATGAAAATGGAAAAAGTTAATGTACTACACGGTGTGTGTTTAATATGAAAAAGGAATAAAAGGCAAGTTTTTCCTCGTTATTAAAGAATGGAAACAAGAAGTTCAAAAATTAAATAACAAAAAAGTTCAACTTTTAATAATAAAGCGCTTCAAAATTTCATAAAAAGATTAAGGAAAAAACTAGGAAGTCCATATTAAAAAGATGGAGAAGTTCGATGATTATAGAAAACTCAGATTTTCCTCGTTATTAAAGAATGGAAACAAGAAGTTCAAAAAATTAAATAACGAGAAGTTCAACTTTTAATAATAGAGCGCTTCAAAATTTCGTAAAAAGGTTTAAGAAATAAAACCAGGAAGTCCATCATAAAAAGATGGAGAAGTTCGATGATTATAGAAAACCCAGATTTTCCTCGTTATTAAAGAATGAAAACAATAAGTTCAAAAATAAAATAACAAGAAGTTCAACTTTTAAAAATAGAGCGCTTCAAAATTCATAAAAAATGGATTAAGAAAATTAGATTAAAAATTCATAAAAAAAACTTAGATATTTTGACGTAATCGAGAGAAGTTCATATTGATAACTGCCAGAAGTTCACGTACCACACGGTGTGCATTTTGTATTAAAAATAATAAAAAACAAAGTGTAATTTTTTTGTTGTTATCAGTTCAAGTCCTCCGTCGGAGAAAGTTAAAAAAATTATTGTGAGAGAGGTTTGTACAAAAGGAATATCATTTGTGTAACAAGGACGAATGGATGAGAAAATTACAAACAAAAATACATCACAGAAGTTCAACGTGAAAACAGGAGGAAGTTCGACTACTATAGTGAATGAATTTCAGATGAAAAACTTTTAAAATCGTCGCGAGTATGAAAAACTTTTACATCAGCTTTCCACCGGTATATTAGTTGCTCAATTCTGGCGAGTGTTCCGGTGAGTGGATGGATAGCTACGTTCAAAAATAGCACGTGAAAAACAGAGTGAAGTTCAAGTAGACATGCCGAGAAGTTCAGGTTCTTCACGTGGTGCATTTTAGAAGAATCTGTTTCACGATAAAGGTAGAACGCATGATCTCTCTGTTTTGAAATTACTTAAAAACGGCTAGGAATCAGAGAAAACCATCAACATGAAAAAGTTTCGCATTTTACGTAGCTTTTCAGCGGTATATTATTTGCCCCATTCCGATAAAGTTTGTAGAAATTATGGCAAAAATACATTTTTAGCCATTTTCAAAATTGACATAAAACCGTAATGAATTAGGAGAAACAATATATACAAAAAGTTTCGCATTTCTTCAAGCTTTCCAACGCCATATGATTTTCTGCATTTGGGCATATGGTTAAAAAATTAGCTCGAAAATACGAACTCGGTGGAACTTGTACCATTTTCTAAATTACTTTTAAATCGTTCAAAATTAGAAAAAACTTTTAACATGAAAGTGTAGCGTATTTTCATAAGCTTTCCAACGCCATATTATTTGTCTCAATTGGATTAACCGTTTAGAAATGGCATCGAAAATACGAAATCGACTGTTCCGTTTGTGAAATTCTACGATTTTCTGAATTACTCTTTAACCGTAGGGAATTAGAGAAAACTTTTAACATGTGGAAGGAGCGGTTTTGCAGCAGCTTTCCAACAACATATTATTTGCCTCATTCTGATAAACGATTTAAAAATGCGATCGAAAATATGATTCATGTTTTTTGTACGAAGAAAAAACGATTTTCAAAACTGCTCTTAAACCGCTTACATTTTGCCAAAAATTTAACTTGGGTCATGATACTGGTGTCCATAGCTTTCCTATAGTATATAGCAAGCCCCATTTGGACACCTTTTAGCTGAAGTTCAACCTAGCACACGGGGAAGGTCAGGCGTGTTACTCAGGAAGTTCATGTTGTGATCAAAATATTATTCTGATCTCGTGATCAGAATATATATATATGGGGGGGGGGGCTAGCACACCCTGGGCAATTGTTAGCCGTGTGTGGCGCCCCCTCCACCGTTTAATCCCACGGTCATATCTTCGTAGTGCTTAGGCGAAGCCCTGTGAGGATCACTTCACCATCACTATCACCATGCCATCGTGCTGAAGGAACTCATCTACTACCTTGACGTCTTGCTGGATCAAGAAGGCGAGGGGCGTAACCGAGCTGAACGTGTGCAGAACGCGGAGGTGTCGTGCGTTCAGTACTTGATCGGTTGAAGCACGAAGAAGTTCGACTACATCAACCGCGTTGAGAAAAGCTTCTGCTTACGGTCTACGAGGGTGCGTAGATACGCTCTCCCGCTCGTTGTTATGCATCTCTATTGATAGATCATTGCGCGTGCATAGATTTTTTTTGTTTTCCATGCAATGTTTCCCAGTAGTTACAACATGCCATCAAATACAAATGAAACTACCATGGCTGCTAATGCATCTCAATGATTCATAGATCAACACCAATATTCACATCACAATTGAAGAAAAAAGTTGTGAGAATGTGTACAAATAAAGAAAAATGGAGTATAATTGGTCGATGCCGTTCGTAGGCATGGCTATGTTTCCTGGCCACGATATTCATTGGCTGGCAGCTAGTTTCACGTAGCTCTGTAGCCAAGAAAGAGGTGTATGGAGGACATCACAATCTGATCATTTTGTGCAGTTCCACTAAAATCGAGCTGATCATTCCTATTTGCAAAGATATTCAGACAGTGTGATTACAATAATAGTGGAACTAGATGATGAAACATAACACTCACAAATAGAAGCCGATCACCTCTGCGATATCTCTTTAAGACTAACTACTTGTTGGAGAAGATTAGGCTCAGAGTTGGATGAGGAGGATAGAAAAACCAATCTCCCTTCATGCAGTCCCACGGAAATGTAAAAACGTTGCCCGTTTGACATTTTGGCAGAACTACACAAAACACGCTTAAGAAAATATTAGGAGGGGATGGTGAAAAATTGTTTCTGGAATTTTAGAAATTTTATTTTATTCGGATTTTTTCTTCGCGGTGTTATTTAAAAAAAACAAAAAAACTTCTTCGGACCGACTGGGTCGAAGCCCAACCGGCCCAGCAGCGCCACTGCCTTCCTCCGCGCGCCCGACTCGGACTCGCCGGAGTCCGGCACGCGCACCCTGCCGCCGCCTTGCCCCCTCCTCCAAGCCGAGCCACCCCTGGCCTTTATAAGCCGCCCGACCTGGGCCCTCCCCACCATAAGTCGCCGCCGCCTCCCGTCGCCCCAAGCCGAGCCGCCGCTGCCACGTCGCCGCCGCTGTCATCGCCCCGCACCGCAGTCGCTGCTAGCCGCCACCGCCAACCATCATCGCCGCCGTCGGTTTTTCTCGCCGACGCCCGAACCGGCCAAACCGGTATAAACTGCCAACCCCGACCCAGTTTTTTTTCGTTTTGTTTTTTCTAAAACCCGGTTTATTATTTTTGGTTAGTTTATTCAATGGATGTTCGTCCGTTAGTCTACGGTAGAAAACAATTTTTGTTTGTTAGGTTTCTGTAGCGAACGTTCATTCATTAGGTTTTTCTTTTTCTGTTTATTTTCGGCTAGGGACCTATCTATAATTATTTTCTTCGCAGATTAGTCCCTGATCTTTAAACAATCACATATTTTCGCTCGTTTATCCAAATCCAACGAAACCAACGCCAAATTCTTCCTTACGATCCCCTCTGTTCAGCTGATCAACTTAAACATGTTTTTGAAAGTTTGAAATTTGGTTTCATACAGATTTGAATTTGAACTTCTTTTGATCGTAACTTGAGTTTCGTATCTCCGATTTGATTGATTCTTTTTGCAAATCGAAGCTCTGCACTTGAACTATATGTTTAGATCTTTTTATTTGGTTTTACCCTTGCCTATTATGCCTGAGTGCCTATGTATGCTATTGTTTATCTACGATAGATTTTCTAGAGTGCGAAGCTTGCTACTACGAATCTCTAGGGTTTACCGATTGTCAGCAAGGCAAATTACACTTTGATCATATCCCTTTATTACCTAGTTTTTATGCATTAGTTTCAACCCTCAAACATTGCATGAGTAGGATTGGGAACATGTGGTTAAGTAGTTGATGAGGTAGGAACCTATTATCCTTTTATCAACCTCGGGAATATACGTTATGCTCATATTGCTTAGCGATGCTCATAGACGGGGATTGGTATGTCTGATTCATGCAAGTTGTGAGAGATGATAACTAAGGGAAATTTAAGGTGGATACTTTAATAAATGTTTGTGGGCACCTGGAGAATCCAGTGTTGTCCTAGGATATCCCGGAGTACCCGTGTGATCATCCTATGGAATGCCACCCAGGCTCAAAGGGATAATAATATTATTCATGCTAGAAACTTCCGTGTGCAGCCACAAGCCAAGCTGGGCTCTGGCATAGTTGAGTAAGTTGTTTGACCTCTTTCAATGGTAGGTTAGCAGATGTAGGGGAAAGTAGGTGGTACTGTCTACCCAGAGTAAAGAGTTAATGTTTCAGAAAGACTATGTCTTGATCTTCCGATCATGGATGTGGTCGAGTCTTGTGGGAAAAGTGCGCAAACCTCTACGGAGTGTATAAACTAATCATGGTTAGCTGTGTCCCCGGTTATGGACATATTGAGTATCTGGTATTTGAATTATTGATTGATCTCGTCACTTTACATAATGAATTTGTTGGGTTATTAATATTCTTTTGGGATTGAGTTGGGGGAACCTTCTCAATAATGGCATAAACTTAGTAGTTGAATAAAATCCGTTCTTTATTGTAGGGAAAAATTAGCTTTATGCAAATGATAAACTTAGAGCCTCCACCAGCCAAATATGCATGTAGTGATAGCTTTTATTTCATCATTTACTCTATAGTGTGATCTTGCCAGCATATTCCATGTGCTGACCTACACGGCTGCAACGTATCATGTTGCAGAATTTTTAGACGAAGAGTAAGGTGCGATAGGTCATTGTCATGCACTTAGTTTTCCCGTCGAGTTGGATGGACTCATTTATCTTCGAAGCTTCCGCAGTTATTTAGATGGCCTTCAGCCATATTATTGTAATAAGTACTCTTTATGAGACACTTGATGTAATAAGTGTGTGGTTGAACTCTGTTATAAATCCTCGAGTATTATGTGTGTCCGCAATACAATCCAGGGATGACACTTAAGCACAGAGACTACGATCCATTCGGATCAGGTCGCTACAAGATGGTATCAGAGCACACGCTGACTGTAGGATGCGACCACTAGGATAAGCCACAGGATACTCTTCTCTACTCATTTCTAACTCTTCTCTGTTTCTACAATATAGATGTCGAACCGAAGGAACAAGTTCACTCAACCGGATGACGGCACCCCTTTCGGATGACACTTGAAGTCACTAGGTACCTGAACATCGGCATACCAAGCTTCACCAGAACTTTCAATGCCACTTTACCAGAAGAGGAGCGCTGGACGATTCAAGTTCATGTTCCAGGAAGGATCTTTTCACCAATTACCGAGCCCATCGAGTTTTCCTTTGATGCACCAACCTGGAGTTTAGGGAAGAACATGGCCGCCCACATCGCCATTGGTCGCATAGGCGAGGTGTACAACAAGGATCTTAAAGACACCACCTACCAGATATGTGGACGCCGAGATGAGCTATGGGAGATGATTCACACCATGAAGGATAAATCTATTGCAGCCTACATACAGGAGTTGAACCAGCACATTTGTCGTTACGAGAACTAGATGTGCGCTAACATGATAGATACAAAGAAGGTGATGACCAGAAATATGGAGCTAGAAGAGGAACTCAAGGCTACACATGATGGATATGAAGAAGAAATTGATGTACTACTGGAGTAGAATGAAGACCTGAAGAGGAAGCTAGGAATACCCGTGGTGAAGCCCAAGCCTGGAGTGGAGATTCGTTTTGAAGACTACATCATACTAGACGACATAGACACAGACCCTGACAGCGATGATGAAGACAGTGATGATTATGAAAATGAAGCTGGAGCAGATATTATGGAGTCTTCCATCGATCAAAATTTCTAGTCGACCACCATATTACTATTAGAATTCTTCCAAGTAGTTAGAAAGCATTGCGAGATTTTGTAATGGTAGCTTAGAATGATTGTATGAATCTTGTTTGAATTGAGTGGTGTGAAATAAATATGTTTGTCTCATGTGCATATGGGTAGTGAAATATCTCTTTAGACCCTATTCTATTATGTTCTCACCCCTCTAAACCTGTCAGATGCCTCCGAGACGTGACCCCGGATTCGTTTTCCCACCGGAGCTTACTCAATTGATCCAATAGCAGAATGCCTTGATGCAGTTGCTTGTCCAGAACCAAGGCAACAACAACAACAACAACCCACCACCACCACCCCAGTTGACAACTTAGCATGTTTCCTAAGGTTGAATCCACTAGTGTTTTCTAGTAGCACCGAGCAAATTGTTGTTGATGACTGGCTCTGCAAGATTGGAAGGGAACTGACCACCGCAGGTTGCACAGAGGCTGAGAAGGTGCACTTTGCCACACATCAACTAGATGGACCCGCAGCCTCATGGTGGAAGAACTACACCGCCACCTTCCCCGTGGACAATGTTACTTGGGATCAGTTTCAACAGGCCTTCCGCACTGCACATGTCTCAGCTGGAGCCATGAGTATTAAGAAGCGTGAGTTTTGCAATTTACGCCAAGGGAATCGTACGGTGGCACAGTACATGGATGTGTTCAACAAGTTAGCATGCTACGCCCCAGATGATGTGGCCACAGATGCCGTGAAGCAGGAGAAGTTTCTTGAGGGACTGAATGATGAGCTAAGTATGCAGTTGATGGTGGCAACATTCACCAACTACCAGGAGCTGGTAGACAGGGCCCTCATGATTGAAGGTAAGCATCAGTAGATAGAGAACCGCAAACGGAAATATGGACAGGGGAAGTACAACTATAGAGCTTAACAGAAACCCCGCTATTCCCCATACTCGGGAGGACACACTCACACCCATGGAGGTTATTCTCACAATGGAGGAAATTCACACGACCATAGTGGCCCTAAGAATGGTAATGGGAGTGAAGGAAACAATAGTCAGAGCCGTTCCAATCCCGCTACACCCGCGAAGAAGGATTTGAGTCACATTACTTGTTTCAAGTGCGGGAAGACTGGACACTACGCCACCGAGTGTCCTGAAGCAAAGAATGGTAATGGCAATGGAAGCTCAGGAAAGAAGCTAAACCCCTTTACCAGAGGTCAGGTGAACCACGTCAACATGGAGGAAGTTGAAGAGCAGCCTGACACAGTTATTGGTAAGTTTTTGATTAAGTCATTTACAACCCTCGTTCTTTTTGACACTAATGCATCACATTCATACATATCAAGGGGATTTGTGGATAAGTTTGAATTGCCAATGTTAGCCCTTAGGTCACCCATGTTAGTGAGCTCACCAGGAGCGGAATATATGGCTAGCCGATGGTGTTACCAGTTGCCATTGACCAAAGGTAAGCATGTTTTCCCCTTAGACCTCATTATTTTGAATCACAAGGATTGGATGTAATACTAGGCATGGATTGGCTATCAAAGTATGGAGGAAACATCCATTGTGCTAGTAAGTCATTTCTTCTCACCATCCCGGAGGGGAAAAGGATCAAGTATGTGTCTAGGCATGTGCCAAGGAGGACTCAAATAAATTCACTCCCAAGAGTTGTTCAAGAGGAAGTACCAGTTGTGAAGGATTATGCCGATGTATTTTTGGAGGAATTACCAGGCATGCCACCAGACCGAGACATAGAGTTTTTGATCGAGCTGTTGCCAGGCACCAGACCAATATCTAAGAGACCGTACCAGATGACCGCAAATGATCTGGAGGAGATTAAGAAATAGATTAAGGAGTTATTGGAGAAAGGTTATATTCGACCAAGTTTATCACCACGGGGAGCCCCAGTGCTCCTAGTTGAGAAGAAAGATGGATCCTTGAGAATGGTTGTTGATTATTGTGCATTGAACGAGGTGACGGTCAAGAACAAATACCCTCTACCAATGATCAATGATTTGATTGACCAGCTGTAGGGAGCTAAAGTATTCTCCAAGATCGATCTTTGATCAGGATATCACCATCTGAAGATCCGAGAACAGGATATACCCAAGACAGCTTTGACCACAAGGTATGGGCTATATGAGTACATGGTCATGTGTTTTGGTTTGACTAACGCCCCTACCTACTTTATGAGTATGCTGAATAAGGTGTTCATGGAGTTCTTGGATAAGTTTGTTGTGGTGTCCATAGACGATATATTGCTGTACTCGAAGAATGAAGAAGAACACAAGGAACATTTGCGCTTGGTTCTCGAGAAGCTCAGGGAACATCAGTCATAAGAGTTTGAAGTATATCTTCACACGGAAGGAGTTCAATCTCAAGCAGTGGAGATGGTTGGAGTCATAAAGGATTATGACATGAAACTGCATTATCAGCCAGGAAAGGCCAATGTTGTAGCAGCCGCGTTGAGCCGCAAGAGTTATGCTAATACCCTCATAACCGGAGGATTACCTTAGGAGTTAGCCGACGATCATAGAGAACTTCGAATGGAGATAGTTCCGAGAGGTTTTGTTGCAGTGTTGGAAGTTTAGTCCACGTTGTTGGGAAATATTCGAGAAGCTCAAAAGACAGATAAGGAGATTGTGGAGATAAAGGAAAAGATGAGTAAAGGTGTCGGGTTTCGGGTTCCGGCAGACCCTTGAGGTTCGAACACTGGGGTGCGCGCGGAGATCCCTCCCCTACCGATCTACGTCCGATCCTCTCGTGCGAACTAAGATGGAAAGGATGAACAACACAAGAGTCACGAGGTTTATACTGGTTCGGGCCACCGTTGTGGTGTAATACCCTACTCCAGTGTGTGGTGTGGTGGATTGCCTCTGGGGCTGATGATGAACAGTACAAGGGAAGAACAGCCTCGCGAGAGGTGTTCTTGAGCTAGTGCGATGAACTGCTAGGGTGAGTTCGGTCGCCTCTCTCTCTCTCTCTGCTAGGGTTCTACCAGATCTCTCCGGGGTGTCTCCAGATTTCTCCCCCTCCTTTGGCCGCCCTTTCTTCTGTGGTGGCTAGCTCTATTTATAGAGGCCCTGGGCCTCTCCCCAAATAATGAGCGGGAAGGGCGCCAACAATTGGACATTTTGAAGGGGAACATGTAGTACAAGTTATCCTGACCAAAGGTGGTTTTCGGCTGCCAAAAGCACTGACGATGACGCCGTCTTAGGATCCACAGTGACCTCTGTCCTGCCGCTCTGCTGGTCTTGGTCTTGTTGCATCAGAATGGCAACCTTTGCCTGATGCCTTGGCCTATTCTTGCCCCCTTTGCACCAAAGGGGAAACAAGGACACTGCGCAGGCCGGCGCCTGCCTGGCCTTGATCCTCGTGGCTTGCGTCACGGGTTCCTCGCGAGGTACCCTTGCCTTGATCTCTCCGCCTCCTCGCGAGCCTGCCTGATGAGGCTACTCTGAGGAAGCTTCCTGTCGTCTGCCCCGCGAGGCTTGGCCCCTCGCGAGGGTCTTGAACTTGGGCTGATGAAGATGGGCCGCGCTGGGCCCCTGCCTGAGCCATGCCGCAGGCCGCAGGCAGGCAAGTATGGGGACCCCCGTTCCCAGAATGCCGATAGTAGCCCCTGGGCCCAAGGCGTGCGCGGGCTTGGTTTAGCAGAGAAGCGAAGGGACAAGCATGAAGCGCTGCGGGCCCTAACAGCCTACGGCCTTGGGCGCCGCGTGGCGGTTGATTGGACATGGGCGTCTGCACTTCCCACGACGCCTCGGCAACTGCACAACTGACAAAAGGGGGTGCCCTGGCCAGGCTTACTTGCCCCGCTCTCGTCCGTCTTGCCCTAGATCCCCTTTCTCGTTCTCCTTCCTCTTGCTCCCGAAATCCTCTAGATCCATCTCAATCCTTCGCATCCAGCACGCCATGGCGCCTCGCAAGTCCCCGGCTGATGCTTGGTACTCGCCGGCCCTGGATTCCCTGAATTTGTCGGAGAAGAACCTCGCCCTCGCGCGCCTGATGACGATGGCGTAGGGCAGCGAGGGGCGACCATGCTCAAGGTCCGCTCCGACCAGCCTGAGGGCAAGGGGAGCACCTTCTACCCGTTCTTCGTGAGCCCCATCGTCGCCGGTCTGGTGCTTCCTTTCTCTGAGTTCTTCCATGTTGTTCTCCGCCAATACAACTTGCAGGCTCTGCATCTCCACCCCAACTCTGTCCTTCTTCTGGCGATTTTCGCCTACTATTGCGAGGCTCATGTTGGTGTGAAGCCCTCGGTGGCCTTGCTGCACCACTTTTTCTCCCTCCAGGTTTCTGGCGCTCAGGTCTCCGCATGCACGAGCTTCATTGCATATTCCAGCTCCAACGCCATCTCAATGCCTGGGAAGAGGATTGAAGGCTACCGAAGCAAGTGGGTCATGATGGATGTCGGGCGCCTCCACCCTCATCTGGTATTGCCCACAGGGCAACCTAAGTCCGTTGACGCATGGTGCCGCTCGGAGCTCGTCGACCCTCGTGCGAAGGCGGTGTTGAGGAGGATGAACACAGACCTGAGGCGAAGCAACTCGAAGGCGGCGAAGCTGACCGTGGCCACACTCCTGAGGGAGTTCTTGGAGCACCGGGTTGCTCCGCTCCAGGAGCACCCGCGCCCACTTTGGAGGCTTGGAGGAGCCGACGCCGCCCTGCGCCTGAGCTCCAAGGCCCTGACCGACGAGGATCTGGCTGCGGCCCTCCATTCCTTGGTTGGGGGAGACGTGGCGAGCCCGGTGGGAGCCCCCGTCCGCCTGTTCCTTCGTGACGACTGGGAGGAGGTGGTGAACGCCATGCCCACCTTCAACGGTGAGGGGCTGGTACCCGCGGCAGCTCCCGAAGATCTGGCGGTCTTGGCGACGGTGAACTTGTCCTCCGGCAGCTCCAGCGGGGGAGAGGAGGAAGAAGAGGCGAAGGAGGAAGCATCCGACTCGGAGGAGACTGGCGAGGATTGGGGGGAGTCCTTCCCTCGGCGCGGGTCCCAGGCCGTCCGCTCCATGCGGGACGACGATGAGGCCGGCGCCAGGCGAGGAAAGGAGGGCTCTTCCTTGGTCACGAGGAAGGGCAGGTCGAGCCTGGTTCCCCCAGGGTCTGCTCTGGTCCCTGGGGGGTCCAAGGCCAGCTCCATCCCTCCTGACGCGCCTTCTGCTTCCGCCCCCCCCCAAGGCTGACCCCCGCTGCAGGCTCTCGGGCTTCAAGTTTGGCCGGAGGTTGCTTGAGTCCACAGACGACGTCCAGTAAGTGCTCGATTCATGCTCTGCTTGGTTTCTGCCGCTGAGGCTTGACGTTTGCGCTCTTTTACCAGGCCGGCACCTGCGGCCAAGAGGTTGAAGGAGGCTTCTGCGGCGCTTCTTGGGGCGAATCCATCTGCCAGGGCGACGCCTTTGGCTGTTGGGGAAGAGGACGGCAAGGCCCGTGCCTTTCTGACCCAACCTCCCTCGCGAGGCCAACTGGGGTACCCCGGCGGGGAGTCAGCCCCCGCGGCCCTGCTGGACCTGGACTCGATCGTGCCCGACGCTGCGACCGTGGCGGCCAAGGCTCAGGAGGTCCCTTCCTACCAAGCCATGGTCACGCTGCCATCTTCTCTGCCTGATCCATAGGTTCTTGTCTCTTTTGCTCCCTCCGCTACTGTCCTGGACCAAGTTGCCAATGAGTTGAGCCAATTGCGGGAGGATCTCCTAAGCGCGGACCCTCGTCTGGTGGCCGGGCGCCTGGAGTTGGCCTCTGGATGGGCTAGTTCTGCTGCCTCCGTCCGAGCGGTGTTGACCCAGGCCGTGTCGTCCTCCGACGAGGAGAGGCGGGCCGCCAACCAAGCCAAGGCCGCTCGCGATGCTGCCCTGGGCGACGTTGCAACTGCCCAGGACCGCTGCAAGGCGCTTGAGGCCGAGCTGCAAGGCCTGCGCGACGAGCTCGCCAAGGAGGTGCGCAGCCGCCAGGAGAAGGAGAAAGAGATGAAGGCTAGGGAGGCCGCCGCCAAGGACCGGGACGCTGTCGGGTTTCGGGTTCCGGCAGACCCTTGAGGTTCGAACACTGGGGTGCGTGCGGAGATCTCTCCCCTACCGATCTACGTCCGATCCTCTCGTGCGAACTAAGATGAAAATGATGAACAACACAAGGGACACGAGGTTTATACTAGTTCGGGCCACCGTTGTGGTGTAATACCCTACTCCAGTGTGTGGTGTGGTGGATTGCCTCTGGGGCTGATGAGGAACAATACAAGGGAAGAACAGTTTCGCGAGAGGTGTTCTTGAGCTGGTGCGATGAACTGCTAGGGTGAGTTCGGTCGCCTCTCTCTCTCTCTCTCTCTCTCTCTGCTAGGGTTCTCCCAGATCTCTAGATGTCCGGGTGTCTTGATCTCTCTGGGGTCTCCCTACTCTGTGGTGGCTAGCTCTATTTATAGAGGCCCTGGGCCTCTCCCCAAATAATGAGCGGGAAGGGCACCAACAATTGGCCAGTTTGAAGGGGAACATGTAGTACAAGTTATCCTGACCAAAGGTGGTCTTTGGCTGCCAAAAGCATTGGTGATGACGCCGTCTTGGGCTCCACGATGACCTCCGTCTTGCCGTCCGGCTGGTCTTGGTCTCATTGCACCGGAATGGTAACCTTTGCCTGATGCCTTGGCCTGTGCTTGCCCCCTTTGCACCAAAGGGGAAACAAGGACCCTGCGCAGGTCGGCGCCCATCTGGCGCCCGCCTGGCCTTGATCGTCATGGCTTGCGTCACGGGCTCCTCGCGAGGTACCCCTGCCTTGATCTCTCCGCCTCCTCGCAAGCCTGCCTGACGAGGCTGCCTCTGAGGAAGCTTCCAGTCATCCGCCTCGCGAGGCTTGGCCCCTCACGAGGGTCTTGAGCTTGGGCTGATGAAGATGGGCCGTGCTGGGCCCCCACCTGAGCCATGCCACAGGCCGCAGGCAGGCAAGTCTGGGGACCCCCGTTCCCAGAACGCCGACAGTAGCCCCCGGGCCAAAGGCGCGGGCGGGCTTGGCTTAGCAGAGAAGCGAAGGGGCAAGCATGAAGCGCCGCGGGCCCTAACAGCCTGCGACCTTGGGCGCCGCGTGGCGGTTGATTGGGCGTGGGCGTCTGCACTTCCCACGACGCCTTGCTACGCGCCCGGCTAAGCGGACCTGTAGTTGCACATAGTTGTTCCTCCTTTGGCTGCCCGCTCGCCTCCTACCTTTCCTTCTTCTCCAAGCTCCAACCTCCGCCGCCAATCCGGCCCGAGCTCTTCCCCTTCCCCAACGCCATGGCGCCGACAAAGAAGGAAAGGGGGAAGAAGCCCGCGCCTTCGTCCTACGCACCTCCAGCGGCGGCCCCTGTCGTCGATCGATCAATCATACTCAACCCGGAAGCCTTGGACAAGGTCCACTCTGCCCTTGCTTCCATCTTCATAGAGTGTGGCCGGACCACAGTTTGTCCCGCATCCCGCGCTTTTCTTGCTAGGACCGTCACGGAGGTCCGATTCTTCGCTGGTGCCCTATGGGCGGGTCTGGTTCCCCCCTTTTCTGCTTTCTTCAATGCTGTGCTCTCCCATTATCAGATCCACATGATGCACCTCGGGCCAGAGTCCATTACCCTCTTGGCCATATTTGTTTTCGTGTGCGAGGCGATGATAGGCATCCCTCCTTCTGTTGCCCTACTGTGCCACTTCTTCTCTTTGCGCCTGAGAGATCCCACTCAGTGCTCGGGGTGTGTAAGCTTCTTCGCCGTGCCTGAGACGGCTGCTTCAGGGATTGACTTCGGCCTTCCGCCTCCTCAGGCCAGGTTTAGAGAGCGGTGGTTGTACGTGGACGTCGGGGTGCCCAGCCCCTTGCTCTCGCACCTGACCTTGCCTGCTGTTCCCAACCTAGGCTGGGGTCATGAACCGCTCGCCAGCCCCCGGCTCGCTTTCGTCTGGCGCCGCTTCAAAAGTTTGAGGGCGCACAACGTGACAGCGCCCAAGGTGGTGAGGGAGTTCCTTATGTGTCACATTGCTCCTCTCCAGCGCCACTCTCGCCGGATGTGGGACTTTGCGGGGCGTGGAGACCACATGCGGCTGCAGAAGGAGGATTTGGCGCCCGAAGTGCTGCGGATGGTGCTTCGGGTCTTGACTGGTGATCCTTCCCCAGGCAGCCTACGGAGCGGTGGCATCCTTCTGTACCTTTGTTCCGGCAGGGCTGATTTCGTGAAGCAGATGCCCAGCTTCGATGAGTGGGGGCTGCGCCCGGCTGGCCTCACAGGGCCACGCGAGAACCCAGTTGTCGTGGTTGTTCCCCCCGCTGCCCACAGCGGTCCCTCTCCAAGCGACAAGCCGGGGAGAGAGCCGATGGGAGCTGAGGTGGCTGATGTCGAGGTGGTGGCGCCGTGTGAAGCCTCGGAGGTGACGTCTCCCGAGGCCCGCCCTAGGGTGGCGGTTGATGCAGGGTTTTGGCCTTCGGCTCCTGAGGCCGGGGCCCTCGAGCCCCCAGCCGTTCTTCGCGAGGCAACGCCGGATGGTGCCCCCAAAGCTGACTCCTCCGGCACCAACAATCCTGAGGCTTCTTCTGTGCCCCAGGCCAACCCCTGCCCCAGGCGCTTGGGTCGGTTTCGTGTAGACTTCGAGGCCCTTCGCAAAAGTAAGGAGGCCTCAGGCGGCAGCGACCGCCCTTGCCGCTTGTTGAAGCGTAGGAAGTACTTTGCCATGGACGAGTAAGACTTCTTCTTTCCCTGCTCATTTGCTCTGTTATCCTTCTGGCTGATTGTGGCCCTTCAGGTCCCGCCTTGCTGAGTCCGCCGAGTCGACCCAGGAGCCATCCCCCCAAGCTTCGCCTTCGTTGCTGGCTCTGGGCTCGCCGAGCTCGAGTGGCACCCCTGCGGCTGGACCAGTTGGTGGAGTAGTCCATTCCATAGGGCACCTCGAGCCTGCGTGCCCGCTGTGCTTTCTTCATGGGTCTTCCTGGGGCACACCTGGCTTGCCCCGCGTTCCTCCTCTGATCATTGATGGTGAATGGCTGAAGCCCGTCTTCGGCTCCTCCTTCGTGGGCGGGCTGATGCCTCGCCGGATTCCCAAAGAGGTTAGTTCGGCGATGGCTAGGGCGCCAGCCCCCAGCCCCGCGCCGAGAGGAGGCCAGCCGCCCCGGGGCCCTCCGCATGCTCCGGTGGAAGAGGGTGATGTAGAAGACGTGCTTAGGCGCGCTCGGGAGCGACGCGCTCTTCGCGAAGAGTTCCTCCAGGGGGCGGCGAATGCGGTGAGCCGGATCAGGGCAGAGCTTGCTGACGAGGATGCGCGCCTCGAGGCCAAAGGTTTGCGCCTTGCTGAGGAGAGGTGCAAACTAAAGGTTGCCATAGCCCTCGCGCGTCATCAACGTGATCTTGACAACGCGAAGACTGAGGCGTCGCTGGTAGCTTTGCGGGAGGCCTGCTCCCTGGCCATTGAGGAGGCTCGGGAGGCAGACCGGCGGTGCAAGGATGTGGAGGAGCGTGCACGGGAGCTCCAAGCCTGGAGCGACTCCCTGGAGCAGCAAGTGGAATTGCGCCAGGCGGCCCTTGAGTCGATGGGGGTGGCCTCTGTTGACCGGGTGGAGCTTCTGAAGCGCGAGGATGCGCTGACGCTGGAGGCCTCCGAGCGCAACCTTGACCTTGAGCGGTTGGAGACGAGGGAGCGCCTGGTGGCCCAGGCGGAGGATGACGTTGCCGCGCGCGAAGCCCGAGCCCAGGAAGAAGTCGATCGCTGCGTGGCGGAAGCTCGCTCGGCCCTCGAGTGCGAACATGGACGAGGTTGGGGCTGATCAAGGTCGAGGCCGAGGGCAGGACCGCAGCCCTCAGGGCCAAACTGACCGAAGCAACGCGGCGATCGGACTCCTCCGCAGCCGCCCTCAGCGCCGCGCAGGCGGAGCTGTCCTCTTCCCGGGCCGAGCAACTTCTTCTTCAACAGAGGGTCGATGACGCCGAGGCCGTTGCGCAGCGAAGTGAGGACGAGCTCCGTCGGCGACGGGTTCTAGAGCATGTGCATGCCCCCATGCTTCAAACGCTCCGAGAGAGGGCCAACACAGCATTGGGCTATGTCTGCGAGGCTGCTGCTAGGGAGCCACACGAGGTCAACTACGCCGACAACCTCCAATTTTTCACTAATGTGGTGACGCTTCTGGAGAACCGGTCCGAGAGGTCCCGCTGGCTTGTCAAAGAGAGGAGTCGAGCCTTGCTCGGGCATGTCTTCTCCCACGTCTTCAGCTATTTGCAGGACAGGGACCCCCACTTCGACTTCGACGCTGCCATCGCGCCCGTGCTCATTGCCGTCCGGGGCGACCTGGCGCGGTGGGTGGAGGACAACGTGGACGCCCTTGTCAGGGCCTTTGCGTCTGATGACGACGGCGTGGTCGTGGGCGCCAATGAAGGCGACATTGTGGACGATTTCGGCGATGATGGGGATGCTGGCGGCGGTGGTGACAATGTTGACGATGTCAGTGACGCTTCCGGGGGTGCCCCAGAAGACGTGGTGAGTGATATGTCCGACTGACCGCATGTCTCTGCAGTTTATCCTGCACGAAGAAGACTCGGGCTTGGCCCTGAAGAATATAAGAGCATTTTGGGAGGGGAGGCCCCTCATGTAAAGATTTGTAATCCATACTCTGGTGAGCACAACGTTATGCGTGAGTTTAGTTGCTAGCCCGGTGATGGTTCGGTTGATTCGTTGACCTTCCGTCCCTGGCGTGCCCTGAGCAGGCCTGCGGGGGGATGCTACACCTCCGGTGTCCCTCGATTAACCTACTGATCCTGTGACGAGGACCTCCGGAGAGGGTGCGGAGACAGTGGTCCTGGCTGTAGGCATGCCTGGCCCGGCCCGGCTCACGAGGGGCTCGTGAGGTGGGGGGCAGCTGATCCTAGCTTGGGGCGTAAATCTGAAACCAGAACGCAAGAGATTGCTCGAACGAGACTAAACACCCCCTCCCCGAATGCACGCAAGCTTCAAACTCAAATCCAACTTAAATCCAAACCAAAGAAACTTGCCGACAAGGAAGAAGCAAAAAAGCAAAAAGGCAGAAGAAAAGCAAAAAAAGCCGCGTCCGACACCTAGTCTAGTCTTCGACGTCTTCTCACCAGCGCGGAGCTAAGTGCTGCCACTGGGCGTGGGCGGGAGCCCCAGGGCCTGAGGCCGGCGCTCCTGAGACTCCAGGGCGTGTACAGCCCCACTCATTATTACGTGAGAGTGTCACGGGGCGGCGAGCTTCACAGGCACTAGGCCTTCTTCACAAGTACTGGCCTTGCTTCATATCGCTAGACGAGGGCCCCGCCTTGCACCTCACTCTGCCGCCATTGACGGCGACCGGAAACCAAGGACGATGCCAATGGGGTAGAGCGGTCGCCAGCGGTTCCTCCAACGACCACGGGTCCTCCGCCGGGGGCAGGCCATGGGGCACCTCCCCGGCAGAGGGCCTACCTCCTGAGAACATCTTGACCCGACCACCGCGAGGGTGAGCCCAGATCTCGGCCCCTTTCCTGCAGCCCCCTGCACCCTCCTCCCGAGGGGTAAGAGGCTGCAGCGTTGGGGCAGCCATCCGCTGTGACGACCTGTACCTCCTGCGACCCATGGTTAGCGTAATCTTGCTCCTGAGGGATGAGTGGTACCCGATAGTTGCTGCTGTTGGCGCGATTGTCGATTCTCTCTTGGGGTTCCTGAAAGAGCTCGGCTTCCGGCGCGTCCTCGTCCCAGCCGGGCCCGAGGAACGAGTCGTGACCTTCTTCCAGCTCGCGCCCTTGATCCACCATGCGGGGTACATAGGCCTATGGGGCGACCACCTCGTGGACCTCGCTGTAGCGCCCCGCATGCCACGCAGTCTGGCTTGGGGCGTCGCCTTGTAGGTGATGACGCGGTGGTGCGCCGAGGCCAAAGGCCACAGCGCGCATCCCTTCGCTGGCCTGGGGAAGGGCCGGCGCGATCTGCTGCCCGGTGCTGGCGGAGGTGTTGGCGCTGGACCGGCCCTGGGGCCCGCCTGAAATCGCGTGGGCGCGCATAATGCCGTCGTGCGACCCGTCCTGGATCTGGGGCGGAAGCTGGATGCAGAAAGGGGGCGCTCCTGAGGCGGCGGCGGCCAGGAGCTCGGCCACTCGCTCCAACAACACATCGCGGCCGCCTTCCAGCAAGTGGCACCGTAGTAGCTCTCGGGCCACCGTGAGCACGGCCTTGGAGTTCGCCTGCTCCCGTCGGGTGTATGGTGCCGTGGCAGCGGCGTGGTTCGAGGCCCTTGCTGCGGCCCGCACCTGCCGTGGCGTGAGGACAGGCGGCGTCTGGCCGCGTCGCCCTCACCCCGCAGCGCCCTGCGGAGCGCGAGCTGCCTGAGGCGCAAGGTTGAGGTCGCCCTGAGACGGCGACACGGCATGGGCGGGCCACACCACCCAGTGGTCGGTGTTGGCAGCCGGGTTGCTTGACATCTGGGTGGCGAAGTGGCGGAACGCGACGCGGAGGAAGGGGGACTCTGGCGCATCCCAACCTGGCGCGGCAAATGTCGGGTTTCGGGTTCCGACAGACCCTTGAGTTTCGAACACTGGGGTGCGCGCAGTGATCTCTCCCCTACCGATCTACGTCCGATCCTCTTGAGCGAACTAAGATGAAAATGGTGAACAACACAAGGGACACGAGGTTTATACTGGTTTGGGCCACCATTGTGGTGTAATACCCTACTCCAGTGTGTGGTGTGGTGGATTGCCTCTAGGGCTGATGATGAACAATACAAGGGAAGAACAGCCTCGCGAGAGGTGTTCTTGAGCTGGTGCGATGAAGTACTTGGGTGAGTTCGGTCGCCTCTCTCTCTCTCTCTCTCTCTCTCTCTCTCTGCTAGGGTTCTCCCAGATCTCTAGATGTCCGGGTGTCTTGATCTCTTCGGGGTCTCCCTACTCTGTGGTGGCTAGCTCTATTTATAGAGGACCTGGGCCTCTCCCCAAATAATGAGCGGGAAGAGCGCCAACAATTGACCATTTTGAAGGGGAACATGTAGTACAAGTTATCCTGGCCAAAGGTGGTCTTCGGCTGCCAAAAGCACTAGTGTTGACGCCGTCTTGGGCTCCACGGTGACCTCCATCCTGCCGTCCGGCTGGTCTTGGTCTCATTGCACCGGAATGGTAACCTTTGCCTGATGTCTTGGCCTGTGCTTGCCCCCTTTGCACCAAAGGGGAAACAAGGACCCTACGCAGGCCGGTGCCCGCCTGGCGCCCGCCTGGCCTTGATCGTCATGGCTTGCGTCACGGGCTCCTCGCGAGGTACCCCTGCCTTGATCTCTCCGCCTCCTCGCGAGCCTGCCTGACGAGGCTGCCTCTGAGGAAGCTTCCGGTCGTCCGCCCCGCGAGGCTTGGCCCCTCACGAGGGTCTTGAGCTTGGGCTGATGAAGATGGGCCGTGCTGGGCCCCCACCTGTGCCACGCCGCAGGCCGCAGGCAGGCAAGTCTGGGGACCCCCGTTCCCAGAACACCGACAGATGCCAAGCTTGAGGACCGAGCTAGACGCCAAGGCGAAAGTCCTGATGGAGGACCGGGTGGCCTTCGCAGAGCTGGAGAAGAAGGCTCGGGGCATACTGAAGATGTTGTATGAGAGCGGCCTGGAGGAGCCGTTGGCTGGTGCGGAGGACGGCCCCGCCAAGCTGCTCCCCTTCCTGGTTGATGCGCTTGAGGACGTCGCAGACGGCCTTGGCCCCACGGTCGAGGCCGAGGCGCGTGCCCTGTCTTCTGCGACGCTAACGTGTGTCCTCAGCCATGTCTACCTGCGCGACCCCAACATCGACTTCGACAGCCTGCTGGAGCCCGTGAGCGGCGACCGTGCCGCTGCCGCTGCTGAGGCCGTGAGGGGCCGAGCCGAGGTTTTGCTGGGGAAGTTCTGCTCCCCCAACGTCCTGCCCGGGCACGGCGCCGCCGGCCTTGCGACCTCGAGAGGCGAAGCCGTCCAGCGTGACTCCACCACTGGTGACGACATTAGTGGGGAGTGATCCCTTCGCGACTTCCATCCTATTTTATTCCTGCATATGCACCATGCCTCGCGGAGGCGTTAAAACTTGTGTTTGGCGTTGTGGAACAATCTTATGGCCCGTAATATTTGCTTTGAATTTCCCAGAATTTGCATTTTCCTCTCCTACTTGCTTACGCTCTATGTCGGCAGGGCCCGGCCCCGCGCGTACCTCACCCAGCGTTAACCCCCACCAGAAACCAAGGACGGGACTAAGGAGTGAGGGGTACGTGGCAAGTTAGGCTCTTGAGTCGTGATGCTCAGGAGTCCCCCTTGACGCGCGAGCAACAAGTAGGGAAGGGGGGAGCGAGGAGTGGATTGAGCGTTCTACGTCGGCAAGGCCCAGCCCCGCGCGTACCTCACCCAGTGTTAGCCCCGACCAGAAACCAAGGACAGGACTAAGGAGTGAGGGGCTACGTGGCAAGTTAGGCTCCTGAGTCACGATGCTCAGGAGTTCCCCTAGACGCTCAAACGGGTTTCGTACCTTGGCTCCGCTCGGGGAGTGGCGCGCGACGACCAGGTCCAAGGGACTTGGCTGGGTGGCATGCGCTCGGGCGAGGCCTGGGCGTAGCCCCTGTGTCCAGCCCCCTCGCACGACACTCCCGAGGGGAGGCGTTGCGATTGTGCTGGACACTGAGCTCTGGCCTCCCTGAGGTTGGTACGGCCGTGGGCCACCCTCAGTTGTTTATCACCAGCGCGGAGCATAGCGCTTCCATATGTCTACGGGCATAGCCGCTCCTCGGCAGTGTCGTCGGCCAGCGCGGAGCATGGTGCTTCCACTGGTGCGTGGGAGGGGGATCCCCTCCGGGAGGAGCCCCTGGGGTGTGTACAGCCCCGTCCTGACACATGCCCGGCACGGTAGGGCTAGGAAAGGTGTATCTGGGCACCCGTGAGCCAACGCGGGACTCACGACGCCCTACCTCGAGGCGGGTTGCGCCTGGCTCTGGGCCTTTATCAATCGGTGTGTTCCTTCAGGGTTGTTAGAATGCAAGTGCTCTACGTCCTTAGGTCCCGGCCCTCGAGCGAGCTCAGCCGCCGCTGGTATGACAGGTCGCGATGCGGTGGGTCAAGGCCAGGGGGTGAGGGCTGGAGAGCCAGTAAGAGCCCATGAGTCGCGATGCTCAGACGCCCCCTTTTAACGTGCAAGAACTTTGCATGACGACAAGCAGTAGGTGATAATTATGGGAATCAGATTAAGCGTGAAAGAACGACTTCATCCTATGGTAAATGCTAGAAAAGCAACTGCCACTGGGTCTGGCCCGAGCGGTGTGGGGATGATGCAGCCCGAGGGGCGCCCCCAACAAGGTAAATAAAGAGAATAAACAAAATGGATACATACCGCGGGGATGGACCCACGCGGCCTGGGAATGGTGCAGCCCTATGGGCGCTCCCAGCTGAAAGTAGAACTCTGAAAGATGCCACCTGGTGCTGTTGAAGATGAAGTGATGCTGAGGAAGTGAGCGGTGCATGGTGAAGACATCCGCCCTCATGAGACCCCAGGCCCAGAGGCCTCGGGAGGCTCCGGTGGCACGCGCAGGTCTTCGAGGACCATCGCCACCTCCGCCAGGACCGCGCGATGCCTGACCTCCTGAGCCTCCAGAATGCTCCTTAACAGGCGCTGATGTGCGGCGACCGCACTCGGTAGGCCGAAGGGCATGCAAACGTAGCTGTGAGGTGGTCCCACGCAGCGCCCTAGGGCCGAAGGCCATAGGCGCTCCTGGGACGCAGCTCGGTTGAGCCCTGGTACGTCGACGCAGACGCACAGTCCTCCATCCTCGCCTGGATGTGGGGCCACGGCAGGTAAGAGGCGGCTGCCGCGCATGACTGTGGACTCTTATAGCTCTTGGGTGTTCCTTGCGATGAACTCCCGAGGGTTTGGTCTCCTTTGACTTGTACCTTCCTGAGGGAAGCGTGCTTGAAAGCACCCCTCCAAGTGGTGCCCGAGCGCCTCCCCCGCGACCTTGGCAAGGTCGGCGGCTCTCCAAGAGAGAGCCCCGGAGCCCTACCTGAGGAGGGCGCTGGGCGCGCCTTCCTATGCGTGAGAGGACGGCGCTCCCTAATCGGGCGTGAATCCTGACGCGATACCTTCGGAGGTGCCTGCTGCCTTGTGGCTATGGCCAGGTGAGGTCTTCTTCTTCTTCTTGAGGGTCGCCTCGGGAGGCCTCCCACTCCTGCGATCTGGGTTTTCGATTGTTGCGGCTTGGAACGCACGCTCGAGCGAGCACACTGCGTCTCTTTCTTCACAGGGTACGGTGATGACTCCACCGCTTCCTGGCATCTTGAGGACATTGTAACCATGGTGAGTCACTGCCATAAACTTGGCTAGGGCTGGGTACCCGAGGATGGCGTTGTACGGCAGGTGGATGTGAGCGACGTTGAAGTCGATGAGCTCGGTGCGGTAGCTGTTGCATTGCCCGAAGGTGACCGGAAGCCGAACCTGCCCAATTGGAACAGTGGAACCATCGGTGACTCCTGAGAAAGGCTTAGTCGGCTGAAGCTGGTTGTACGGAACTTGGAGATTGTTGAACGTCTCGACAGACAGGACGTTGAATCCTGCCCCGCCATCGATGAGGGTCCTGGTGACCTGCACGTTGCTGATGACTGGGGAGCAAAGCATCGGGAGGACTCCAGCCGTTGCCGCACACTTGAGCTGGTCTGCGAACCTGAATGTGATCGCGCACGAAGACCACCTGAGAAGGCGCGTGGCCTCAAGCTTGGGAAGGACTGCATTCACCTCGCGAGCAAACTACTTGAAGATGCGCTATGAGGCTGGGGCCTGGGCGCCACCCAAGATGCAAGCAATTGCACGCGACTCTTGGAAGCCCCTAGCCCCATCGTCTTGGTGTTGGTCTTCATTCCTCCTTGGTGGAGGCGGCAGAGGAGGGAGGCCTGCATTGCCGTTTGGGTGGCCCTCACGAGGCTGGTCCCTCCAGCCTCCCTCGCGAGGCTGGTCCTACCAGTGGTTCTCGCGAGGGTGGTCACGCCATCCCTGGCGGAGGCCACGGTCTTCCCATCGGCCGCCACCTCTTTCTCCTCCTCGGCCATAGCCCCTGTCATTGCGCTCTGGGCGTCGGCCGATTCGCCCATCTCGCACGGCTCTGAGTTCTTGACATTCGTTGGTGTTGTGGGTGTGGAGGTCATGGTACACGCAGTACCGTCCACCCTTGGATGACTCAGGCTGATCCCTGCCTCGCTTGGTGTCCGGTTCCGCTACTAGCATGGCAGCCCCCTTGTGCTTCACGTCTTTGGCCTTGAGCTTCTTTTCTTCCGGGTCGGCTGCCGGGAGCTCGAGGAGGGAGAGACGCCCTTCCTCAGCCCTGGCGCACTTGGTCGCCAAGTTGAACAGCTCCAGGGATGTGCACAGGTCTTCATGGATTGCTAGCTCTTCCTTCATCTTGACGTCGCGCACGCCGTTGGAGAAGGCTGAGATGATGGCTTCTTCAGTCACCTTGGGGATCTTGAGGCGAGCGTAGTTGAAGCACTGGATGTACTTCTGTAGGTTTCTCCTGGCTGTTGCTTGATGCGGCGCAGGTCGCTCATGGCCGGGGGCCAGTCGTGAGTGCCCTGGAAGTTGGTGATGAAGCGGGTGCACATCTCGCTCCAGGAGGAGATCGTGCCGGGAGCCAGGTTCAGGAGACAGGTGCGGGCGCCGTCCTTGAGCGCCACGGGGAACCAATTCGCCATGACCTTTTCATCTCCGTTGGCGGCTACGATGCCCAGCTCGTAGAGCTACAGGAACTCCGCGGGGTCCGTTGTGCCATCATAGCAGGGAGGGAGGTCAGGCTTGAACTTGCCTGGCCATGTGACGCCGCGCAGCTCAGGGGTGAAGGTGAGGCAGCCCGCCGTGGCCACTAGCGCCCTTCGCTGGTGCTGGACTCGTTCTTGCGGGTCACCACACGCCGCCACTGGGAGCAACGCGGGGTTTTGTCATGGAGGCACTGGGGCGCGATCTTGGCGCGCCGGCGCTGGGAGCGCGTGAGCACCTTCCCGGGGACGTGGGATCTCTTGGCAGCTCCCTTCTTGCTGCACAGGCGCCGGACGTGGAGGGTCCCGCCCTGGGGCTATGCGCCTTGGAGCCAACGCACCTTCTTGGGGAGGAGGCGGCGGAGGCACCTAATGATCCTCGCCCCCTGCACGGGACGAAGGGCGAGGCAGCGAGAGGGACCGCAAGGGGGAGCCCCCTGTGGCACTAATGAGCTCGGTGATGCGGGCGAGCCAGTCCTCGTAGAGGTCGTCGACGGGGCGATAATGCAGGAGCTCCCGCACCAAGAGCAGTGAGGCGTGCGCATCCATGGGTGCGCGACGGGCGTGGGACGACGAGCCAGCTGGAGTCAGCGACGTGGTGGCGGTGCGGCCATCCTGCTGCACCGAGGGGTGCTGGGACGAGGCCTGCTGCTCGTTCCCCGCCGGGCCGGTGGCGGCATTAGCGGCGGGCGACGGGGAACGACGAGGGGGGCCGCCGACGGGCGTCGTTTGGGCGATGCGAGCGGCGTGAGCAGCTCAGCGCTCGGCGTGAGCCCGACGAGCGTCAGCCATGGACACGACGAAAGATCACACGCGAACAACGGAAGAAGGATTCCGGCGCACCCCTACCTGGCATGCCAAATGTCGGGTTTCGGGTTCCGGCAGACCCTTGAGGTTCGAACACTGGGGTGCGCACGAAGATCTCTCCCCTACCGATCTACGTTCGATCCTCTCGTGCGAACTAAGATGGAAAGGATGAACAACACAAGAGGCACGAGGTTTATACTGGTTCGGGCCACCGTTGTGGTGTAATACCCTACTCCAGTGTGTGGTGTGGTGGATTGCCTCTGGGGCTGATGATGAACAGTACAAGGGAAGAACATCCTTGCGAGAGGTGTTCTTGAGCTGGTGCGATGAATTTCTAGGGTGAGTTCGGTCGCCTCTCTCTCTCTCTCTCTCTGCTAGGATTCTACCAGATCTCTCCGGGGTGTCTCCGGATTTCTCCCCCTCCTTTGGCCGCCATTTCTTCTGTGGTGGCTAGCTCTATTTATAGAGGCCCTAGGCCTCTCCCCAAATAATGAGCGGGAAGGGCGCCAACAATTGGCCATTTTGAAGGGGAACATGTAGTACAAGTTATCCTGACCAAAGGTGGTCTTCGGCTGCCAAAAGCACTGACGATGACGCCGTCTTGGGCTCCACGGTGACCTCCGTCCTGCCACTCTGTAGGTCTTGGTATTGTTGCACCGGAATGGCAACCTTTGCCTGATGCCTTGGCCTGTGCTTGCCCCCTTTGCACCAAAGGGGAAACAAGGACACTGCACAGGCCAGCGCCCGCCTGGCGCCCGCCTGGCGCCCGCCTGGCCTTGATCGTCATGGCTTGCGTCACGGGTTCCTCGCGGGGTACCCTTGCCTTGATCTCTCCGCCTCCTCGCGAGCCTGCCCAATGAGGCTGCTCTGAGGAAGCTTCCTGTCATCCGCCCCACGAGGCTTGGCCCCTCGCGAGGGTCTTGAGCTTGGGCTGATGAAGATGGGCCATGCTGGGCCCCTGCCTGAGCCACACTGCAGGCCGCAGGCAGGCAAGTCTGGGGACCCCCGTTCCCAGAACGCCGACAAAAGGAAAGGCCAAAGGTTTTCGTGAGTATGAACACGAAACTTTATGGTTTAAGGATCGTGTCTATGTGCTAAATGGTCCAGAGATCAGGAAATTAATTCTTCAGGAGGCTCACGACTCGCCATACTCGATTCACCCAGGCAACACCAAGATGTATTTGGATTGGAAGGAATGTTTCTGGTGGATAGGTATGAACAAGGATATTGCCGAGTACGTAGCAGTTTGTGACGTATGCCAGAGAGTTAAGGCAGAGCATTAGAAGCCAGCAGGATTACTTCAGCCTTTGCCGATACCTGAATGGAAGTGGAATAAGCTTGGCATGGATTTCATCACCGGATTACCTAGGACACAATCAGGATATGACTCCATCTAGGTAGTAGTCGATCGCTTGACCAAAGTGGCTCATTTTATCCCCGTGAAAACAACTTATACAAGCGCGAAGTTGGACAAGATATATATGACCAGGATCGTATGTCTGCATGGAGTTCCGAGGACCATTGTATTAGATAGAGGAACACAGTTTACCTCAAAGTTTTTGAATCAATTTTTTTGACAGAAAGACTGTAAGGGAGGCCCCTATAGTATAATTGGTGCAACAAACCCAAATTGCAAGTACCATGCCTTGAACCTGGGTGGGTGGGAAGGCATCAACCCCTTCCCACCACTAGGCTATGCCTTAGTCTGTAGTTTTGGAATCAGTTACACCAGACTTTGGGTACTAGGCTAGAGTTCAGTACAGCCTTTCATCTGTAGACAGATGGACAGACCGAGAGAGTCAACTAGATTCTAGAAGACATGTTGAGAGCTTTTGCGCTAGATTATGGATCTAGTTGGGATGATAAATTTCCTTACGCAGAGTTCTCATACAACAACAGCTACCAAGCTAGTTTGAAGATGGCCCCTTTCGAAGCCTTGTATGGAAGGAGGTGCCGGACAACATTGATGTGGGATGAAGACTGACAATTGTTCGGGCCGGATTTAATCAGAGAATCCGAGGAGAAGGTCAAGTTGATTCGTGATGGACTCAAGGTAGCTCAGTCTAGGCAGAAGAGTTATGTTGATACTAAGCGCAAGGAGGTAACCTGTGAAGACGGAGACAGAACATATCTTCGTGTGTCACCACTTTGAGGAGTTAAACGATTTGGAGTCAAAGGAAATTTAGCACCACGATTTGTACGACCATACCGAGTTTTGGAACGTATGCGTGAAGTTGCCTACAAGTTGGAGTTACCCGAAGGTTTTTCAGGAGTTCATGATGTGTTTCACGTTTCCCAGTTGAAGAAGTGCCATGCAGAGATGGCCAATATTCCTCTAAGAGATACAGTACCCCTGGAAGAAATTCAGTTGGAGAGTGACCTAACCTACGAGGAGAAATCCATCAAGATTCTCGAGTTCGCCAACCGAGTTACGCACAGCAAAGTCATCAAGTTATGCAAAGTTTAGTGGAGCCACCATACTGAGGAAGAAGCCACCTAGGAGCGAGAAGACCTCCGGAAAGACCACCCACACCTTTTTGCTAGCCAACCCGAATCTCGAGGGCGAGATTCATCTTAAGGGGGGTAGGTTTGTAATATCCCAATTTTCAGTTTGGATGTTATTCATTAGGTCATCATATGCATCCATATTTCGTGCATTTTTGAATTGGTTTTATTTGTACTTTGATCCAAGGAACCTTAAGCAACTCAAGGACCAATTGAGAGAGTTGGAGGTTTTCACGAAAATGCATTTTTGAATTTTCAAAATTGGCAAATTGGATCAAAGAGATTTTTATTCGAAAATAATTTTTTCCAATTATTTCAAATAAATAAATAATGAGAGAAGATAACATGACTTCTTCAAAACAGCAAGGAAATATTGGAAATTTTAATTTTGAATAAAATTATTTTTATTTATTTTTTATTTGAAATTTTATTCAGTTGCATTTTATTAAATTGGGGAAAAAGTTGCATTTTTTAAAATTGCATTTAGTCCAAAAAATGTTCACATTGTCCCAAATATTAGGAGGGGATGGTGAAAATTTGTTTCTGGAATTTTAGGAATTTTATTTTATTTGTATTTTTTCTTTGCGGCGTTATTTAAAAAAACTTCTTCGGACCGACTGGGCCGAAGCCCAGCCGTCCCAGCAGCGGCACCGCCTTCCTCCGCGCGCCCGACTCGGACTCGCCGGAGTCCGGCACGCGCACCCCGCCGCCGCCTTGCCCCTCCTCCAAGCCAAGCCGCCCCCGGCCATTATAAGCAGCCCGACCTGGGCCCTCCCCGGCACAAGTCGCCGTCGCCCCAAGCCGAGCCGCCGCTGCTGCCTCTCGTCGTTGCCGCCACTTTCGCCGCTATCGCCCCGCGTCGTAGTCGCCACTAGCCGCTGCCGCCGCCAACCGTCACCGTTGCCGTCGGTATTTCTCGCCGACGCCCAACCAGGCCGAACCGATATAAACCGCCGACCCCGGCCCAGTTTTTTTCATTTCGTTTTTTCTAAAACTCGGTTTATTATTTAGGTTAGTTTATTTAGCGGACGTTCGTCCGTTAGTCTACGGTAGCAAACGGTTTTCGTTCGTTAGGTTTCTGTAGCGAACGTTCGTTCATTAGGTTTTTCTTTTTCTGTTTATTTTCGGCCAGGGACCTATTCGTAATTATTTTCTTAGTAGATTAGTCCCTGATCTTTAAACGATCACATCTTTTCGCTCATTTATCCAAATCCAATGAAACCAACGCCAAATTCTTCGTTACGATCCCCTCTGTTCAGCTAATCAACTTAAACATGTTTTTGGAAGTTTAAAAATTTGGTTTCAAACAAATTTGAATTTGAACTTCTTTTGATCATAACTTGAGTTCTGTATCTCCGATTTGATTGATTCTTTTTGCAAATCGAAGCTTTTCACTTGAACTATCTGTTTAGATCCTTTTTATTTGGTTTTACCCTTGCCTCTTATGCTTGAGTGCTTATTTATGGTATTGTTGGCCTACGGTAGATTTTCCGGAGTGCGAAGCTTGCTACTACGAATCTCTAGGGTTTTCCGACCATCAACAAGGCAAGTTACAGTTTGATCATATCCCTTTATTACCCAGCTTTATGCATTAGTTTCAACCCTCAAACATTGCATGAGTAGGATTGGGAACATGTGGTTAAGTAGTTGATGAAGTAGGAACCTATTATCCTTTTATCAACCTCGGGAATATAAATTATGCTCATATTGCTTAGTCATGCTCGTAGACTGGGATTGGTATTTGTGATTCATGCAAGTTGCCAGAGATGATAACTAAGGGAAATTAAAGGTGGACACTTTAATACATGTCTGGGTGGAATGGTTGCGGTCACCTGGAGAATCCAGTATTGTCCTAGGATATCCCGGAGTACCCGTGTGATCATCCAATGGAATGCCACCCAGGCTCAAAGCGATCATAATGTTATTCATGCTAGAAACTTCCGTGTGCAGCCACAAGACAATATGGGCTCTAGTATAGTTGAGTAAGTTGTGTGACCTCTTTCAGTGGTAGGCTAGCAGATGTAGGGGAAATTAGGTGGTACTGTCTACCCATAATAAAGAGTTAATGCTTCAGAAAGACAATGTCTTGGTCTTTCGATCATGGATGCGATCGAGTCTTGTGGGGAAAAGTGTGCAAACCTCTGCAGAGTGTATAAACTAATCATGGTTAGTTGTGTCCCCAGTTATGGACATCTTGAGTATCTGGTATTTGAATTATTGATTGATCTCGTCACTTTACTTAATGAATTTGTTGGGTTATTAATATTCTTTTGGGATTGAGTTGGGCGAACCTTCTCAATAATGGCATAAACTTAGTAGTTGAATAAAATCTATTCCTTTGTTGTAGGGAAAAATTAGCTTTATGCAAATGATAAACTTAGAGCCTCCACCAGCCAAATATGCATGTAGTGATATCTTTTATTTCATCATTTCCTCTATAGTGTGATCTTGCCAGCATATTCCATGTGCTGACCTACACGGCTGCAACGTATCATGTTGCAGAATTTTCAGACGAAGAGTAAGGTGCAATAGGTCATTGTCATGCACTCAGTTTTGCCCTGGAGTTGGATGGACTCATTTATCTTCAAAGCTTCCGCGGTTATTTTGATGGCCTTCAGCCATATTATTGTAATAAGTACTCTTTATGAGACACTCGATGTAATAAGTGTGTGGTTGAACTCTGTTATAAATCCTCGAGTTGGCAATACCGATCCAGGGACGACACTTAAGCACAGAGACTACGGTCCATTGGGATCGGGTCGCTACAAAGAGAGAAGCCTCTAGTGAAACCTATGGCCCTCAGGTCTATTTTCCATCTTATATTTTCATATCTATAAACCAAAAAACCCAAAAATACCTTGCTGCAATTTATTTACTTTTATTTAGTTTTACGTTTTAGCAATCTTTTATACCTATCTCTATCAGATCTCACCTTTGCAATTGACTGTGAAGGGATTGACAACCCATTTATCGCGTTGGGTGCAAGTGCTTGATTGTTTGTGTAGGTGCATAGATTGGAGACTTGCTTGTACCTCCTACTGGATTGATACAATGGTTCTCTAACTGAGGGAAATACTTATCTCTACTTTGCTGCATCACCCTTTCCTCTTCAAGGGAAAAACCAACGCAAGCTCAAGAAGTAGCAGGAAGAATTTCTGGTGTCGTTGCCGGGGAGGTCTACATCAAGCCTACCAAGTACCCATCATAAAATCCCATCTCTTGCATTACATTATTTGCCATTTGCCTCTTGTTTTCCTTTCCCCCACTTCTAAAATGATTTTCAGAAAAATACAAAAATATTTGCCTTTTTACTCGCTTCTTCCGTTTGTCTTTTCGTTCGCTTTTTGGTTGCTTGTGTGTTAGATTGCTTGTTTTGTCACGATGACTCAAGAGAATAGCAAGTTGTGTGACTTTTATACTAATAACAATGATTTTATTAGTACTCCGATTGCTCCTGCCACTAGTGTGGAATCTTATGAAATTAATGTCGCTTTGTTGAATCTTGTAATGAAATAACAAATTTCCGGCCTTCCAAGTGAAGATGTCGCATCCCATCTAAATACTTTCATTGAATTGCGTGATATGCAAAATAAGAAAGGTGTGGATAATGATATTGTTAAATTGAAGCTATTTCCGTTCTTACTATGAGATCGAGCTAAAACTCGGTTTTCATCTTTGCCTAAAAATAGTATTGATTCATGGAACAAGTGTAAAGATGCTTTTATTTCCAAATATTTACGTCCTGTTAAGATCATCGCCCTTAGGAATGATATAGTGAATTTTAAGCAACTTGATCATGAAAATGTTGCACAAACTTGGGAGAGGATGAAATTGATGATAAGAAATCGCCATACTCATGGTTTAAGTTTATGGATGATCATACAATTTTTATGCCGAAATGAATTTTGCTTCTAGAAATCTTTTAGATTCGGCCGCAGGAGTTACTTTTATGGAAATCATATTAGTAGAAGCTGCTGAACTCCTAGATAATATTATGGCTAATTACTCTCAATGGCACACTGAAAGATCCTCTACTATCAAAAAAGTGCATGCGATTGAAGAAATTAATGTTTTGCGTGGAAAGATGGATGAACTTATGAAATTGTTTGCTAGTTAGAGTGCTCCTATTGATCCTAAAGATATGCCTTTGTCCACTTCGATTGAAAATAATAATGAATCTATGTATGTGAATTTTGTTGGTAGGAACAATTTTGGTAATAACGCGTATAGAGGAAATTTCAAACCTAGGCCGTTTCCTAGTAATTCCTCTAATAATTATGGTGATTCCTCTAATAATTATGGTAATTCCTACAACAATTCTTTTGAAAATGATAATAAGATGCCCTCTGATCTTGAGAACAATATTAAAGAATTTATTAGTTCCCAAAAGAATTTCAATGCTATGGATGAAGAAAAATTTCTTAAGATTGATGATTTGGCTAGGAACGTGGATCGAATTTCTCTTGAGATTGATTCTTTGAAAATTAGATCTGTTCCACCTAAGCACGATATTAATGAGTCTCTAAAAGCTATGGGAATTTCTATTGATGAACGTAAAGAAAGAACCGCTAGGATGCGTGCTAAGTGAGATTGGTTTGTAAAAGCGTGTTCTTCGATTTCTCGTGAAAATAATGATGAAGATATTAACATGATTGATGTGAATTCTATTGAATCTTTATTTTATAATATAAATGTTGATAAAGGTGGGACTGGAGACGAGTCAACTTTAGCTAGAAGGCGTCTCAATGATTCGAAGTTTATAGATCTTGATGGAAAAATTGATAAAAGTGGGATTGGAGAGGTGAAAACTTTAAGTAGCAATGAACCCACTCTTTTGGATTTCAAGGATTTTAATCTATTTATATATATAAAGTACTTGATGGGTTCACCAAAATAAAGATAAGTATCTTATAAAATCCCACAAAAATTAGAAATATCTGACCTTTAATTTAGTGTAATGACAAATTATAACCATTAGATCTTCATACTAGGTGGGTCCATACCATACAATGACGGGTCCATAGTATGCAATGACGGCTTCACATTCAATTTCACGATCCCATCCACAACCCCACCCCACAGGGGATCAGAAAAACAGATACACCATTTAAAAAAAGAATACACGGCCATCGCACGCATAATAGGTTAGACCATCCCACTAGGGATCAGAAAAGCGCATACGCATACAAGTTGGGCCATCACACGCGTACAGGATGGGCCCATGCCATGAGCGATGTGGCCATCCTAGAAAAAAAGGGGCCCAGTGTCTCCAAACAAATTGAAACCATCATATATCTCTCCAAACAGAATGGCATCCAACAATACTTTCCAAACAGAATATCTGTCCAGATGGCATCCAACAAAACTTTCTTTCCATCATGCAACCATGAGAAACTCAGTCATCTACATAATACCTTTCCCATGATCTTAGGGGTTCATTGTCCTCTAGATTTTAAGGTACAACTTCTACATCATCTTCCTCTGACGACCAAAACTTCGAGCACAACTTCCTCCAAACAATGGCACTTCGGAATTGTCTTCCTCCAACAGCCACATGACAGTTCCGTCAAGCAATCAGACGGCATCAAGTAAGTTCCATCTGCACGAAATTATAGATTAGACCTATTAATGGATCAATAATGGTTCAAATATGCTCTAGGTAGTCAACATCTAAAAGTATTTTCCATGTTACCTCAGAAGGTTGATTATGTAGAATCCTATAGGTGTGGGTTCCTGTCTTAATGGTGTCAGGTTCATACTTTTTACTAATGTACAGAAGGCTAATTCCATGGATGTTGCTTCTAGTGTTTTCACGTTAAGATAATAATACTATAGAAGTCTAAAGTCATACTACAACTATTATAGAAACAAGTGGGATTGCTTGCTGAGATATAGAGAAACGTATATGGTGCATCAGATGTTGTTCATATTATAGATTAGGCCTATTATTATAGAGCAAACTTGTTAATGGATCAATAATACGTAAATTATATTGTAGGCAGTGCTAATCTAAAAGGATTTCACATGTTAGCTCACAAGTTTCATTGTGTAGAAACAGATGTAGAGAAACATACATAGATGGTTTCCATATTTGGTCAACCCCAGATGCTATAGCAGGTTCCTGTCGTAATGCCGACAGCTCATCTGAAACAAAAAATAAGACCAATTGTCAATAAAATTGTATTGATTCATCTACTATGATTTCACAGACTCCTCTGCAGAGGGGTTATGTCATGGATGTTGTTTCCAGCATTTTCACGTTAAGATAACATACTATAGAAGTTTAGAATCATACTACAACTGTAGGCAGTGCTAATCTAAAAGCAACAGAAATATTTTGTATTTATAAAGCTTGCATGTCATTATATTACTTATTTTACTAATCAACATTCTGTTCTTATATTTTTCGGGCCTCAAAAGATAATGGTACCTACACTATTGAATGCATTAACTACACGAAACGAGACATGGACAATCATAGTCAAAGTTTTAAGACATTGGGACACAGTTAACTTATCAACTAATGAACTCATTAGCATTGATATGATTTTATTAGACAAAAAGGTGCTACTATTACATACATAATATCTCTTCAATTTACCCTTTCCAAAGTTTGTTGATGTTTTCTCTCTATGTAGGGAAATGCGATCCATGCTTCTATTGGTAGCAAACTGGTCAATAAATTTAAATCAAAAATTAAAAAGGACTTCATATACATAATTAAGACCTTCAAGGTCTTGAAGAACAATCTCAAAATCGGTTTTGTTTATGATACAATAGTGAAGGAAGTGAAGGAAGGAAAATCCAAGTTTTTGGAATCCCACTTCGAATTTGCTAATGGTGATACTTTGGATAGTAGGGTGAATATTGATAAACAGTGCTCAGGTAGGATCGTAATCCATATCAAAGAACAAGCATCGATTAACTAGATTATTAAATATGATTATGTGCGGATGTCATTGATTGCTTACTACAATAAAACCAATAGAGCAAGTACAAAAAATTAAAGGGACATGCATCTCGAAACTTCAAACATCCGTGAGATTGAAGTCCTTTTTACTACAGCAAGCAATTATATTACTATAGCTATTTTTGAATTACATAGATAATTTTTATATCATTTTTTCATGATTAAAGTCATGCAGTGACGAGAAGATCCGGATCACGCTATGGGGGGATATTTTAGCAAATATGGTGAATGAAAGTATTTTGCAGAAACAAACAATAGTGATTGTCACTTCTTTTAGTCAGAAAATTCAATGCTAAGAACTATAATCTCCGAAAACAACAACTTCCATGCTGTTTAATGAGGTAGCAAAGAGTATTTTAGTAAACATATTTGCATCGACCCTATTAAAGCATGACAGATTCAACAACACAGTACCAGATGTTATTCAAAACCTTTATGGCAGAACACTCATATTTCGACTGAAGTTAAATTCAAGGAATCTACAAGAGTGTACGGGAAATTTTAAAGTGACCTTCAGTTTTGAAGTTGATGGCAAACTTGAGATGGAACATTCAAATGAAATGGTTGAAGAGGTATCCACATGCACATTTCAATATTTTAAATGGATTATAAAATTATAATATGAGTACATTCTTTATAGGGCATACTTAAATGGCAGGACACACAAGGTTCTTCAAATTCTGCTATGCAGAAGTTCGATAACAAGGTGTTGCCACTGATTAATGGCTTTGTTGTCACAAGTGTGAAATTTTGGTTTTTAAATATTAAAAATAATTTTACTTTTATAGGTGCACTCCTCCAAGAATGCAACAAATGATGAGAAGGATATGTGCAGAAAGGAAACCACTTAATCATCTACCAAAAAAACAATGGAGGACAAACAGACAGAAGTCTGGCAAAAAATATGAAAAAGATGTGGCACTGTTTGCTTCCAGAAATAGCAGAAAACCATTTGTTAAAACTTAAGTTCCTGATGAGGTAACAAATTGAAAACAGTATCTCTCTGTATATGCTTTGATAAATGTTCATGGCCTATTTATTTATGACATCGCAAAACACATAGGAAGAGCCAAAAACTGTATTGCAGAAGATAAAAGATGTGACATTGGGACTTTGTTATACTGCATATGTGAAATGCTATCAAACATGTTTTCATATATAGTTATTATCTATTATTTTTGGTTCACTAAATATTGCAAAAATACATAAAAAATGGGAATAGTTCATTACTACATAACATCGACAAAATATAATAGTTGATGTTTTATTAAATGAGCTAAGTATTTCATGCAAACCAATAGTGAGAGCATGGGTAAAAATTATAATTCATATGTACAACGCAATCAGACCGGATTTCATATTCAACTATTATATATTCATTTTTCTCCAGGAAATATTTAAACTATAGATAATCACAACTGTACTAACTGTTTCTTAATTTGTTAAATATTAATAGGGGTAGGGGGGCCTAACACTGCCAATGCCGGTCCCAAGAATGGAAAAATGTGGTGGGGGCCATATGCAAACTCACACAACACCTTAATATGTTCTCCCTATGTCCCATAATACAAGACGGTATTACATCCAATATGTGAACTTACTATCAACAACCAATATACATGATGATACAATGAATATAACACCATACTAATTTGCATTGGTTTGTCTAGTCAAACACATACTTACATTTTAAAATGTTCAATAGCTTATTAGTATCTACTATGTACCTCATTCAACACTTATAGTTCACTAATAAGATAATCACATGTTCTTCCAAAATTTCACAAAAAAATTACCAAAATAACACTATCATGCATTTCCTTAGTTAAATTATATTGATTGCATGATACGAACACATGAAAAGGTAAAGGAAAAGGGAAAATATTAGAGTAAGGAAAAGCAGAAAATAAGGACCTGCAGTTCAACCTCAAAGAATGTTGCCGCTATGGAGGATTAGGGCCATGTCTTCGGCTGCCTCGAGCGGAAATAGCGACGTTGTGTGTGCCTTGCACGCTTGGGGAAGAAAACAACCCCAACATCCTCATACTATATCCAGATCCAAGAGGGTTGCAGGCCTACAGGAGATGAAATCCACGACCAAATCAAATGCACGGACAACAACATCAAGGTTAGCATGCAGATCGATGATCTTGCATCCTCCCTGGAGCAGCAGATCCTTTGGCCCTGCTACCCATCAATCTCACCTTGTGGAAGCACGAGGTGTGGGGGTGGCTTCAGGTTTGGACGACCATCCTCAATATAGCGACTCAAGAAAACAAGTTGATGGGAGCTATCCAACAATATCAAATTTTGAGTGAGAAGAAAGAATTAGAGGAGAGGAGAAAGGGGATCGGCAAACAACATTCTCACTTGTGTGAGGGCATGTACAATGGTTGATAAGACGGTATTATCTAAAGTCTTGCATGTAATTTAGAGATGACAAATAAAATTGTCTACAGTGTGTCATCTCTTAGCCTTATCTTCAATAACTGACTATTCCTAAAAACATGGTGAGACATATTATGCTAAGAGATCATATCTTGTCTTCTCATAAATAAGAGAAGACAAGCCTTTTCTTATGAGTTCTCTCTCCTCCAACTCATCATTTATCCTATGTGGCACTGTTAAGATAGCACCATTGTACATGCCCCGAGGAACGAAGAACGGAGAAGACCACAAGACTACAGAATGGGTAAAGTGAAGAGTAATACTGGTGGGACCCATGAGACCAACTATGTACTGTGGAAACTGTGAGATGAAACAATGTGACGTCAAAATATAAGGCACCCATTTTCTTCCGGGAAAAATATAAGGCACACTTGCTACTGCTGAGTGCACGTGTATGGAAGAAAATACCAACATCCGCCCGTTCTAAATATAAATCTTTTTAGACATTTCTATATGGACTACATATGGATATACATATTTTATAGTGTAAGTTCACTCGTTTTCTCCATATATAGTCTATATTGGAATATCTAAAAAGACTTATATTTAGGAATGAAGGGAGTTGTCGGTGCAACAAACCCTGGGTCTGTTGCCCAGACTGTGCATAGGCACGGGAACAAGAGATCTCCAGCCCAAGTCAAAGCATAAGAAACCAAGAGATTCGAAGGACTAACATGCAGATCAGAGGGACCCGTATCAAGCCAGAGAAATAGGATATCGTCAAGAGAAGAGCCTCCCTTGCCCGGCAGGCGAGCCCGGCAAGGAGCGTGGCCACCCTAGAAACAAACAGCCAAAACAACCCGGCAGGGCCTGCCGGGGCTCATGAAGGCAGAACCACCTCACCAACCACTCCATCACGACCCTCGTCGTGAAACGGTGCGGTGTCAAGCCGCAAAGTGATTAAGTGGCAGCCATTCACCACATGGCAGCCATTTCCTACAGGAGAAACCCACACATGACACCCGTCCTACAACGTGTCAACAGAACAGGCGCGGTGCTGGTGAGATAGCCCGGCAAGCCTTGTCGGGCAACCAATGATGTGACGTTAAGAGGTGCATTTAATGCACCCTGTCAGCCCATAGAGTTAGGTATGGTAGCACTGTTTGCTATCTTATCAGTGTGTAATGACTACTTTGCCACTGTGGTTACCCTTCGATCTTTAAAAGGAGGCCCATGGCAACCGTAAAAAGGATTAGAAGGTTGGAAAACTCACACCCCCATACGCGCGTAGTCACTGCTGCCCTAAGGCAACCCCTGCCAGGCAAAGTGTACTATGCTCACCACCACATTTTCCACCATCAATCCACCAAAGCAGGAGTAAGGTTTTACGCCTCATGGCGGCCTGAACCTAGGTAAATTGCCCGCATGATCTCTGTCATGCTATTCCACGCTCGTCTGCTCTTTGTGCAACGCGTCGCCCCCCTGCCGAACTAGCAAGGGACCTCCTGGTCCCATAGGTGGTAGTGGTTTCCCGCGACATCTTTCGTGTGCTAGGTAGGGGGCTCGCTTGCGTGAACCTAAAGGCATGCAAAGCGCATCATCTTCACCACCATCTTCATGTTTGGCGACGCCATCGACCATGGCGCCTAAGAAGAAGCCCGGTCCTCTAGCTCATCCATGCACCTCGAAGGCTCCGCTGCCTGCGGCCTCTAACGCTACGGGGGGTGCGGAGGCGCACGAGGGCGCGGACGCTGCTAGGGAAGTGGTTGGAGCAGGCGGCGCTGTCACCACTTCCCCCTCGGCCGACGCGGGAGTAGGAGGTGCCGGAGGAGAGCCACATCAGCAGCACCCCGATGGACATGGCCCCAAGGTACGGGTGAGGGAGCCACTCCATCTACGCCCCTCTCCCCACCGACGGGCACAGCCGCAGCAACGGCGCTTGGACCGGGGTGGACCGCCGCCCTCTGGCCACCCCCACCACGGGTGCGGTTGCAGCGTGTACATATCTATAGAGCTGGATGACCATAGCCTGCGCTCGGTGTTGGTGGGTGCCTGCCTTTACACGAGAGCTGCGGCAAGTCTGTTGGCCGTCCGTTCGCACGTTCAAGCCAGAGATACATGAGAAGTACGATGGGAGGCTGAACTTGGCAGAGTTCCTGAGCTTCTACACCATCGTTGCTCAGGCTGCCAGGGGAAGAGATGAGAAGGTGTTCGCCAACTACTTGCCTTTGGCTCTCAAGTCCAATGTGAGGTCTTGGCTGATGCACCTATTAGAGAACTCCATTTCTTCATGGGCTGATCTGTGCCATGAGTTCATTGGCGCTTTCACCGGCGGTCATCAAGAACCCGGCAGGCCCAGTGATTTGCAACTTCTCCAGCAAAAGGAAGGAGAAACCCTCCGTAAGTACTTATAGAGATTCAGCAAAGTCCATAGAAATATCCCAAATATCCATCCGACAGCGGTAATAGCCGCCTTCCAGTCTAATGTGCGCAACTGTCGTATCCGTTCGTAGATGAACGTATGGTTGCCCAAGACTGTGAAGGATCTTTACACAGTAGTGGATAAGTGCACTCGGATGGAGGTGGGAAGGAAGTTACCCGGATAGGAAGATTGCACCAATGTTGATTCAGAGGATGAGGATGAATCAACTAGTCAGAAGAAGAGCAAGAAGCGCAGTAAGAAGCGGAGAGATAAGGAAGTCATGACTATTGAAGGATCGGGTATGCCTAGTACCGGCAAGATGGCCAAAGTTGAGGCCCTCGGCAAGGAAGCTGCCGTGTGCGCTAACAGCCGGGAAGCCGCTGATGTCGCTTGAAGCTACGTTCGTATTTGCCCAAAGAGGAAGGTATGATGCAGCACAGTGGCGGTAGGTATTTCCCTCAGATATGAAACCAAGGTTATTGAGCCAGTAGGAGAACCAAGCAACACAACGTAAACTGCCCCTACACACAAATAACAACACCTCGCAATCCGACGTGTTAAAGGGGTTGTCAATCCCTTTTGGGTAACGGCGCCAGAAATGGCGTGTGACGGGAGATAAAGTTGTAAACATGGATAGATAGAACACCAAATAAAATAAATTGGAGCAAGGTATTTTTGGGTTTTGGGTTTAATAGATCTGAAAATAAAAGCAAATAAAAGGTAGATCGCAAAGGAAAATATATGAAAAAGAAGACCCGGGGGCCGCAGGTTTCACTGGTGGCTTCTCTCGAGAAAAATAGCAAACGGTGGGTAAACAAATTATTGTTGGGCAATTGATAGAACCTCAAATAATTATGACGATATCCAAGTGTTGGTGTCAAAACCGGCAGATCTCGGGTAGGGGGTCCCGAAATGTGCGTCCAAGGATCGATGGTAACAGGAGACAGGGGACACGATGTTTACCCAGGTTCGGGCCCTCTTGATGGAGGTAATACCCTACGTCCTTCTTGATTGACTTTGATGATTATAGGGGTTACAAGAGTTGATCTACCATGAGATCATGATGGCTAAACCCTAGATGTCTAGCCTATATGATTATGGTTGTGATTGCCTCTACGGACTAAACCCTCCGGTTTATATAGACACCGGAGGGGGCTAGGGTTGTACAGAGTCGGTTTACAAAGAAAGGAATATTCATCTCTGCATGCCAAGCTTGCCTTCGACACAAAGGAGAGTCCCATCCGGACACGGGGGAAAGTCTTCTATCTTGTATCTTCACGGCCCATTAGTCCGGCCCATGTTGCATAGCCTGGACGTTCGAGGACCCCGTAATCCAGGACTCCCTGAGTAGCCCCCGAGCCAGTCTTCAATGACGACGTGTCCGTCGCACAAATTGTCTTCGGCATTGCAAGCCGGGTTCCTCCTCAGTAGATCTCCAAGCATCTGAACCAAAGGACTGTATTCGGATTTACATCTTCGGTCTTCGGTCTTCGGCATCACATTAAATGTTATATCCTTCGGCTTCTGCGCCATCGCCGCTCCAACTCCCATGTGTCAGACGAATACGAAGGGTCCAAGCATTTTTACACGTAACACCTGGGCCGTGTAAGGAAGGCGTCTATTTAAGGAGATTGAATCTCAGATGCCATTCCACACCAGGCGGAAAATCCTTAGAGCTTGTCACAAGAAACCACGCAAACAAGGCCAGTGCTCCCAGTTCTTCTTCCCGCCACCATGGCCACCAAAAGGTGTTTGGGAGAGTTGTTATGTATCCCACGCCCAGCTGACCAAGCTCCAGATGCAGGGATATCTCCCTCCTGCGGATCTAGTCCCCGTTCGGGCGGGATTAACCTCCTTTACTGGCGAAGCCCTGGCGGAAAATTTCCCAAACCCTTCAGAAGGGGAGCGAGTATGCTTCGTTTCCTTTTTATTAAGAGGCGTTGGATTTCCAATCCATCCTTTCCTCTGAGGTCTCCTGGAGTACTATGGCCTCCAACTGCACAATCTTACGCCAGGCTCCATTCTGCACATCGCGGGCTTCGTCACTCTTTGCGAGTTGTTCCTAGGATGTGAGGCCCATTTTGAATTATGGAGGAATCTTTTCTGCATCATCCCTCGCTCCCAAAAGGGATCCATATTCGAGGTGGACGGCGCCGAAGTGTGGCGTATAGCCAGGACAGGATACCTATCCGGCACTCCAAAGAACGCATCCGAAGAGTGGCCCTCGGAGTGGTTTTATATTGAAGACGTCATTCTACCTGACCCAGTCCGACGAGGCCTAACTGTGTTTTCCAATGCTTCGTTAAAGAAGCACCACAGCTGCCACCCCGAAGCCTCGAGAAGGAAGACAGTGCGGAGGTTCAGATGCTAATGGACAAGATAAAGACACTCACCCAATCCAGACTGTCCATAATTGAGGCAATGGCGATTTCCATAATGCGGGGCGGTCAGCCACCCCAATCCACAGGACTCCCCATGTGGCATTACAACGGAGAAGACGACGCATCACGATGCAGACGTAAGGGTCCGGATGACTTCGCCGCCCTGGCTGCCATGCTGGCTGATCTTTTTAAGGGGGAGAAAGAGGAACTCACCCGCCTCAAGTGCCGAGATGGCTTTTCCATGTACAATCCTCCCAGCTGGGTAAGCCTTTGCCTAGTAATTTTACTTAATGCTCCTCCTGAGTCGTATCCAGCTAAACTTAACCTCACCATTTCTTGACAGGAATGGAGGAAAGTTGTCATGGAGATCTATAGCCCTGCCCCGCAGCCGGAGGACCATAATCGGGACCTGGATCCCGGATTCGAAGAGGATCCGGACATATCTATAGAGCTCAAGGAGGGGGGTTTCTATCAAGTGAGTTATGACGACACAGATGTGGCCATTATATCCGATTACCACGACCTTCTCCCTTCCTCCCACATAATTACCCTTATGGTGTCTCCTCAAAAAGAGTTTTCTCACTGCGCTTCATCCACTGCAATGTCTTGTGTTTTAAAAGGGGTGGCGCTCATCTCGCCACGCCGCGTCGGGATCGTCCCTTAAGAAGGGTACGCCGACACAAGGCGGATCTTCAAAAAGAAAGGCCCCAGCGATTCTTCCAAGCTCCGACCTTTATCAAGAAGGTATAGTTTTTGATACGCCCTGCGGCAAACATGCCGAACTGTGACTTTTTTTCTCATTCCCCATATTCCAGGAAGAGCACTCACCGAACTATATCTGGAGACCTCGCCGGACATACGTCCATCAATCCGACCCCGGACCTTGCCTCTAGGGCGAGAGTTGATATGGGTGCCATACCGAATTGTCCTCTCTCCGATGATTTGGATAATGTATCCGTTACCAACTCCGAGGTGGAGAGTGCCATGGGCCATCGGTGCGGGAGGGCAGCTATGCGTGATCCTAATTTTACTGAAGAGGCATTCAATGCCTTCAGTTCGGCGGATGCATATATCCGGGCTGCTCGAGACGGGCTTGCCGTGGCCACTCGCCAACTTTCAAAGGATATGCGGGCAAGATCATTTTGTGTAGATCTAATAGTCATATACCAGTAGCCCCCAAGACTTAAAAACAGTTGAAGCAACTGATTTTAAGGATCGATGTATAATCAGATACTTACGGAGAAGTGTCGGACCCAGCTCGCTATTGTTACTGCCGAACTGGAGAAGTCGAGGGAGGCACCGACTGGTAATGTTTCCTTTTGTGTGGAAAAATAATCATGTGCTAGTGATGTTTATGCAAGTGAACACTATTGCATTTTACAATGGCAGGATCGGTGGCACAACTGGAAGAGAAACTGAAGGCCGTGCAAGCGGACAAAGAACATGCCTAAAGGCAAGAGGCCACTGGTCATCGTGTACTGACACGGACCAGGGATGAGAAGAATAAGTTGCAGGACGCCAACACCCAGCCCGACGAAGAGCTGAAAGATGTGCGAGCCCAACTAGCGGACGCCTTGAAGGAGAACAAAAAGCTGAGAGCCCGCATATTCAGTATGCCTTTTAACTTATTGTCCTTATAGTTCGTTGATGCGATTCCTAACAAGTTTATGCCTGTAGGTGTGTTGACTCGGCAGCCCGAAGAAGAGGTGTCTGGATTTCAAGGAGATCTGCTACAAGAGCTGTCCAAGGTGCATGAGCGAGCACGGAAGGCAATGAGAAGCATCGCTAAGGCTTTATGGCCAGCCGATTCTCCTCCAGGAAGTATGGAGGACCTTGTGAATTTATTCAAGGGAGCTCGGTGCTGTTTTGGGCTATGGAAGATATCGGCATGCCGAGAAGGTGCTCGAGAAGCCTGGGCCATGGTAAAACACAGTACACTGGACTTGATCCCAATCATATGGCCCGGGTCGAACACGAGGATCCGACGGATAGGAAATTCTGGTCAGCCTGCTGTACGACCAAGTGAAGGTGGCCGCCAAATTCTCCCAACAAGATTGTAAACTAGACAGTCTGTTAGAGGGTCTAGAGGAAGAAGTTTTTGAGTCTAAGTAGCAATGTACTTTTGTCAACAAACTTGTCTCCATCCGAATTTGCAAAACGATTGTCATGGCAGACTTTCTGCTTCGACCTCCGAAAACCCTAGGTTAGGAGTGTTTCCGAATACTATACCATAGGTAAACACCAAAGTATGTTCTGAAACCAGGAAGTCTGGTCATCGTTGCTTGAACAGGCAAGTTGTATTCGGGGAGTTATGTTATATTACATTTGATTGTAAGAAACATCTTCCAGAGAGAATAGTTCTGTTAAGGGTTCCTTTCCCTGGGCTGGTATGTGGTTCTTTGTGCATACCAAAGTTGTGATGCTGAAAAATCACAGTACGTGTTTATACTCTGGGGTTTTGTAGTGCCATGAGGGCAGTTCGTCTTTTACTCACCGACCAATCATTCCCTTAAGAACGCTAGCTTTCGGCTTCAACCGTCTGAGGTACATGTCCAGATGACCCGGTTGTAACAATCGCAGAGGTGCTCCCTTTATGCCCTAGCCGAATAAACGGGAACATAGGGCATAAGCATAGGAGCCAGGCAACCCAGCTTGGAAAAAACTTAAGTTATAAAGGTGCATATAATGGTGAAGAAAATACTTATATGGATAGATAACACATATATATGGTGAGCTTGATGCTCAAAAAATAATAACAAGGATAAGCTTCTTGTGAAAAGAAGCCCCCAGGTGCTGTGGGGTAAGTACATTTGAGGATGTGATGTGACCATAGACCGCGCTATTCCATGTACACTGCAGATTGGAGGTTTTTGTATTGAGGTGTCGTCGACACAACCAGAGAAGCAAGAGATCAAACCAACCTTCAGAACACCATGCAACTTCTTTTGTATTGGTCGTGTGTGTCTGGAGTACCAGGACGTGAAGGCCGAAGTCCCAAGGCACGTGGAGGAGTCCAAACCATGTTGATTTAGCTTTAACATACGTACGTTCCTTGAGTACTAGTTTGTTTTGGATTTTTGTAATCAGCTTGCCGGATACTTAATTAATTAAATCATGATTAGTTAGAATAGGAAAGAGATAAGAGTCCGTATCTTTTTAGCTTGTTTGTTAGGTCGGTTAGTTCATGTTTAGTTTTGTCTATAAAACATGCATGCCTCGGCCTTGTACGGGACGGAAGTTTTTGGAGTTAAAAATACAGAGAATAAGCATCGCGTGGGATGCACCAAATATCTGAGTTCTTTTGCTAATCCTCGAGGGATTTAGTTGCTGCCGCGCCCCCGATTCGATCCTATCATTTCCGTTTGCAAGTTTTATTCTTTGGTCTTCTTGCATATTGCTTGATCCAAGAACCGATCTGCTACTCATCTTCTACGTCTGCTATTACGACTTATGTTCGTTGTGGAATTTTCTACTTCATCGAGCATCATGAAAGATTGGGCCAACAAAAGACTCGCCATCTAGTCGGGTCACATCAAGTGGTATTCAGAGCAAGGTTGATCGCGGTACAATTTTATTCTCTTCTCTTCAGTTGATCTACTTGAGTTGCTACAATGGTGAATTCACAGAAATCAAATTCAAGTGTGCATGGTGCACATGAAGGAGATGCGGAAGACGAGCTTCCCTTGCCCACATATGATCCGAGTGTTGCGCCGGCTATCATGCTAGGATTGGAGGCAACTCGTGACTATGTGCTGAATCTAGTGGGGAGGCGCATCGACAAGGTTGAGGAAAGTCTAGGAAAAAGATTGTTGATTTGACTGAGGCCCTTCATCGATTGAGACCACGTTCACCACCTAGTGATGGGTCTGCTGCACCGCGTTGTCATCGGCAATTATCTGGACAACGGGTAGGCGAACAAGTTCGCAACAATGGTGAGCATCAAGACCATAAATCTGAGGGGGGCAGTAACTATTATGAGCCTGTTCGGCATGCTTATAACCATCATGGAGGTGCCCTACACCATGGGGGAGGACATGAACGTCCGCGGCGCGCCTACGAAGATGATGGTATTGGAAGAACAAAAATTTCCATACTGTCGTTTAGCGGCAAAGACAACCCGGATGATTATTTGGAGTGGGAGATGCGAGTGTATCGGATTTTTGATGGACAACAGTACACCGAGGAGAAAAAGGTTCGTGCTACCTCTATTGACTTCACGGGCTAAGCTTTAATATGGTGGAACCAACTATGTCGCGCAGGAGGACGCCCGGAGCTTGGAATCAGATGAAGAGTATCATGAAAAGACGCTTCGTTCCGGAGCACTTCACTAGGACCTTGTACACATGCTTGCAGCAGCTTCGACAAGGTAACTCTAGTGTTGAGGAGTATTATAAGGATATGGAAACATTACTGATTCGTACAGGGCTAGAGGAGCCAGAAGAAGCTACAATGGCATGGTTCATGCATGGTCTGAAATCATAGGTACGAGACCGTGTCGATATGATACAATATAATGGATTGCAGGGATTATTACACCATGCCATTCGAGCAGAGCAACAAGTCAAGCGCCGTGTTGATCATGATAATTTATCAAACTCGATGCGGTGTAATTTTCAGAGAGAGGGTGGATGTAATAGCGGTTTCAAGTCAGATTCTAAGTTGGCTACCAAGGAAGTATCTCAATCCAAGGTTGAATCGTCTCGTGCTTCTAACGCCCGACTAGTGATATTGTGTGCTTCAGGTGTGGTGGCAGGGGGCATCAGAAGTTTGAGTGTCCTAATGAGAAGAGGGTTCTCCTCATAGAAGAAGGATACATGTCTGCGAGTGATGGAGAAAAAAATGTTGACACGTCTAGTGAGAAATCTAAAGATGATGATAAAGTTACTGCGGGTTTTGAAGCCGCGGAAGCATGCCCATCATTAATGGTGCAACGAGTGCAAGAAGATCGTGTTGAGGATAAGGGGAAGCGCTGGAATATTTTTTAGTCTGAGTGTAAGATCAACAACACCAATTGCAAGTTGATAATAGATGGTGGAAGCTACACCAATGCAGTCAGCAAAGGGTTGGTTGATCCTTTGGGGTTGCCTGTATGGAAGCACCCGCAACCCCATCATGTCGAGTGGATGTATCATACATGGAAGTTAAAGGTTACTCATAAGGTGCGCGTCAAATTTTCCGTTGTTGATTATACTGATATGGTGATATGTGATGTCATGCCTATGGATGCATGTCACTTGTTATTGGGGAGACCATGGCAATATGATCACGATGCTACACATGAAGGTCGGACGAATACATATTCATTTTGGGATTCTAGGAAGCGACGCATGCTGCGACCGATGTTTGAGAATGCAATCAAGGTGGGTGGACATGTCACATTGAAGAAGAAGGTTGCAATGACTGCCTCGAAACTGAGGACGGTTTCTTTTGAAGGGGGAGGGGATGATGTGACCATAGACCGCGCTATTCCATGTACACTTCAGATTGGAGGTTTTTGTATTGAGGTGCCGTCGACACAACGAGAGAAGCAAGAGATCAAACCAACCTTCAGAACACCATGCAACTTCTTTTGTATTGGTCGTGTGTGTCTGGAGTACCAAGACGTGAAGGCCGAAGTCCCAAGGCACGTGGAGGAGTCCAAACCATGTTGATTTAGCTTTAACATACGTATGCTCCTTGAGTACTAGCTTGTTTTGGATTTTTTTGATCAGCTTGACGGATACTTAATTAATTAAATCATGATTAGTTATAATAGGAAAGAGATAAGAGTCCGTATCTTTTTAGCTTGTTTGTTAGGTCGGTTAGTTCAGGTTTAGTTTTGCCTATAAAACAGGCAAGCCTTGGCCTTGTATGGGACGAAAGTTTTTGGAGTTAAAAATACAGAGAATAAGCAGCGTGGGATGCACCAAATATCAGAGTTCTTTTGCTAATCCTCGAGGGATTTAGTTGCTGCTGCGCGCCCGGTTCGATCCTATCGTTTCTGTTTGCAAGTTTTATTCTTTGGTCTTCTTGCATATTGCTTGATCCAAGAACCGGTCTGCTACTCATCTTCTACGTCTGCTATTATGACTTATGTTCATTGTGGAATTTTCTACTTCGTCGAGTACCGTGAAAGATTGTTCCAAGAAAAGACTCGCCATCTAGTCGGGTCACATCAAGATGTCTACCCTTCAGGTGTACGGTTTATCCGAACACGGACTAGAAGTCGTATAGAAACGAGGCAAAAAGGGAAAAACTGTAAAAAGGAGAAAAGACACAACAAGAAAAAAGGTATATGTGCGGACTTAGGCGTAGAATCTTCGGAGCCTTGCGGCGTTCCATGAGTTTGGCTCCAAACGATTATCCGAAGCATTGCGAAGACGATAGGCTCCTCCAGTGAGAACTTCATCTATAATGAAGGGACCCTCCCATTTGGGCTTGATCTTGTCCTTTTTCTTTTCTGGTAGGCGTAAAACTAGTTCACCGACATTGTAGGTCTTTGCCCGTGCTTCTCTGCTTTGGTATCGCTGAGCCTGCTGTTGGTAGAATGCGAAACGGGCCTTTGTGACATCGCACTCCTCCTCAAGGTCGTCCAGGTCGTCCTGCCGATCGAGCTCGGCTTCTCTCTCTTCGTACATGCGCACTCGAGGTGAGTCATGAATAATGTCGCAAGGTAAGACTGCCTCCGCACCGTACACCATGAAAAAGGGTGTATATCCAGTCATGCGATTGGGTGTGGTCCGCAGCCCCCAGAGTGCAGAATCGAGTTCCTCGACCCAGTGTTTGTTTGATTCTTGCAGAGATCGCACTAGTCTGGGTATAATGCCGCTCATTATCATGTCGTTAGCGCGTTCGACCTGACCGTTTGTCTGAGGGTGGTATACGGACGCGTAATCAAGCTTGATGCCCAAGTTGGCGCACCAAGTTTTCACCTCGTCGGCTGTAAAGTTAGAGCCATTGTCAGTAATAATACTGTGCGGGACACCATAACGGTGTACGATGCCGGATATGAAGTCTATCACCGGTCCGGCTTCCGCCATTTTAACTAGTTTAGCTTCTATCCACTTAGTCAACTTGTCGACCATTACCAACAAGCATTTCTTCTTATGGCTTCCCCCTTTAAGAGGTCCGGCCATATCGAGCCCCCAGACCGCAAAGGGCCAAGAAACGGGGATTGTTTGAAGGGCAGTAGGCAGCATGTTGCTTTGGTTAGCGAAAAGCTCGCATCCAACGCATCGCTACACGAGGTCTTGTGCATCTGCCCGGGCTGTGGGCCAAAAGAAACCCGTGCGGAAGGCTTTGCTTACAAGGGCCCGGGCTGCGGCATGATGGCCGCCAAGACCAGCGTGTATCTCAGCTAAGAGCTATCATCCCTCGTCTTCGGAGATACATCGTTCAAGGACCCCGGTAGTACTTTTCTTGTATAGTTCTCCTTCATGAACTTTGTAGGCTTTCGAACATTGAACGATGCAACGGGCCTCAGTCTGATCCTCAGGGATGTAACACCCACAATGCGGCTATATCTACCATGTGCCGGGGCACGACTTAGAGGCATAGCCACATGGTAGTTTTGTCGCAAGAGGGGTAATCTTCACACAATCCCATGTACTGAATAAGAAAGGGATAAGGAGTTGTCTTACAATCACCACTTCACACAATACATAAATAATTCATACATCATCCAAATACACTCAAAGACCGACTACGACCAGAAAAAAGGAAGACAACCCCAAATGCTAGATCCCCGGTCGTCCCAACTCGGCCCCACTACTGATCATCAGGAAACCAAATGTAGTAACGATCCAGATCCTTGTCGAACTCCCACTTGAGTTCGGTAGCATAACCTGCACTGGTATCCTCGGCACCTACAACTGTTTGAAACTATCCATGAGACTTGAGGACTCGGCAATCTCACACCTGTGAGATGAAGATTATTTAAGCTTATGGGTAGGAGAAGGTAGTGGGGTGGAGCTGCAGCAAGCACTAAGCATATATGGTGGCAAACATACACAAATAAGAGCGAGAAGAGAAGCAACACAATGGTCGAGAAGCTAGAAGTGATCAAGAAATGATCCTGAAACTACATTCAAGCATAACACAAGACCGTGTTCGCTACCCGGACTCCGCCGAAAAGAGACCATCACGGCTACGTGCGCGGTTGATTCATTTTAATTAAGTCAAGTGTCAAGTTCTCCACAACCGGATATTAACAAATTCCCATCTGCCACATAACCGCGGGCACGGCTCTCAAAAGTTTAGACCCTGCAGGGGTGTCCCAACTTAGCCCATCACAAGCTCTCACGGTCAACGAAGGATATTCCTTCTCCCGGAAAGGCCCGATCAGTCTCGGAATCCCGGTTACAAGACTTTTCGACCATGGTAAAACAAGACCAGCAAGACCACCCAACTGTGCCGACAAATCCCGATAGGAGCTGCACATATCTCGTTCTCAGGGCACACCAGATAAGCTAAGTGTACAAGTACCAACATAACCCAAGTTGCCAAGGGACGGTCCCGCACAGTGCTCTAGTTTGGACCAACACTCAGAGCAGCATTGGCCCGAGGGTTTAAAATAAAGATGGCCCTTGAGTCCACAGAAACCTAGGGAAAAAGGCTTAGGTTGCAAATGTTAAAACCAAGGTTGGGCCTTGATGGAGGAGTTTTATTCAAGGCGAACTGTCAAGGGGTTCCCATAACACACAACCGCGTAAGGAACGCAAAATCAAGGAATATAACACCGGTATGACGGAAACTAAGGCGGCAAGAGTGGAACAAAACACCAGGAAAAAGGCCGAGCCTTCCACCCTTTACCAAGTATATATACGCATTAATTAAAATAAGAGATAATGTGATATCCCAACATATCCATGTTCCGACATGGAACAAACTTCAACTTCACCTGCAACTAGCAATGCTATAAGAGGGTCTGAGCAAAAGCGGTAACATAGCCAAACAACGGTTTGCTAGGAAGGTGGGTTAGAGGCTTGACATGGCAATATGGGAGGCATGATATAACAAGTGGTAGGTAGCGCGACAAAGCGATAGAACGAACAACTAGCAAGCAAAGATAGAAGTGATTTCGAGGGTATGGTCATCTTGCCTGCAAAGTTCTCAGAGTTACCGAAAGCTTGATCCTGGATAGCGTACTCAACAGGTTCCCCAGTCTCGCACTCGTCTCCCGGATCTACCCAAGGCAAGAACACAAGCAATGGAGCAACAATCAGTCACGGTGTAATGCACAAGCAACATGATGCAATACATGGCATGATATGCAAGGTATGATATGCAATGCATATGCGTGCTCCGTAAGGGAAAGAAAGATCAAGGCATCAACTTGGCAAACCAAGTATGCCGCTGGAAAGATGAGGTGATTTCGGTCGAAATCGATATAGGGATCACCGGAAACGGATGCATGGTTTGCAAATGACAAGCAATATAAGGATGATGCGAAACTGCGATTAACAGCACGATAGCACTTAGAATGTAACAAGAAACTAAGCTACTGCACTCCAACATATCAACAAAGCATATTGCAGTGATGTACAAGAGATGCTTGACAAAACATGAACACTGATCTACGGCTAATTCACCATAGAACAGGTTGAAACAAGCATGGCAAAAGTGCAAAAGATATCAGCTTCACAGACTTAGAGAAAATACTAACATGTCAAAAACAACATCAGGAAGCAATGTTTAGTGCAAGCAAACAACATGCTACAAGAACATATCATAGCAAACAAAGGCATGACATGATTCTACTAAATGCATAGAACAAAAGTCCCTTAATGATCAAGAGCCAAAAAGGCACAAACGACATGATGGCACCCATCTAAACATAGCAAGTTTCATAAACAGATTCAGACTTAGAAGAAAAAGAGAGCATGGTATAAACAGTTTCGTGATAGAAAATTTGCGAGCTCATGCCACTGACCCCAAAGCATTGCATGACAACATAAGCATACCAACAGTAAGAAAACATGTTCCACGAAGCTAAACACGGCAAGATAAACTTAATAGGATACATGGATCACTAGCAACAACCATGGCAATATTGATTAACATGTTAACAATCTGCTAAGAACAATATATAGCAAAAGTAGAGCAAGAAAAAGACATGTTAGAGCACTCCATAATTTCAACCAGGGGCATGAATGGATAGAGCATAACCACATGTTCCATAATTTCATAGAATGTGTCGGGGTATTGGGTCCCGGCAAACCCTTAAGGTTCGAACACTAGGGTGCGTGCGAAGTCTTTCCCTCCAACCGATCTACGCTCTAGCTTGCTAGGATCTCGCGGACGAACTCGACGAACTCACAACACAGAAGGACACAAGGTTTATACTGGTTCGGGCCACCGTTGTGGTGTAATACCCTACTCCAGTGTGGTGGTGGTGGATTGCCTCTTGGGCTGATGATGAACAATACAAGGGCAGAACGGCCTCCTGAGGTTGAGGCATTCTTGTGCTCGGTGAGCTTGTGTGTGAGGTGGTCTCTCTTTTTAGCTCAACTCTTCTCTCTTTAGCTGAGCCCTCTCTTTCTCCCCCCGACCCCCTCCACTATGGTGGCTAGTCCTATTTATAGAGGCTCTGGTCCTCTTCCCAAATATCCAGCGGGAAGGAGCCAACAATGGCGGGCTAATTTGAAGGGGCGCAACTAGTACAAGCTATCCTGACAAAAGTAGTCTTTGCCCGCACAAAGTTCTGGTGGTGACGTCGTTCTGGGCTCCACGGTGACCTCCGTCTTGCAGTCCTCGATCTTGGTCTCGTTGCACCAAAATGGCAACCTTTGCCTGATGCCTCGATACCCCACGGCTGCGCTTGCCCCCCTTTGCACCAAAGAGGAAACAAGGACGCTGTGCACGCTGGCGCCCGCCTGGTGTCGATCGTCACGGCTCACGTCATGAGAACCTCGTGAGGTTCGCCTTGCCTTGATATCTCCGCTCCTCATGAGCCTGGCTAGGCCGCTCCAGAGGAGGTCTTGCATCATCCGCCTCGCGAGGCTTGGCCCCTCGCGAGGGTCTTGGGCGCTTCATTGGTGAGGATGGGCCGTACGGTCTGCTGTCTTAGCCACACGGCAAGCTACAGGCAGGCAAGTCTGGGGACCCCCATTCCCAGAACGCCGACAGTAGCCCCCGGGCCCAAGGTGCGCGCGGGCTTGGCTTGACGGGAAGCCAAGGTTCAAGCTCGAAGCGCCATGGGCCCCCAAAGCCTGCGGCCTCGGTTGACGCGTGGCGGTTGATTGGACGTGGGCATCTTCGCTTCCCCATGCTGCCTTTGAATCCGCCTGGCTATGCGGCCCCGCTTCTTGCATAGTTATTCCTCCCCCTCTGTGCCTGGCTTTCCAATCTTCCAATCTCTCTGCTTCCTCGACGCCCTTCTCCGCCTTCCCAGTCCAACCAGTGTTCCACCCGCTTTACCGCCATGGCGCCGAAACAAGCCGACAAGGGGAAGAAACCTCTGTCCTCGCCAACTGAGCCTCCATCCTTCGAGCCGGCGCTCAGCCAGCCTCGGGTGCTCAACGACGAGGCCATGGGAAAGGTGCGCCCCATGCTCGCCTCTGGTTTCAACGAGTGGGGAGAGACACCGGCCTGGCCCGTGTCTCGCTCTAGAATGGCTCGGGCAGTCACCGAGATCCCGATCTTTATTGACGCCCTCTGGGCTGGCCTACTTCCTCCCTTCTCCGCTTTCTTCAACGTGGTGCTTGAGCACTATCAGATTCATATGCTTTATCTCGACCCTCAATCTGTGACCCTTCTTGTCGTCTTTGCCTTCGTGTGTGAGGCCATGGTGGGCATCACCCCCTCCGTGGTGCTCCTCCGCCACTTCTTCTTGCTGCATCTCATTGGTGCCCGGCAGAGCTCAGGGTGTGTGGGCTTTCAGGCCATGGCAGCAACGACATGCATGAGGATCGACTTCGAGCTTCCTTCATCCGCGAGCGAATTCCGCACATGATGGGTTATTGTTGATGCCGGTGTGCTCAAACCTCTGCTCCAAGCTCTGGTGGGGCCTGCCATTCCAAACTCCGGCTGGGGTCACCAGAGGCTCACGAGTCCCTGTCTTGCCCCCGTCTGGGCCAGGCTGCGGTGGTTGAAGGACCTTGGTGTGACTGCGCCCATGGCGGTGAGGGAGTTCGTCAGGCGTCAAGTTGCCCCGCTTCAGCGTCACTCTCGCTCGATGTGGGACTTTCTCAACAGTCGGGACAACATGAGGTTTCAGGAGGAGGGGATTCCTCTTGCTGTGCGGCAAACTATGCTCACGGTGCTATCCGGTGTCCCTTTGCTAGACGAGATGCCTAGGAAGAGTTGCATGTTGAACCGCAGCGAGAACAAGGTTACCTTCGTTGCGACCATGCCTTCCTTTGATGAGTGGGGGCTGCGCCCAATTGGATTGGAGGGACCCCGCAAGAAACCCGTCATCGTGGTCCCATTCTTCGCCGCCGGTGACGAGCTCACCCCAGGTGATGGTGCGGGGGAGCAAGCTGCGACGGGGGCCGGTTGCTCAGGCGCTGAGGAGCACGTGCCGAGTAGTGATCCAGGGGCGTCGTCCTCGGGAGCTTGCGACGCCTCTCCTGAGGCTCCAGTCGCCGATGAGGTGCGGCATGCGGCTCCCGAGGTTGAGGCTTCAGTGGCCTTGGGAGGTCGCAGCGAGAGAAAGAGCCGGGCTGTTCGCCGCAGCCCGGCTCCCCTGAAGCCATCCCTCTTGGTTCTCCTTCGGCTCCGCCACGCGCCGGCCGTCACGTCCAGCGCTTCGGTCGCCTTTGCATGGACTTTGAGGAGCTCCGCAAGAGGAAGGGATCCCCCCGCGGCAGCAACATCTTTGGACCGTTGAAGCGACAGAAGTACATCGCCATCGACGAGTAAGTACCTCTCCTTGGTGATCTTCTATGTGCCGCCTTCTCTTCCTGACGAGTGCCCCCTCAGGTCCCCTTCTGCTAGGGCCGTGAAACCTCTGGAGAAGCGGCTCCCTCTTGTTCCATCGCACTCGCTAAGCTCCAGCGCTTCAGGCCCAGAGGCTGCCCGCGGCGCGGGGTCAGCCTCGGGAGCTGGTTCGTCGTCAAGGCACCCCGAGCTTGTGCCTTCACCGCCCTTCCTACACGGCCTTGCTTGGAGCGCAGCGGGCGTGCCAAGGGCTCCTCCCTTGGTCACGATTGGTGGATGGCTAGCCTCGATGCTGGAGCCACCTTCAAGCAGTGGGCCCTGCTCGGCCCGGGGCCCTCGCGAGGGTCAGCCGCCGCCTGGGGCCGTGCTAGCCCCCAGCCCCCAACCGGGAGACGGCGCGCCACTTGATGCCCCACCCATAGCCCCTGAGGCAGAGGATGAGATGGGGCGAGCGTTCGAGCTCGAGTGCGGGCGCAGCATGGTCCGCCACGAGCTCTTCCAGGAGCCGATGGGTGCGATGAATCGCATTGATGAAGAGCTTGCTGGCGTCGATTCGCGTCTTGAGGCTGAAGGTCTTCGGTTGGTGGAGGAGCGGCGCAAGCTGTGTGTGGCCATCAACCTTGGCCGTTATTATTGCGACCTCGAGAACGCGAAGGTTGAGGCATCCCTCAAGGTTGCCAATGAGGCCCGCTTGTGAGCTTTGGAAGAAGCCCACGAGGCCGATTGCCGCCGCGAGGCCGCGGAGGAGCGCGCGTGGGAGATCCAGGCCTGGAGCGCATCCCTTGAGCAGCAAGCCGAGGTGTGCAGGGCCGCCCTCGCGTCGATGAGGGGGGCGCCTATGGAGGAAGAGGAGATCTGGCAGCGTGAGGAGGCGCTGGCCCTGGAGGCCGTGGAGCGCAGCCTCGAGCTCGAGCGGCTGCAGACGAGGGAGCGTCAAGTCGCTCAAGCCGAAGATGTCGTCGGGGCCCGTGAGGCCGGAGTCGAAGAAGAGATCAATCGCCGGGTAGCCGTGGTTCGCGCCGACCTGGAGGGCAGGTACGACTTGAGGCTGGAGCTCGCCGGTCAGGAGGGCGCGCGCAGGGCCGCCACCCTCAGGCTCAGGTTGGACGAGGCCGAGAGGCGTGCTGAGGCCACAACCGCCGCCCTGGTTACGGCACAGGCGGACCTGGCCTCCGTCCGCGCCGAGCTGCTTTCCCTCTGGAGGCGAATTGACGATGCCGAGGCCGTCGCTCGGCAAAACAGAGAAGAAGTGCTCCAATGCCAAACACTGGAGCGTGTGCATGGCCCTATGCTTCAAGACCTTTGGAACAAGGCCAACACCTCCCTGGGCCATATCTGCGACGAGAACGCCGTGACCCCTCACTCGAGTGACTACGCCAGCCACCTGACCTTCTTCACTGAGGTGGTAACATGCCTGGAGGCTCAATCCGCCAGAGCTTGGTAGCTTGTGGAGGAGAGGGGTCGTGGCCTGCTTCAACGCGCCTTCTCCCGTGTCTTCAGCCACCTCCTGAACACCGACCCCAACTTCGACTTTGATGCCGCCATTGCTCCTGTGCCCATCGCTGTCCGGGGCAACTTAGCGCGTTGGGTAGAGGATCATGTCGACGCGTTGGTCAGGGCCTTCACCTTGGAGGACGATGGTGTGGTGGTCGCCGCAGACGAAGGCGATGTGGTCAACGATGGTGGTGGGGGCGTCGCTGACGGCGCCGACGATTCCGACGAAGGTGCTGACGATGCGACAGACACGTCCCTGGATGACGCAGCGAGTGATATCTCTGGCTGATCCCATATTCTCCTATTGTTTTATTCTGCACGCAAAACTTGAGCGTGGCCCTAGGAAAACTTGTGAGAGCATTTTGAGAGCGGGAGCCCCTCATGTAAATGAATCGCAGTTTTTACTTTCCTATGCAATGTGGAAATGTGTCCTCGTGAATTTGTGAAGCTGTGGGCGAGTTTCCGGACGCGGATTACCTTAGCCAGCGCCTGTTTAGGGCTGGGTCATGAGGCGATGAGTTCCGGAGAATCTTACGGGGCTTGCCGCCCCGTTTGAAGGGGGTCCCGGAAAGGGGGAGCACCGGGCATAGTGCTAGCGCGTGCTCTGCGCGGTTCGGCTCGCGAGGAGGTTTGTGAGGGAGAGGCGACGGATGTGAGTCCCAAACCAAACAAGATCCAGAAAGCGAGAAATGGCTCGAACGAGAAAAGGCACCCCCGCATGGAATGATAAAATTCAGCTTCAACTTAAATCCAGAACCAGAAAGCAAAGCCACAGAAAGAGAGATCCAAAGCAAAAGGTCGTGTCCGGCACCTAGTCTAGTCTTCGGGTCTTCAAGTCTTCTCACCGGCGCGGAGCTAAGTGCTGTCCACTAGGCGTGGGAGGGAGGCCCAGGGCCTGAGGCCGGCGCTCCTGAGATTTCGGGGCGTGTACAGCCCCAACTCATTATTACGTGAGAGTGTCACGGGCGGCGAGCTTCACGGGCACCGGGCCTTCTTCATAGGTACTGGGCTTGCTTCATATCGCTAGACGAGGGCCCCGCCTTGTGCCACTCTTGACCTTCTTTGAGCCGGCCGGAGACCAGGACGGTACAAAGGAGGGAAAGAGGTCGCCAGCGGTTCCCTCGGCGACCACGGGTCCTCTGCCGGAGGAAGGGTTGTTGAAGCCGCCCCGGCAGAGGGCCTACCTCCGGGTGTCCCCTGGTTTCGCGTGCCTTGGGGAGGGGCCTTGCTCCTGGCTCCCTCTCGGCGGCCCCCAGCGTGTCTCCCTTGTTGAGACGGGTGCCGCTGTGCTGGGGTCATCGATCGGTGCTGCAACCTGATTCATCGGTAGCCCATGGTTAGCATAAGCCTGTTCCTGAGAGGTTAGCGGTACCCAGTAGTTGCCGTCGCCGGCACGATCGCTGTGTTCTCCGCTGGCTCTTAAAAGGCTTCGACTCCTAGCGCCCCTTCTCTCTAGTCTTCTCCAACGAATGAGCCGATGTCGTCCTTTGGCGCGTACCCTTGGTCCATCATGTGTGGCACGTAGGCTTCCGGGGCTGTCACCTCGTACACCATGCCGTGGTGCCCCACACTCCATGTTGCTCTGCCCATGATGGCGTCCTGGGGATGATAATACAACATCCGATCAGGGCCATGAGAGGTGACACTTGCGCTCGTGCTTCTCGAGGGCGGCATGAGGGGAGTGGAACCCCCTACACCGCCGGCTGTGCTGATGTTGGGGAAGCCCCCGGGCATAGTCGACGGCGTGCAGATGTGGTGAGGCTCGCTGCATGACCTTGCATTGGCCTGGGGGGAAGTCGGTAGCTGAAGGGTGGCGCTCCTGATGCCGCTGCGTCCAAGAGCTCCGCGACACGCTCAAGCAGCGTGTACCGGCCACTCTCCATCAGCCTGCATCGCAGCAGCTCCCTTGCCACTGTGAGTGCCGGCCGCATGTTCACTTGCTCCCGCTGTGAGTGCGACGCCATCGCAGCGGCGTGACTTGCTCCTCTCGCCGCAGCCCGCGCTTGCCGCGGGGTGAGGGTGGATGATGCCTGGCCGCGCTGTCTGTGCCCGGCAGAGCTCGATGACGCCCGCGCCGCCTAGGGTGCAGGGTCGAGATCTTCATGGGCAGGCGGCGTCGTCTGGGCCGGCCAGGCCGCCCAGCGGTCGGGTCCGGCTCTTGGGTCGCCGGACACCATAGCCGGTGAACGTCGGAGAGCCGATTGGCGGAGAAAAGGCTCCGGCACACCCCTACCTGGCGCGCCAAATGTCGGGGTATGGGGTCCTGGCAAACCCTTAAGGTTCGAACACTGGGGTGCGCGCGAAGTCTTTCCCTCCAACCGATCTACGCTCTAGCTTGCTAGGATCTCGCGGACGAACTCGACGAACTCACAACACAGAAGGACACAATGTTTATACTGGTTCGGGCCACCGTTGTGGTGTAATACCCTACTCCAGTGTGGTGGTGGTGGTGGATTGCCTCTTGTGCTGATGATGAACAATACAAGGGCAGAACGGCCTCCTGAGGTTGGGGCGTTCTTGTGCTCGGTGAGCTTGTGTGTGAGGTGGTCTCCCTTTTTAGCTCAGCTCTTCTCTCTTTAGCTGAGCCCTCTCTTCCCCCCCCCCCTCGATCCCCCTCCACTATGGTGGCTAGTCCTATTTATAGAGGCCCTAGTCCTCTTCCCAAATATCGAGCGGGAAGGGAGCCAACAATGGCGCGCTAATTTGATGGGGGACAGCTAGTACAAGCTATCCTGACAAAAGTAGTCTTCGCCTGCACAAAGTTCTGGTGGTGACACCGTTCTGGGCTCCACGGTGACCTCCGTCTTGCAGTCCTCAGTCTTGGTCTTGTTGCACCGAAATGGCAACCTTTGCCTGATGCCTCGGTACTCCGCGGCTGCGCTTGCCCCCCTTTGCACCAAAGAGGAAACAAGGACGCTGTGCGCGCTGGCGCCCGCCTGGTGTCGATCGTCATGGGTCACGTCACGAGAACCTCATGAGGTTCGCCTTGCCTTCATATCTCCGCTCCTCGTGAGCCTGCCTAGGTAGGCCGCTCTAGAGGAGGTCTTGCGTCGTCCGCCTCGCGAGGCTTGGCCCCTTGCGAGGGTCTTGGGCGCTTCGTTGGTGAGGATGGGACGTACGGCCTGCTGGCTTAGCCACGCGGCAGGCCGCAGGCAGGCAAGTCTAGAGACCCCCGTTCCCAGAACGCTGACAGAATGCACACATCAAATGCAACCAAAATGACAAATCACCATGTTCTGCTAAGCACCAGCAGTTATCATTTTATAGCACTCTTGTAACAATGAAAATGGCATCATAATGCACAATAACATGCATGGAAATGCTAGTAACATGAAGAGATCAACAAGACGAACATTTCGACATATCATATGCATGATTCGAAACCACGGTCACCGAGATATGGCATGATGAAGGAGGCATACAAATATCAGGGAAAAAGGACTTAGTGAAAATTATACCCTTCGAAAAGTCAACGGGATGAGGTGGTGCGGGATGAAGAGACCCGGGACGGGGCTTGCGCGTTTGGTTGGATGGACGGGCGGATCCGATCCAGGCGAGGATCCGGGACGGATCCGGCGACGACGACAAACTCCGGCGAGCAGCATGGCCAAAGTCTTGGAGGAGACCGGCGAGGGGCGGCGTGGCGAGGAGGAGGCAACGAGCGACGGGTGAGGACGCGGGCGACGCGTGGCGTCGCACCGGCGGACAGAGGCGGCGGCTCGCGAAGGCGCCGGGCGGTGGAGCAACACCGGCGAGTGAAGGACAGGGCGGCGCGCGCGGCGGCCGGTGGCGTCCGGTCGCCGGAGACGGATGTGGGTGGAGGGAGGAGTGAGCGGCGCGGGCGCTCGGGCCGCGGCGGCGGCGGGATGGGCCCCACGGGCCCGATTTGTGCCCGGCGTGCCTGGCACGGAGGGGAGGAGAGAGAGGCCGGCGGGGGGACGGGTGGCAGCCTCCGGTTGGTCCGGCCGTCAGGGCGGACGCGTTCGGCGGCGGCGGACATGTCCGGTGGCGGCGGGGAAGATTTCTAGGGTTTCATATGCGCGGAAATTTTGGGGATGGGCACATATTTATAGGAAGATGGAGGTAGGAGTGTCCAAATGAGGTGCAATTTTCGCCCACACGATCGTGATACAACGACAGAGAACGTGGAGATGGTTTAGATGGGTTATTGGGCTGTTTTGGAGGGGTGTTGGGCTGCAACACAAAGAGGCTTTTGCGGTTACCCGGTTAACCGTTGGGGCATCAAACGGGCTCCAAATGGAACGAAATTTGACAGGCGGTCTACCGGTGGTGTACCAAGGCCACTTTACAAATCTCGATCCATTCCGAGAATGTTTTTCTCCCGCTCACGAAAAGAGACAAGAGGGGTGCGCCAGTGCATGTGGGAGTGTCGGATTGCGAAACGGAAAATGGGGGAAATGCTCGAATGCATGAGACGAACATGAATGCAAATGCGATGCACATGATGATATGATATGAAATGCATGACATGAACAAAAAGCAAAACGAAAGAAAAAAAAACCTAACCACAAAGGGAATATTAGATGACGTGGCCGAAAATGGCAAGAGTCGGAGTTAGAAATATGGAATGTTGTATCCGGGGTGTTACAACACTCCACTGCAAGAGGATCTCGTCCAGAGATCTAGGATGGCACCAGAGGGAAAACAGAAAAGGAAGAGGAGAGGTAAACTAAGTTGCTTCTTCAAAAAATGAGTGAAACCACGAACCTTGAGAGGTTAAACCATTTCGAGAAAAGAACACAACGGAGATGATCGAAGTTGAAAACACTCCGTTAGGAAAGAGGAACAAGGAAGAACAAATTCGGATAGCACTCCGGTTGAAAAGAGATGCAAGACTTGATAAGATGAAAAGAACTTGAGCAGAGGACACAACACTCCGGTTAAATGGATAAGCATGAAAATAACACGATCCTAACAACTCGAGATGATGAGTGAAGAGAGCAACATCACAATGCCTCCTAAAGAAATGAAAGAAAGGAACGAAAAGAACGGGAAGAGAAAACATCCTCTCCCCCAAATAAATTGGAAAATCATCCTTACGAAGAAGGGTTGAATGGAGTTGTTGGAAAATCAACAACAAAAGAATAAGCTTGTAGTGGGCTTATGGAAAACGCCTCAAAATTATGAGGTGAAATTCTGCCACTAACGGAAACAATAGATTTGGACTGATTTCAACAAGGAGACTAGAAACTAATTTCACCGGGAGGATAAATGAAGAACTTGGGTCATTTATAAGCACCATAAATAGCAACAATCCTTAGGGAAAGATATAGGTGAAATATGACCCAAGATAACTCCAACGAAGAGATTAATGGATTTAGAATACCTCATTCTTGATAACTTGTGAATCATGAAACACGAAGGGAAATTATCAAGAATGACATAATACCACCTCAAAAGATAAGGGAGAAGGGATTGAACTTTGAAACACAAGATGAAGAATACTTGAACTCCTCAAAACAAGACATGTGTTGAACAACATGTTTATTTCAGAGTATAGCTTGGCAGATCATAACTTCGAGAGAGATCTTGAAGAACAATTGAAGAATGAACAGACTCCTTGACGAGCCACCATGAATAAACTCTCGAAGAACTCCGGATAGATAAAAAGAAGGTTGCAAGGAAAAGAAGCTTGAAAAGAATAAGATGAATCCTTGCATTGATTAAATGGAGCTTCGCGATGATATAATTGAGAAAAACTTGGAACTCCGGAAAGAAAGATAAACAAATGAAATCAAGATTTTTGATGAACCTCCGGAATAAGTAATTAATCACTTGGATAAAACAAGAATAAGAATTAAGTTATGCTTATATTTCACTAATTTAGATTGATGACAAGCAACGGGTTTGGCATACTACTTATTATCGTAGAAAGGATTAAGAGAGATATAGCTTAAACTTGAGAAGGTCTTCAATGAACCACCGGTATGATTGAAACAACGAATAAATTGATGTGATAACGAAGGAAGAGAAATCTTGTACGAACCACCGTAAGAATTGAAAATGAAATTAGCAAAGGCACAATTCACCGGGAAGAATTGGAAAACGAATGATGATACTTGAGGGAATTTAGATACATGAGAATGAAGAGATCACAAGCTGATTAGAGGATACTTAAACGATGCACCGGTATGATTTGGAGAACGAGAGCTGAAAGCTTGAATGAATAATTCTGAGATGATGGGCTCCGGAGAATGAAACTGAAAGGACTCTTGGATTGCTCCAAATGGCTGAAAAAAATTCTCAAAATCGAAAACAATTATGAGAGGATGGCATGACGCTAGAACCATATATCTTCACGAGAATGAACCAAGATTTAAGAGAAACTCTTCTTCTGTCTTCAAAATCCGAGAATGATGATGAGACACACCACCAAGAATTGTTGAGGCACTCTGGAATAATGCAGAATATAAAGGTTGAATCAACAATGAAAAGAATTTGAAAGATCTTGGAGAAAGACATTTGACTGATGATAACTCATTCTTACGTCGAACTTTGAAATGAATATGAGAATAGCTCTGAGAAAATAGAAGAGTCAGGTAAGATCCTGGGAAAAGACCTGTGGGTTAGGGCCCACTCAAAATATACACCGTTGAACAACTTTTAAAGCGAGATTGCACCGGTTGAATTAAATGGCTTGAATGAGATAACATCCTCGAAAGAGCTTGAACGAATGCAGAGTGGAAAACACGAATCTCCTGAGATATCTTCAGTACTCCAGAACAAATGAATGGCGAGAACTGGATGGTTGAGTGGTGCACCAGCATGAGAAAGCATTGGACAAATGAAAGGAATGTACTCAACACCGAAGCTTGAATTGAATCCACCAGAAAAGAAGAAGAATGAAGAATGATGAACTTGTAGAGAATCTTAATGAGAACCATCGGGTAAGAACATTGATTGAAAAGAATGAAGAGACTTCACATGAATAAAATGGATACTTGATTAAGACATCTTATTCCTTGAAGAAAAAGGGTGGGAGGGTGGGAAAACAAAGGCAACTTGGGAAGATGGAATGGATACCATCGAGAAAACTTAGAGTTGATCTTGCGGATGTTGAAAAATGATGGGATCATCTCGAAGAGAAACACACCGGTTGGAAATAGAATTGAGATGACAATCTCGATAAATAAGAAGGGTTAGTATTCACATAGGAATATGAGAACACCGCTTAGGAACGGCATGGAATCAACATTTGACATAGAAGTAACTCGAATACCACAACTCAAAACAAAACAAAGGATTGGAACAAACATATGATAGACCCCATATCGTATCATGTGTCTGTTGGAAAGGTATCCTACGAGATACTTGAATTCCCACTTATAAACTCCCGAAACTTTCTGGTTATGCAATCAGGTGTTGGGGATACAGGGAAAGCATAATATATCACCCAAACTAACAATCCCTACATCCAGCTGTATCCATCCAACACGTAACCAAGAAACCTTCGGAAATCATGTACCTCAACCTTTGAAAAGCATCCGTTATACGAGTTATGGCAGTACTCCCGAACTCTCGCCCCAGTACTAGGTGGCGTCGAGGTTATCTCACCAACAACTACATAAAAGAGATTTTTCGATGTCGGCGAACTCAGGTATTCTAGAACTGCAACGATAAAATTGTGACGACAACACCTCGGAGCTCAACTTCTCGGGACACTGCCACAACCCCTAAATGTCAGGAGGCACAAAGAACAATGTTCTTGTCACAAGACTATGAACGATTCCAAGATACCCACATGATCCTAAAAAAAATTCATGAAATTTGAGGAGAGGGAAGTCAAAACTTCTACGTCAGGAGGCCTCACCAGAGCGACAAAGGGACTGAGAAGTAAAAAGAATCCTACTCTCTGATATATATAATTCTAAGACTCAAAACATTTTATTCTAGACTCAACAACGTTAGCGATTCGATCAAGCAGGGGCTCCTAAGTCGGGGATGGATCTGATTACCAACTTGTAACACCCACCATGCGGCTATATCTCCCACGTGTCGGGGCACGACTTAGAGGCATAGCCGCATGGTAGTTTTGTCGCAAGAGGGGTAATCCTGACACAATCCCATGTACTAAATAAGAAAGGGATAAGGAGTTGGCTTACAATCGCCACTTCACACAATACATAAATAATTCATACATCATCCAAATACACTCAAAGACAGACTACGGCCAGAAAAAAGGAAGACAACCCCAAATGCAAGATCCCCGATCGTCCCAACTGGGCTCCACTACTAATCATCAGGAAACGAAACGTAGTAATGACCCAGATCCTCGTCGAACTCCCACTTGAGTTTGGTAGCATCACCTGCATTAGTATCCTCGGCACGTGCAACTATTTGAAACTAACCGTGAGTCACGAGGACTCAGCAATCTCACACCCGCGAAATGAAGACTATTTAAGCTTATGGGTAGGAGAAGGTAGTGGGGTGGAGCTACAGCAAGCACTAAGCATATATGGTGGCTAACATACGCAAATAAGAGCGAGAAGAGAAGCAGCGCAACGGCTGAGAAGCTAGAAGTGATCAAGAAGTGATCCTGAAACTACTTACGTTCAGGCATAACACAAGACCGTGTTCACTTCCCGGACTCCGCCGAAAAGAGATCATCACGGCTACAAACGCAGTTGATTCATTTTAATTAAGTCAAGTGTCAAGTTCTCTACAACGGATATTAACAAATTCCCATTTGCCACATAATGGCAGGCACGGCTCTCGAAAGTTTATACCCTGCAGGGGTGTCCCAACTTAGCCCATCACAAGCTCTCACGGTCAACGAAGGATATTCCTTCTCTCGGAAAGACCCGATCAGTCTCAGAATCCTGGTTACAAGACTTTTCGACAATGGTAAAACAAGACCAGCCAGACCACCCGACTGTGCCAACAAATCCCGATAGGAGCTGCACATATCTCGTTCTCAGGGCACACCGGATAAGCTAAGCATACAAGTACCAACATAACCCAAGTTGCAAAGGGACGGTCCCGCACGGTGCTCTAGTTTGGACCAACACTCAGAGGAGCACTTGCCCGAGGGTTTAAAATAAAGATGACCCTTGAGTCCGCGGAACCCTAGGGAAAAAGTCTTAGGTGGCAAATGTTAAAACCAAGGTTGGGCCTTCCTGGAGGAGTTTTATTCAAGGCGAACTGTCAAGGGGTTCCCATAACACCCAACCGCGTAAGGAACGCAAAATCAAGGAACATAACACCGGTATGACGGAAACTAAGGTGGCAAGAGTGGAACAAAACACCAGGCAAAAGGCCGAGCCTTCCACCCTTTACCAAGTATATAAATGCATTAATTAAAATAAGAGATAATATGATATCCCAACATATCCATGTTCCAACATGGAACAAACTTCAACTTCACCTGCAACTAGCAACGCTATAAGAGGGGCTGAGCAATAGCGGTAACATAGCCAAACAACAGTTTGCTAGGAAGGTGGGTTAGAGGCTTGACATGGCAATATGGGAGGCATGATATAACAAGTGGTAGGTAGCGCGACATAGTGATAGAACGAACAACTAGCAAGCAAATATAGAAGTGATTTCGAGAGTATGGTCATCTTGCCTACAAAGTTCTCAGAGTTATCGAAAGCTTGATCCTCGATAGCATACTCAATAGGTTCCTCAGTCTCGCACTCGTCTCACGGCTCTACCAAAGGCAAGAACACAAGCAATGGAGCAACAATCAATCACGGTGCAATGCACAAGAAACATGATGCAATACATGGCATGATATGCAATGCATATGCGTGCTCCAGAAGGAAAAGAAATATCAATGCATCAACTTGGCAAACCAAGCATGCCTCTGGAAAGATGAGCCAATTTCGGTCGAAATCGATATAAGGATCACCGAAAATGGATGCACGGTTTGCAAATGACAAGCAATATAAGGATGATGTGAAACTGCGATTAGCAGCATGATAGCACTTAGAATGCAACAAGAAACTAAGCTACTGCACTCCAACATATCAACAAAGCATATGGCAGTTATGTACAAGAGATTCTTGACAAAACAAGAACACTGAGCTATGGCTAATTCACCATAGAACAGGTTGAAACAAGCATGGCAAAAGTGCAAAAGATTCGTGATAGCAACTTTGCGAGCTCATGCCACTCACCACAAAGCATTGCATGACAACATAAGCATACCAACAGTAAGAAAATATGTTCGTGAACATAAACACGGCAAGGGCAAGTTAATAGGATGCATGGATCACTAGCAACAACCATGGCAATATTGATTAACATGTTAACAATCTGCCAGGAACAATATATAGCAAAAGTAGAGCAAGAAAAAGACATGCTAGAGCACTCCATAATTTCAACCAGGGGCATGAATGGATAGAGCATAACCACATGTTCAAAACATCCTCACCGAAGTGTCTCAAAATAAGCATGGATCTCATGGTAGTATCAAGTTTACATGGCATCAAAATAACAATAGGAAAAAGGGCTTAGCAAAATCCTAAGTCCCTGAAAACAGTAACATTATGAAGCCTACTTTGCATGCTTGTGCTAGTCACCACATAGATTACAAAAATACACGGGTTGTACCTCTGTAAATATGGCATGATGTAGTTCAAAACACATGTAGACCTCATGTTCATAGAATGCACACATCAAATGCAACCAAAATGACAAATCACCATGTTCTGCTAAGCAGCAGCAGTTAACATTTTATAGCACTCTTGCAACAATGAAAATGGCATCATAATGGAGAGTAACATGCATGGAAATTTTGCTAACATGAATAGCTCAACAAGACAAACATTTCAACATATCATATGCATGATTTGGAACCACGGTCACCGAGATATGGCATGATGAAGGAGGCATACAAATATCAGGGGGAAATGACTTAGTGAAAATTATACCGTGCGAAAAGTCAACGGGACGAGGTGGTGCGGGATGAAGAGATTCGGGACGGGGCTTGCGCGTTTGGTTGGATGGACGGGTGGATCTGATCCAGGCGGGGATCCGGGACGAATCCGGCGATGATGACAAACTCCGGTGAGCGGCGCGGCCGGAGTCGTGGAGGAGACCGGCGAGGGGCGGCGCGGCGAGGAGGAGGCAACAGCCGGCGGGTCGCGAGGCGGCGGGGTGAGGATGCGGTCGGCGGCGAGCTTCGGCGTGGGCGGCGTGCAGCGTCGCGCCGGTGGACGAAGGCGGCGGCTCGGGAAGGTGTCGGGCGGCGGAGCAATGCCGGCGAGCGAAGGACGGGGTGGCGCGTGCGGCGGACGGTGGCGTCCAGTCGCTAGAGACGGATGCGGGCGGAGGAAGGCGTGAGTGGAGCGTGCGCTCGGGCCGCGGCGACGGCGGGATGGGCCCCGCGGGCCCGATCTGGGCCCGATGGGCCTGGCACGGAGGGGAGGAGAGAGAGGCCGGCGGGGGGAGAGGTGGCAGCCTCCAGTTGGTCCGCCGTCAGCGCGGACGCGTCCGGCGGCGGCAGACATGTCTGGTGGCGGCGGGGAAGATTTCTTGGGTTTCATCTCCACGAAAATTTCGGGGAGGGGCAAATATTTATAGGTAGATGGAGGTAGGAGTGTCCAAATGAGATGCGATTTTCACCCACACGTTCGTGATCCGACGACGGAGAACATGGAGATGGTTTAGATGGGTTATTGGGCTGTTTTGAAGGGGTGTTGGGCTGCAACACAAAGAGGCTTTTGCGGTTACCCGGTTAACCGTTGGGGCATCAAATAGCCTCCAAATGGAACGAAATTTGATAAGAGTTCTACCGGTGGTGTACCAAGGCCACTTGACAAATTTCGACCCAATCCGAGTACGTTTTTCTCCCGCTCACAAAAAGAGACAAGAGGGGTGCGCCAGTGCATGTGGGAGTGTCGGATTGCGAAACGGACAACGGGGAAAATGCTCGAATGCATGAGATGAACACGAATGCAAATGCGATGCACATGATGACATGATATAAAATGCATGACATGAACAAAAATCAAAACGAAAGACAAAAACCCAACCACGAAGGGAATATTAGATCACGTGGCCGAAAATGGCAAGAGTCGGAGTTACAAATATGGAATGTTGTATCCGGGATGTTACAAGGGAGATCATTTCTATTGAGGTAAGCAAGGAAAGGCTCGGTCCATGGGGCAATTACAGCCATAATTTCATGGGCCGATGGTGTTATTTCAGTGCCTGAGCCCCGGTGATATCGGTACTGTGTTCGTAATCGGGGGGTATGATCGGCTCTGGGTCGGTGTTCCCGTTCTCGTCCTGCCACACCATGGATGGCTTGAAGAGCCTTTCCAGAAAGGTGTTAGGTGGGACGGGGTCGCGTTTAGCGCCCATGCGAGCAAGGATGTCCGCGGCTTGATTACTCTCTCGAGCCACGTGATGAAACTCGAGGCCCTCAAATCGAGCTGATATTTGGAGTACGATGTTGCGGTAAGCCGCCATCTTCGGATCTTTTGCGTCAAAGTCTCCGTTTATTTGGGATATTGCAAGGTTGGAATCCCCGCGCACCTCAAGGTGTTGTATGCCCATGGAGACAACCATCCGGAGACCATGCAATAGGGCCTCGTATTCGGCTGCATTGTTAGAGTCTGCATACAATATTTGGATCACGTAACGAATTGTGTCTCCTGTGGGGGATGTCAAGACGACACCAGCCCCCAGTCCGGCTAACATTTTAGAGTCGTCAAAGTGCATCACCCAATTGGAACACGTGTCGTACAATTTAGGGAGTTCGACCTCAGTCCATTCGGCGACGAAGTCAGCCAACACATGAGATTTAATGGCTTGGCGTGGTTTGTACGTTATTTCAAATGGCAGGAGCTCAATGGCCCATTTGGCAATCCTGCCGGTGGCGTCCCAGTTGTTTATAATATCATTGAGTGGTACTTCGGAAGCCACCGTGATTGAGCATTCTTGGAAGTAGTGTTGTAGCTTGCGGGATGCCATAAAGACGGCATATGCTATCTTCTGATAATGCAGGTTATCGGGATTTGCATGGTGTGAGGACCGTCGATATGTAATATACTGGTTTCTGGAGTGGGAATTTATGTCCTTCCTCTTCTTGTTCGACGACGAGCACCGCACTCACCACCTGGTGAGTTGCCGATATGTAAAGCAGCATTGGTTCACCGATGTTTGGTGCGGCCAGGATGGGGTTGTTTGCTAGCAAAGTTTTTATTTCCTCCAGCCCGGCTGTTGCAGCATCCGTCCACACAAAGTGGTCGGTGCGTCAGAGCAGGCGATACAGTGGCAACGCATTTTCTCCTAATCTGGAGATAAAGCGGCTCAAGGCTGCCACGCACCCGGCTAGTTTTTGGACCTGCTTGAGGTCGGTTGGTGTTGACAATTGTGACAAGGCTCGAATTTGGCTGGGTTTGCTTTGATTCCCCTATTGGAGACAATAACCCCGAGTAGTTTGCCGGCGGGAACACAGAAAACGCACTTTTCCGGATTGAGCCTTATGTCATATGTTCAGAGGTTGTCGAATGTGAGGCGTAAGTCGTCTACCAATGATTCAACATGTTTAGTTTTGATGACTACGTCATCTACATATGCCTCCACAGTCTTGCCGATTTGTTTTTCCAGGCACGTTTGAATCATGCGTTGGTAAGTGGCGCCGACGTTTTTGAACCTGAAAGGCATCATGTTGAAGCAGAAAGGCCCATACGGGGTGATGAATGTCGTTGCGGCTTGGTCAGATTCCTTCATCTTAATTTGATGGTATCCGGAGTATGTGTCGAGGAAACAGAGTCAATCCCGTCTTGCGCATCGATAATCTGGTCGATGTGAGGTAGTGGGAAGAGGTCCTTAGGGCAGGCCTTGTTAAGGTCTTTGAAATCGACACACAGGCGCCAGTATTTATCCTTCTTTGGTACCATGATCAGGTTTGCTAGCCAGTCCGGATGTTTGATCTCTTTGATAAACCCGGCTTCGAGTAGTTTGGCCAGCTCCTCCCCCATAGCCTGTTATTTGGGTTCGGAAAATCGCCGGAGCGTTTTCCTGACCGGCTTGTATCCCTTCAGTATATTGACACTATGTTTGGCCAGGGCGCGTGGGATTCCTGGCATATCTAAGGGGTGCCAGGCGAAGATGTCCCAATTCTCATGCAAGAACGCGCGTAATGCGGCGTCGACCTTCGGATCCAGCTGCACCCTAATGGAAGATGTTTTCTTGTGATTCATCGGGATAAAGTGTTTTCGCCAATGTTCTGGGCTGGGTTGGACATTCTTATTGAAAAATAAAAATGGACCGGGACTATTTACAATGTTGTCTACGATTTGCATGGGTCCGTTGGTTGCAGGAAGAAAATGGTGGGAGAAAGAAGATTGGTCGCTATCTTTGCCTAAGAATAATATCGACTGAATGTAACGACACTATCATAGGAAATAATATCCTCCTGCTAAATTGTGAATTTAAAGAACTGGTGCATGAGCATTTAGCTTTATTTATTTATTTACTTATTTATGATTAGGGGAACATGAGCATGTACCTGGACCGGATTCATGTGAGAGCCTCCCTTCCAGTTAATTATGGGCTCCTCTATTGGGCCTTCATCAGTGGGCTGCATGTTATCAACAAGTGGAAAGTGTGTTACGTACCAAAAATAGTATGCGCTACGTACGATACGGGGCACTAAAGGATCGGACCATGCAACGAATTCCAAAACATTGTGTTTGTCGTTATAACAACACAATTATTCAACCAACAGACGAGATATACTACTGATTGTACATTGAAAACAGCAGCAGCAGCAGCAACCAGGGCTGGGAGTGCAACAGAAGCAGTAAGCAGGCCAGAAGAGTAAAGACGCAACTCTCTCTTCCAAACCAAACATCAGCCATAATTACAAAAGGGCTACCAAAAAAGAACAAGTGTATGCATCAAACTAAATAAAGATCCTACTACACTAAGTGTAAGCATCTAACTAACTGGCTCAGTTAGACGTTAGTATTTATTAAGCTATGGAGATCTGCTGACGGCTTGAACCAGATGGGTGCCTGACGGGGGAAAGTCCAGCCAGCAGGTCGAAGTCTGATACTTGCGACCCTCTCTCCTTCTTTCGGCTGCAGAGTGTGGCGGCACATATCAGGGTATGGTACGTGATAGGTCTCCAACGTATCTATAATTTTTGATTGTTCCATCCTATTATATTATCTGTTTTGGATGTTTAATGGGCTTTAATATACCTTTTTATATTATTTTTAGGACTAACCTACTAACCAAAGGCCCTGTGCAAATTGCTGTTTTTTTGCCTATTTCAGTGTTTCACAGAAAAGGAATATCAAACGGAATCCAAATGGAATGAAACCTTCGGGAGAGTTATTTTTGGAACAAACATGATCCAGGAGACTTGGAGTGGACGTCAAGAAAGAAGCGAGGAGGCCACGAGGCAGGGAGGCACGCCCAAGGGGGTTGGCGCGCCCCCACCCTCGTGGGGCCCTCGCAGCTCCACCGACATACTTCTTCCTCCTATATATACCCATATACCCCGAGAACATCCGAGAGCACCATAAAACCCTATTTCCACCGCCGCAACCTTCTGTACCCGTGACATCCCATCTTGGGGCCTTTTCCGGCGCTCTACGGGGGGGGGGGATCGATCATGGAGGGCTTCTACGTCAACACCATAGCCTCTTTGATGATGTATGAGTAGTTTACCAAAGACCTTCGGGTCCATAGTTATTAGCTAGATGGCTTCTTCTCTCTCTTTGGATATCAATACAAAGTTCTCCTCGATTCTCTTGGAGATCTATTCGATGTAATACTTTTTGTGGTGTGTTTGTCGAGATCTGATGAATTGTGGGTTTATGATCAAGATTATCTATGAACAATATTTGATTCTTCTCTGAAATCTTTTTTTGAGCTTTCATACACTTATAGCTCTAGTGCATCCGTTGCATGGCAATCCCTACTCACTCACATTGATATGTATTGATGGGCATCTCCATAGCCTGTTGATACGCCTAGTTGATGTGAGACTATCTTCCCTTTTTTGTGTTCTCCACAACCACCATTCTATTCCACCTATAGTGCTATGTCCATGGCTCACGCTCATGTATTGCGTGAAGATTGAAAAAGTTTGAAAACATCAAAAGTATGAAACAATTGCTTGGCTTATCATCGGGGTTGTGCATGATTTAAATATTTTGTGTGGTGAAGATGGAGCATAGCCAGACAATATGATTCGGTAGGGATAACTCTCTTTGGCCATGTTATTTTCAGAAGACATGATTGCTTTGCTAGTATGATTGAAGTATTATTATTTTTATGTCAATATTAAAATTTTGTCTTGAATCTTTCGGATCTGAACATTCATGCCACAATAAAGAAAATTACATTGAGAATTATGCTAGGTAGCATTCCACATCAAAAATTCTATTTTTTATCATTTACCTACTCGAGGACGAGCAAGAATTAAGCTTGGGGATGCTTGATACGTCTCCAACGTATCTATAATTTTTGATTATTCCATGCTATTATATTATATGTTTTGGATGTTTAATGGGCTTTAATATACCTTTTTATATTATTTTTGGGACTAACCTACTAACCAAAGGCCCGGTGCAAATTGCTGTTTTTTTTGCCTATTTTGGTGTTTCGCAGAAAAGGAATATCAAACGGAATCCAAACGGAATGAAACCTTCGGGAGAGTTATTTTTGGAACAAACGTGATCCAGGAGACTTGGAGTGGACGTCAAGAAAGAAGCGAGGAGGCCACGAGGCAGGGAGGCGCGCCCCCCACCCTCGTGGGCCCCTCGTAGCTCCACCAACGCACTTCTTCCTCCTATATATACCCATATACCCCAAAAACATCCGAGAGCACCATGAAACCCTATTTCCACCACCGCAACCTTCTGTACCCATGAGATCCCATCTTAGGGCCTTTTCTGGCGCTCTGACAGAGGGGGAATCGATCACGGAGGGCTTCTACATCAACACCATAGCCTCTCCGACAATGTGTGAGTAGTTTACCACGGACCTTCGGGTCCATAGTTATTAGCTAGATGTCTTATTCTCTCTCTTTGGATCTCAATACAAAGTTCTCCTTGATTCTCTTGGAGATCTATTCGATGTAATTCCTTTTGCGGTGTGTTTGTCGAGATCCGACGAGTTGTGGGTTTATGATCAAGATTATCTATGAAAAATATTTGATTCTTCTCTAAAATCTTTTATGCATGATTTAAATATCTTTGCAAGTCTCTTCGAATTATCAGTTTGGTTTGGCCTACTAGATTGATCTTTCTTGCAATGGGAGAAGTGCTTAGCTTTGGGTTCAATCTTGTCGTGTCCTTTCCCAGTGACAGCAAGGGCAGCAAGGCACGTATTGTATTGTTGCCATCGAGGATAAAAAGATGGGGTTTATATCATATTGCTTGAGTTTATCCCTCTACATCATGTCACTTGCCTAATGTGTTACTCTATTCTTATGAACTTAATACTCTAGATGCATGCTGGATAGCGGTCGATGTGTGGAGTAATAGAAGTAGATGCAGAATCGTTTCGGTCTACTTGTCGCGGGCGTGATGCCTATATACATGATCATGCCTAGATATTCTCATAACTATGCGCTTTTCTATCAATTGCTCGAGAGTAATTTGTTCACCCACCGTAAAATTTGCTATCTTGAGAGAAGCCACTAGTGAAACCTATGGCCCCCGGGTCTATTCTCCATTATATTATTTTGCCGTCAACAAGCTATTCATGTCGCTGTTTATTCTGCAATCTTTATTTTCCAATCTATACAGCAAAAATACCAAAAATATTTATCTTATTATCTTTATCGCATCTCACTTTCTTAAGTGACCGTGAAGGGATTGACAACCCCTTTATCGCGTTGGTTGTGAGGTTCTTGTTTGTTTGTGCAGGTAGGAGGGACTTGCGTGTAGTCTCCTACTATATTGATACCTTGGTTCTCAAAAACTGAGGGAAATACTTACGCTACTGTGTTGCATCACCCTTTCCTCTTCAAGGGAAAACCAACAGAAGCTCAAGAGGTAGCAGTACGTTGTGTACACACAGTTTTGCCTGATGAACGAAACTGCGCTACCATCATGATCCTTGTCATCGGTTATCTCCTGGTTAAACGGATAATTCAGTTAGAGAAACAGAGAGCGTGTACCAAGGCTACTTACCAGCCTCCAATCAAAAATTCCTGAAGGCCCAGAGAAGTTTGGATCCTGCTCAAAGACCTTGCAGTGACTGTGATTGTATTCCATGAAACAACACGCCTGGTACGTGCGAACGATCATCAATCCTTCGCCGTTGTTGATCCAGCCAGGAACCACCTGCAACTGCCATGCCGCTTTTCTTTGAAAGGTTATGGGATTAGGAAGGGTAGGGACACCAGGCGGCCTACAACATCATATCAAGTTGGAGTCAAATAAAAAATGGCTCTTAATGTAGTCAATCTTAAGAACAACATGTTATGAACATGAATATTTTTTCAGTAAATGTTGACAGTAATATAAGCAAGCCATCATTATATCATAGGAAAGTAACATACTGCTATAACAACCGTTTGTAGCGATGACTGGAGTAGGCCAGCAATACGTCCAACCATAGAAGGAGTCGACAGCGTAAATGAAGCCCTTGTGTTCAATGGCATCACGAACCATGGAGGGTGTATGATCCTGCGATGGACGTGCAGATTTATCCACTTACCGCAGTGACCTATCAGATAGGCAAGACCACGGTTGAAGAACGCAATTAGCCCGAAGTCTTTATAATTCACAGATCTTGTGGGCACTTGGCAGATTACAACCTTGAGCAAATCAAACTTGGTATCATGTTGGCTACTGTAAGATTTCGAGTATTCTGGGCCACGGTGCCAAAGCAGTGCAGTGTTAATCCAAGGAAGGGGATCAATCAACGATTGTAGACCTCCATGAGCATCCAGCTGCCGCGACCGTCGACGAGCACCATCCAAGACGTGTTCATGTTGACCCAGTACATACCGTTAATGTAATTGAGCGTGATGAGGATCGGATCGCAGTCAAGTGGGTTGATGTTCACCACCCTACGATCGTTATGCTGCATGACACATCGTTTCTCAAGATCAGGCGACATCAGCAAGCAAGGAGCTGGCTTAAAAAGCTCCGGCCTGAGGGCTTTGAGTAAACAGTACAACCCCGACGAGCACGCGGCGAGCGGCATGGTACTGAGATTGTCCACACACAAAACAATGAGCTTGATTACCTCTATGAGGAGCGAATTCCAGCCACTCTTTCGGCAGACGTTGCTCAGTTCTGACATTGTTAGTGCTTGGGATTCAGACGAGGGGGCGCCTTAGCGGGGATGGAAGATTGGACGAGATTATGTGCGGACAAAGACGGAGAAGTGAATATGTGTTGCGGGAAGTGGACAGGTGATGATGACTACAACACGCCGCTTGACTTACGAGACACATACCAGCAGCGTAGGGTCATATCGATGCCAGAAAACTTGCTTGAGTGATCACAGTACTGGTACTCCCTACAGTACCTACTACTATGCCCTAACTTTCTTGAGTAGAGTATTAGTGGAGTAGGACTGAAGGAGTAGTATATTCTAATCTAAAATAGTTACAAAGTTCAATGCCTGAGCGTGGAACGACTATGAACCACCATCGGTGCTAACTCCAATCCCCAACAACGTTCACTGGGAGACATGGCAGTTGCAAACGCCCGCGACGCAGTTACAGTATGTTTGTAAGGGTGGCAGTTTTGTTAAATACTATGGCTTAAAAATAGGCCACCGTCGGATGGAAATCTGACGGTTACGTGGGATTTGTCAACATTGAGCTCGTGGCGAACAATCACCAGATATCATTACTAAAAAAAGGTTAAAACACCCAGGGCTATAACTTGCACCGGTTGACCACTAACAATGATACTAATATAGTTGTAAAATGGTCAAAGACCGTGTCTACGTGGTGTTTGGAATTATATGCAGAAAAATTAGCAAGATGCCCATGCATTGCATAGAACATCAAGATGCATTTTTTTACAAAACACCTATTGTGATTGACCCATGCAGGAGTAATCCCATGTGTAAAAACTAATGATATCTTGAGAATTTTGTCGGAAAATGGTATGTCAACCATTTCATCAAAATAATGATATCTCGAGAAAGATGATAGATAAGGTGAGGAGGAGTGGGGCGTGGTGGTGACTGGTGGTCGGACTGGGTGGAGACATGGGGATGGACGGTGCCGGTAGCGGCCACCATGCCAGATTGTTCCAGAGACTTCCTTTTTAATTGCTCAGCGATGAGGTTGTATGAGATAAGGATGAACGAGGCAAGGCCTTATCTATAATTGTGGAGAGAGATGCGGGTATCTTTTGTAAAATTGTCATTGTTTGCTTTCTATCCGTCAGATATAGATCGGACAGTCTATATTATAAGATGGCAGGCACACCATTATCACCAACTCGATTTTTTCTCTACTCCTACTCCTATAAAAGACTCAGTTGGTGATGATGGTGTGTCTGCCATCCACCATTTCTGACCATTAGATCTGCATCTAACGGTTGTGATGTAAGTTGTGGCCTTTTGCAACAATTCCCAATTCTCTGCTCCAGTTTACACAAAACCCCTTAGTATCTTGAAACCAACCACATTCCTCCCTTACTTCATCAAAACAGCCCAAAGAATATATTTGGAGTGAAACATAAGATATTTTAGTGATATGTATATCAAAACTAAATTGTTTTCTTTAAAATTTGTGATTATGTTTTATTCTACTTTGGATCCGTTGCAACGGACAGGCTCATTGTTATAAAGGTTTATCTCTTGCATTGTCCGCAACAAACACCTAGCGTACTGGTCTGATCCTGATGCTCGCAGCGCGATGACCTGAGTTCGAATTCTATCCTAAACTTTAGCTTTATATATATATTTTAATATATACTTCTTTCTCTACTATACTGGCAGTGGAACCCACAGAGTACTTAGAATACAAGACTAAGGATGGATTTGTTTCGCTTTAACTTTCTGTATGAATCTGTAGCCAGCCTGCAAGTCATGTACACTGTACTGACAGTGGAACCCACAGAGTACTTAGAATACAAGATTAAGGATGGATTAACTTTTTATAGAGGGAGAATCATACACGCAATTAACTCAAATGGATTGGATGTGACTATGTTATTCTCCAACGGCAATCGGCAAATTTCCTCCCGTGGGTCGGAAAATTTGCATGCGGGTTTAACGCAGGGGTTTGATGGAGGCGAGGAGGCGTGTTCAGCCGGGCGTGCAGCGGACAGCGCAGTACTATTCGATTTGACAGCTGCAACTAGTATATTATAAAAACAAAGATGAGTAGTATAGATAGAGATAAGAGTAGAGACTAGGGAGGAGCACCATCTACTGCTTCGTGGGCTACTCCTGCGCTCCATTCGGCGGCCGCAACGTCCCCTACAGCCACTCCCTCCTGCGCTCCATTCGGCAGGCGCTATTGAAATTTGGGGAGCGCACTCTTGCGACTGCTGGAAGCGATGACTTCACCGACGATGGCTTCTTCCCCGACCTTGGCAACCTCTTCCTCAACGACATGGGCGACAACCTCAACACCAACGGTGCTGCTCCCGTTGCACCGTATGTGTTTCTGTCCTTCTTGTTTGAAATCATGGTAGAATTCATGTTTCCAGTATGTGTCCTAGATTCGATATGTTCATCTACTATGCTAGTCCACATGATTAGTTTAATCCCTGTTATAGTCGACATGATTTATTTTGTGCTTATTCGGACTAAATCTCATAGTAACTTTCTCATATGTTCAACTGGCAGAACGTCCCCTACAGCCACTCCCGTTTCATGGATGACCTGGTCGATGCCTCCAAGGAGCCCTTCGTCTACTGCTATGAGTGCCCGATGCCATTTTGGGGCTCGCCGGCGGACATCGTGCATCACCTCACGCAGGCATGCGGCGATCACTACTGGCCCTTGGCGGAGTACATCAAGTATGAGATGTGCTACCCGTTCACCGTGCCGGAGTTTCTGGAGGATCTCCGCCGCCTACTAGTCTCGGAGGAGGACGACAGCGTCTTCCTCTTGATCATGGGCACCGGCGAGGCCCGCGCAGGCCGCCGCCCTGTCTTTGTAGTGTGTGTCAGGGGCGACGCTGCTGACGCTGACACTGACACGAGGCCGATGTAAGGGTGTGTGCTCACTATTACTACCCCTCGGAGGTACGTGGGCGGTGACACTAGCTACGTCAAGCTGACTAGGACTGTGCCGAGCTGGGACCTTCCCGCCGATGTGGACATGGAAGACACATGGCATGATTTGACCCCCAACAATGTGCATGGGGACTCCAAGGAGGTTCACGTGGACATATGCATTACCAAGTTAAATGTTGATCATTAGTCTTCGCTCAATGTAATCTGTTGTCTAAGCATGTGGAGACTTCCATGCATGATACTATTGCTCTATTGGAGTATCGCACATGAATAAAAGTGTATCCATTTATGGTCCAGTCTAGAATCTTCCATGTATGAAATTTTTACTATAGTACTGGTGAAATACTTATGATGAACCATTTCTTACATCTCCTCTGCCCCTTCCAAGTCATCCTGATTTAATGCCTCCATCTAGGTGTATAAGGGCATGGTTAATACTTAATAGTATAGCCAACTGTTGACTATAAGGAAGTGCCATGTCATCTGTAGCCAACATGTATAACAATCGATACTGAAAAACTAATTGTTAAAGATCATTTCTTGCAAAGCACAATAAGTGTTATTTCTTCACAAGTTTTGGATGCAGGTTGAACAGTTGAACGCTTTTGTTTGCAAAAGATACTTTTTTTTATTTCTCCCGGATGTTTGTGAGCTCCAGAGATGAAATAATATCCAAAGAAACCTATCGATACCCATTACACATGAGATGACCCCCACATCCTTTGTAAAACTAAACAACTCCCCGATCAATGCATTTCATTGTTCCGTGCAACGCAAGGGCACCTTACTATAGATTGGTACGACCAAAAATTGAACTAACATTATATATAGTACGATAAATGCTGATGCATGTCACCTAAAATTATATCATTGAAAACTATGTTCAAATACGAATCCAACGATATAGTTTTTGTTGACATGCACTAACATTTTGTCAGTTAAATCTTCAGTCAAATTCAATGGGGGACTAATAAACCACGACCGATGTAGTACTAGTGTAGAGGGCGGTGTTGCATGCGAGTCTTGCCCCGCTCGTGGCGCAGCAGTAAATCCATCATATCACAAAACCCAACCACTCCCAGTAATAAGTGGCCTGGTAAAATAAACGGACAAGCAACCATCACATCCCTCCGTCTTTTTTGCATTTCATCTCTCTGCATTTACTTTCTCTGGTTCATCTCGCACACTCGATCCCTAGCTACTACTCCTAGTATCCCTAGCTACTACTCCTAGGGCCAGTTCTTTTGGTGGCTTAAAAAATAAGTTGTCTCTTCCCCGGCTTTTCCCATAAGACTAGTCATAGTGGAGAGTAACATTAAAGGCTCCTCACTCATTTATTTGGGCCTCTAAACTACTACTAGTACCTCCGTCCTGGTTTATTCGTCACAATTGTAATTTGTGCTAAATTTTGACCAAAGATTTAACTGATAAAATGTTAATGCATGTGACATGCACTAACATTTCATTAGTTAAATTTATGATCAAAATTTGACACAGATTACAATGGGGACCAATAAACCAAGACGGAGGTAGTAGTTATGGGATTACTAATCTAGAAGCCTAAAAGAACTGGGCCCTGGAACTCCTAGTAGTAGTACTCAAGTTGGAATTCCAATTGCACGGCAGAACTTGTTAGGCAAAAAATTCATTACAGGGTGTAGGAAGCGGTTTGGGAATTTGCATGCCTTTCCGACTAGTGAGATACTCCATACAAAGTATGACAGAGAAATAACCACAGAGAAGGAAGCTAAAAGTAAACAATCAAACGAGCATTTCTGCATTTGTTTTGCAGTGAATCGTTTCACAAGCTTGACTAGTGCTATTTTTCTACTTTTACAAAAACCACATCGTAATGTTAAAACGTGCATTTGCACGTACATAAGTAATAGTAGTACTCCCTCCACCTAGGTGTATAAGTCTTCCCTCCTTGTTGGTCATGGTGCACAACCAAAGATGACTTATTCACCTGGACGGAGAGAGTAGCACAGTCTGCAAGCATATATATATAGAGAGAGAGAGAGACGTGCAGTGCGATAGTATATAGGAGTAGTAAAGTTTGTGATATATGCACGTACTTAGAAAATGCGTACGGATACACAAGGTTTCCAAACTTTACCTTTATATACATAATTAAGGACGCTAATAATTCCTGAACGTTCGGGATTTATCATTTGCGTCCCAAAACTAATGAGATCGCCTTACAAAACTAAATTATACTCGTACTAAAAGCCACGGCGCTCGCAGGAGCGCTTGCGGCGCGCCACGAGTGCCTTGGTGCGCGGTCATTTCCCAGCACGCCGACACAACGCCTTCCTTAGCCTCGCAACTCGCGAGGTGTTGATTGGCGGCGTGCCGATGGGCGAGCGCGATCTCACCAGTGTGGTGATCCGGCGCCAACAGGTACTCCTCCTCGCTGGAAGTGTGCACCCGGTCCATGTACCGCCAAGTGTAGATGAGGCGCTTGGGCCCGACTGCACTCAGGGCTTTGGCACGGGTGTCCTCCGCCACCCTCACGACCGTTGCATGAGCCTTCTCCCAAAGAGCCAATTGCCTGACTCTCTCAGACGCGACATAGGCCTGCCAAGCAACTTGTCCCAGAGCCAAAGCCTCCCACAAGGCGACATCAATTTCTTTCCAAAGCTCCTCAAGGCTGGGGGGGCTCGACGAGCGGCGTAGCGTTCTCCTGGTAGCGGGGAGCCGACATGTACTCCGATGCGCGTGCTGGCGAGATTGGGAACGCCGACGCGTCCAGGCGGGGAGCGGAACACCGATGCGTCCTCCTCGACTAGTGGCGGTGAGGAACGGAACAGCGACACATGACTGTCCGCACGGTTCAGCGAGGGGCGCCTGGTGCTTGGGAGGGGTGATGCCATGGTGGTCGACGTGAGAGGGAGGGGGGAGATAGCGATGAACATGAGCTTTCTTCCAAATGCCGTGGGAGGCGGCGCAGTATTTATAGCGAGCAATGGCACACCTACGTAAGATATGGACTGAGCTGCAGTGACTTAACTGTAGGTCCAGTTGCGTCACTGACATGTGGGCCAGACCCTTGTTGGGCCCATATGTCAGTGACCCAATGCACCTACAGTTAAGTAACTGAAGCAGCGTCCCGTTATATATGTTGCGTGATTAACGTAGCAACTACGTGGGCATATTTGTTGGAGTAAATTACAGGGGAGGGAAGGGGTGGAAATATTGCTGGTCACAACGGATTGGATGAGCGCGGGGGGAGGAGAGTCATGCATGCAGATTTTTTCCACACGGGGTGGAGTGGTGGGACCGCCGGAGGGAGAAGGAGAGTCAAGAAGGCATATTGTTTTCACACATGGACATGAAAAGATTTGGAGACGAACAGGCTTCCTGTAGGTATGGGGAACGGTGCATAATAAGTCATCCATCATGCCGGGCAAGGTATAGTCTCAAGTCATTAAAAACATACACGCCCCACACATGCTCATATTTCAAGGTGCACTAAATTATTGCATGCGATGATTAAGGATGGCCATAATGGTGGTATCTTAGCTGGTATCATGCACACGGGAATAGCAAACATGCTGATGGGGCAAAGAATTAAAGAAGTGAGGGGGTTAGAGTAACTAGTGTTCATGCATGCATGCAATGCGATAATGCATTGGTAAACACATTTTTTTATGAAGAATGACATCATTAGTTGAGTACTTTTGCATACTACAAAAACTATTCCACCGCCTCTATCTTGGTAAGAGTAGGTGAAAATTTTGAATCAAGCCCTTTAAAGTAGAAGGGAGGTAGTAGTACTCTAATAGCTAACCTTGTTGTGATGACTAGATAGGACATGGCACACACCTAGACGGAGGAACTAGTCTGCATTGTGCATTTAAGTTTTGTCTGAAGTCAATGTACCTCTACTTTGACCAAACTTATAGAAAAATGTATCAACATTCACAATGTCAAATCAATATTTTTATACGCATTATGAAATGTAGTTCTTATCCTCATTATAATCAGTATTGTAGATATTGATATTGTTAGTATAAATTTGGTCAAACACTTTGCAAACAGTTGACGGAAGTAAAAGGGGCCAGAGGGAGTATGATGCATGTGGACTACGCAAAAAACTGCTCATTTATAGCCGGTCGAAGTCTCAAAGGGCGCGACCGCGTGAGGGAGGCGAAGGTCGTGGGAGGCGCGACAGTTGATGGAATTAAGTGAAGTTACATCCATGCACCGGCATGGCGTGCGAACAGGCAGAAGCTATACCATCACGCCTACGATATGGGTCTAGTAGACATGACATCTAGTGGGTCCCGCATAGTACTCGAGAACTCTTTGGGGGCTTGTAGCCGTTTATCCACCGGGCAAGCCAACAACCCCACGCCATTCGCACACCCTACTCGTCCCCATATTCTACTACTCCTACCTTACAGCAGTTCGCTCCTAGTCGTCCCGTCCTTTCACATTATACCAGTTCAACTTCTCCTGACCCTCCTCCAAAATCCATGGCCTCCCAAATATCCATGGTCGCCACTGAGTACCAGGTTAGAGCCATCACCAGCGATTAGTTCATTGTCATCTACACACGTGGATCCGCGACGGTGAAAGCATGCCTTGCTCACTTCCTATGCACGTTCAACAGTTCAAAGGATGAGTGGGTCACTGGGCTAGATGTTGAGTACACCATAGTCCTGGAAAGAGAGAAGATTCTAAAGGAGACCGAGAAGAAGAAGCCCGTTGTGATCGAGGTTTGCGTACATAACGTGTGCTTGGTGTACCACATATACAATGCCGACGTTGACTGCCAGGATTTTAAGAACTTCCTCAAGGACGAAAGAGTGAAATTCGTTACTATAGACTTTAGGAATGACAGGGATGTCCTGGGTCAGATAGGCCTCGTTGTAGGCCAGCCCTTCGATCTCCAGAAGGCAAGCCTGGTGTCCTCCTCTCAGCCTTCAATGCTGACCCTGGCAGCAGCCATGATTGATCCTTCTTACGCTAAATTGAAGAAACCTCACCACGAGTTTCATCATGCATGGGATTCGAAGACATTAGATGAAGATCACATCCTGTACGCAGCAATGGATGCCTACCTTTCTTTAAATATCTACAAGGGTTTGATGAAGAAGCAGAGCCCAGTGTCCGGTTTAAGCAAAGAAGCGTCGGCGAAGAGGAAGAGGAAGAGGGACGAGGACAAAGTCGAGGACGTGGACTCGGACTCTGAGTAAGGTGGCAGTGTCGTCGCTCATGCTGGTTCTACTGCAGTGTCAAGCGGACTAATTTCTTAGTTTTATTTGAGTGGTGTGTTGTGCTGATCCCCCAGCAGAACTATGTTTATGTTCTTTCTCGTTTTTTGAACTTTATGTTCTTCCTCGTTATTTCAACTCTTTAGTATGTACAGTAGTACTAGTACTAGTATGTCTTACTACTGTTCTTCTTGTAGTTGGTACTACTGCTCGTATCTTCGTGTTCCTACTATACTTAATACGTTCGTACTAGTAGTATAATTTGGGTCAGTCAATTTGTGAAAGAAGTTTGACGGAGCGAAGGAAGAAGACGGCAGAGAAGCTACCCCAACATCTATATTAGGGTGGCAGGGTGCCCATGATCTATCTTATGAGTGTTGGGCGTGGAATGCAGTTCACCGGAAAAAATGGACCATGCTCAGGGTTAAACGGATGGCGGGGGTGGGGGAGCATGGCGGTTGCAAGCGGTTCGGGGGAGGGCGGGGTGGCGACGACAGGCGGTTAGGCGTGTGGCGGGCTGAGAAGATTAACAGTGCATCAGTTTCAGAGGTTGAAGAAGCCCTTCTAGCCATCCATGTTGCATCCAATGGCTCACAAGAGTCGTATGACCCAAATTGTTCCTTCAGATTGCAGGATCCACGTGGCATTCAAGGTCTCGAAGGTAGATTCCGCCTCCGCACCCGGTTTGCAGGCTCGGCGCGGGCGTGACCAGCTTCCGCCGCGACGGCCACCATGCGTGCCTCCTCCGCGCGGGCAAAGATGACAATGACACGCTAGTTCCTCCTTGCTGGCGTGCTGGAGCACGCGCTCGTCCTCCTCTTCATACGCTGCGTGCATAGGCGCGGCTCCACCAGGTGCTCGCGTGCTTGGCAGCACGGCGGCATCGCGAGGAGGGACTGCAGACGACGTGAGCGGGCGAGCCTTTGGCTTCATGGCACAGGGATGGCGGCGACACGGCCGTGATGGGTGAGAAATTGTTGGCCAGAGCAGGCGGGCGCCGGCATGCACAACGGTGGCGGCGGCATATTGATGAGTGTGCATATGGGAGCTTAGTTTAGTTTTATATAGGGTTGGCCAAACTTAAAAGAAAACCGTAGTAGTACATGTAAACATTAGACTGAGGCAGCGCTTATATTAGTTGCCACAGCCATGATACGGAATCCGGTGCAAGCGCGTGAACCACGGCCGCGCGGTCGATCGAACGGGGCGTCACCATGTCGCGCTCGAAGGACATCGACCGAACCTTTGTGTGTGTGTGTGTGAAAACAATCCCCGAATATTACTCAAGTTTTTTCCTGGAAAAGTTCTTGACGCTACAATATTTCCATATATTTGAATTTAGGTCCAGTTCGCGTTTATTTGGATTTGGACATTTTAGGTGTGCCCTAGTTTTTTTAATACTGTTTTTGTGTGTGTGACTGAGAGAGAATGTGTGTATGTGTCCATATGTGTGTTGTGGCGGAAGGGCAATGTGGAGACGATGTGCGTGTGATAGAGACATAGAGAGGTGTGAATGTGCAAATGATCGTGCATGAGTGAGACATAGACAGATGCTGATACGTTGTGTATACATGAGAGAACGGTCTTCTATTTTACTTGTGTGTGTGGGAGAGAGAGAGAGAGAGAGCGAGAGCAGGGAGCATCTGTAACACAACAACCATCTCTCTCGATTCGTCCATCCCTTGCACGATCGCATGTAACACATGCATCAATGCACACATTTTGACACCCTCACCCGGCCCCTGCCCACCTCAAGGCCCGCACATCGCTCTCTATCTCGCACGCACAATCTCTTCGTGAAAACCCTATTTAGCATGTAGATTTCCGTCACATACACACACATTTCTATCCATAGGTTTGATTCCTCTCAATATTTGACACACACACACACACACACCGCACACACACCCCCTCCCCAAGCACACAATTCATCCCCATCCAAGGTTATATGGCGACCACTCTCGCTTGTGCTTCTATGCACCCCAGCATGCTAAATACCTCAATCTTCAAAGAGGGCATCGAGGAGATCGAAGACGGCGACCACACTGCACTAGAGATGCAGGGCCATTTGGAAGCAGGATGATGTGACGACGGCTGACTGACTCCTCCCCCTCTCTCTCCCGCACAAAATTACCAATCCCTCTCTCCACCGCACAAGATGATCAATCGCTCAACCCACGAGATCCTTCCCCTCTCATCCATGTTTTTCCAGCTCTCTCATCAAACATGTTGTCTCTTCTCCTTCCATGTGTACAGAATCCCGATGCACACGCATCTCACGTATATTACATGTCTCCATCTTTCTCACAGACCTAACTTGTTCCTCTCTCTTTCTCTCTCTATCTCTCTCTCTCGGTAGGTTTGTCTCCTACTCTCTCTTCCACATACATACAATCTTTCCCGTCCTATCTACTCCATCTTCGCAAGCTCTCTCTACACGTTTCATTCCCACATTGGGATGTGTTCAAAATGTTGCTTTTATAATGGATGATGTAGAGTTATGGTTGGTTTTGTTGCATCCTACACAGTAATAACTATAAAATGCATTTAGATTCTCATTTGACTGGGATTATGTGAGTTTGAGCATATTGTGAAGTACTATAGACCCCGTATACATCTTGGAATTCAACAATGATTGCAACTATTGAATTGTATAGACCATTACATTCGAAGTCAGTAGCCTAATATATTTATTTCACAATTACAACAAATGATTAATTCAGTACAAACTAAGAAAACAAATGTGTACTCCCTCCATTTTTATTTAGGTCCGCGTAGTAGCATTGGTCAAAGTCAAGTTTTGTAAACTCTCAGAAAGTTTATAACAAAAAATATTAACATATACAATACAGTAACAAATAAATACCATTAGATTCATTATTGAATGTACTTTCACATCATACATATTTGTTATGGTAAATGTTTATATTTTTCTATAAAGTTGTCTAACTTAGGAAGTTTGACTTCGGTCAAACCTAATATGCAAAGTTAATAAAAACGGAGGGAGTACTAGTAGTTACTAGTAGTACTCGCTAGTTGCTTAGCCCAATCAGCTAGCACGCCACACGGGGAGTTCAGTGTCACAAAATTTTGAGGTCGGCGGGAAAATCTACCATGACCCTGATTTGAGTAGTGCGAAGTTACCATCATAGCCTTAGGAACAGGCCTACGGATGATGCTTGGTAGGGGGCTATTTTCATAACTTCAGGTTCACCCTACCCAGCCAACCCCACCCCGGCACCCAGAGTAGTACACCTGAATACTCCCCATTTTCTATACCCACCGCAAAATAGACTTCTCCACAGCAGCCTTCGTGCTCCTCCCCTTCTACATCGGCGCACTCGTCCACCACAGCGCATCTGCCTCATCGACGACCTCGTACGCCGCACTGGAGCCGGTCCACCATCGTCGTTGTACATGGAGCCTCTTCCCCGGCACTGTCTTCCACGATCTCGGATCTGCTTCCCGGAAGCCGACGCCAAGCATAGAAGCACCACCGTCGTGGAAAATGAACTGAGTCCCGTTGCCGACCGTGATGCACAGAGGCCGTTGCGACCATCGTTCTCCTCCTCGATTGGTAATGTGTGTATTGAATCACTTAGCAGTACATGTGCAGTTCCAATTTTGTTCATACCTACCCTTCAAATTTCCTGGTTGCTATTATTCCTGTAAAATTAATTGGTTATAGCCTCCATTGTCCAACAGAATATCAGCTTGTAATTGTGCGTTGCTCCTGTATCGCACTGTGCTTGGGTAGGTTCTTCATCTACAACCAGTAGTGTGGCAAATGATGAAAAGTTTTTTTAGAACTAGCAAGATGCCCATGCGTTGCACGCATCAATATGCATTTGTATGAGTAGTTTATCTTTTTGGGAGAAATGGATGAACGAGGGAAGGCCTTATTTGCAAATCTGGAGAGGGGTGTGGGTATCTTTCTGCAAAATTGCCATAGTTTCCTTCCTATCCGTCGGATAGAAATCGGACGGCCTATATTGTAGGAAGGCAGGCACACCATCATCACAAACTCTGTTTTTTAAAAGAAAAAAAGAGTAGAGAGTAGAGAAGTAGAGATAAATATTAAATATAAAATAAATATAACAGTAGAGAAGAGAGTAGAGATAGCAGGGACGTCGGGGAAGGATCGCACGCGCGGGGAAAAAATCGGCAGGGCGTGCGCTAGTTTTGGCGCGCGACGTCCGGCGCGCTTTATAAAATCCAACGCCCTCCCACCGCTCTGTGCCTTGCCACCGCTCTCTCCCCACTCTGTGCCTTGCCACCGCTCTCTCCCCACTCTTTCTCGCCTCACCGCCGCCGCACCACCATGCCTCCGCGTCGCCGGGAAACTTGGGGATACCATTGTGTCCGCGCACGCCCCTTCGGCGGCTTCTACACCGAGATCCGGTTCCGTGGGATGCGCCTCGGCCTCAGCAATTTTGACACCGCCAACGAGGCTGCCCGCGCATACAACAAGGCAGCGTGGCGCCTCCGGTGGCCTCATAGAACATTGAACTTCTCCAACGTGCCGACATGGGAGCGGGCGTGGGAGCTCGTGCCTCTGTCGCGGCTTATCACCGACGAGGATCGTCGCGACAACCGGAGGCGGGAGCACCGTCTTGGCATCGCCGAGATGGACGAGGAAGCCATAGCGCTGTGGCGCCAACGCTTCCCGCGGGACATCATCAACGAACGCGAGTTCTACACGCAAAGGAGGGCGGAGAGGGAGAAGAGGAGGGAGGAGCAAGCCGCCTATCGCGAGGACAAGCGTACGCGAAAAGTGGACGCTCAATTCAACATGAGGCTAGGAGCAGCATCGCCCTGAGAATCCAACGATGATCGGTATCTTCACACCTACATTGAGACGTCGGAGGAGGACATCATCGAGGAGGAGTCGGACGACGAGGAGTAGTTGAACTATCTATTTTTTATCTATCTATGCTGAGAACTATCCTCTACTCTCTAGTGTCTAATCTCTATCTCTACTTCTCGATCTCAGCACTGTAAACGCTTTTTTAAAGCACCACGTGTTGTGCTTCTATTGGAGATGCTCTAACATGGCAGACAAGTGCTTTAATGTTGCCCACAAGATGCGTGAGTATTACTAGTAGTATATTTTTCTTACCATGTTGAGATTTTAAAACCATGAGTGCGAACATGCAGAGGAGCAATGAAGACCAAACACGGGATATTGGGGACATTTTCAAGGAGCATGGCAAGTTAAAGAGGAGCTGAACCGAACCTGTAAAACGAGCTTTGGTATGTAACACCCTTTCAATTACTTTCGTTTAGCCTCGTGTTCTTCGATGTGTATATGTTGTAGTTTCTGTTTATCTTAGCCTCATGTTCTTCGATGTGTAATAAGAAGAGTCTTAATCGTCCTAATGTTTTCGTTTTTAGCTTGATGTAGGAAGTGGATGTTCTCACCTTGCAGTATGTTTTTATATTTTTCTTTTTGAATTCACTTCTACAAGTCATGTTTATCTGTCTTCTACTAAATGGATCTGGGTTGCTCTGAGTATTGATCTAAAAAGAAGTAACTTCATGTCAGGATGCAGTTCCTGCAAGGAGGGAAGTATGGTCAACCTCGAGATCATGTTTCCAAAATGAGGCTGGATTACACACATGGTGCCAGTTCCCTAATGATGTTGGATTACACATAAGGTGCAAATTCCCAGATGATGCTAGATTACACACAAGCCAGGTGGAGTCGTCAGTTGTTCGTGTCCTCGTGGCTCTAGTAAAGGCTAAAAGAAAGCGTGCAACAGCCCTTGAGAATGTAGCTGAGTTCCTAAAGAAGCGAAAAGAGCAATCAGATGATCTCTTCACCCAAGCCAAAGAAGAGATGGAAGAAGCCAGAAATAAGCTAGTAGAGGCAGAGCAGGCTAGGCGTCTCACGCTATCTAAAACTGTTGTCGATACAAAATTTCCTTCATAATAGCTAGGTTCAAATGTTTATCCTGTCAGCATGCCTGTTGTGATGTCCGTGCATCTACTGACGTGGCACAAAATATATTTTTTTAGGTCATGTAATAACAGCAATTACTTTCTAAACAATAACAAACAAAGCATTGGACATGGTATAGTTCACGCGCAAGCCCAACATTCCAAGTTCAACTTCCACATCAAATTCATGTTCACGGATATCTGCACATTCATAGATAATGTCCACAACCATGATTCACTTCAAAGCCAAAAAATGTGACGAGAGTTATAATTAAAGAAAACCTCTAGTTCCTGCTACCACTGCGAGCACAACAAGTCAAGACCATGCGTAATTAATTATATTTTGGTCATTTTTTGTGTTCTAAAATGCCGGCTGACTCGCGGAAGGACATGTTGCCGGCACACGCGCGGATTCAATGGAGGCAGGCGGGGCAGTCTGAAGCAATTTGCATGCGGCGAGGAGGCGTGTTCAGTCGGGCCTGCAGCGAGTGGGCCCTCTTGGCCGGCGCGCCGGTTCAATGTCTGCGCTGTGAGAAGTCGCGTCTGTGTCAGAGCACTCACTCCCTCCAGTCCTTTTTTGTTTGGGTATAACAAAATTTTGTTTTCCATTCACATTTTACAAGTAAAATTCATGGACAAACTTTGACCCAAACTACGATGGGGACTAGTAAACTGGAACAAAGGTAGTAGTTTTTTTTATCAAAAAGTGTTTCCCCCTTTTGATTTTCATTACTGAAAACCAACATCTAAACCATAGTATTTTCCCTAGAACTACCAGGTTCAACATCTCGCAACATAAACACATACAACCATACGACAAGGAGGTAGTAGTTATGAATTCCACTGTCACACCCTAGCTAGTTCAAGCATTGGAGTGTGCATCATGTTTAAATTTCTTTTAAGTTTGAAACGGGGAAGGCAGAAACCCCCAACACCCCCCTGGAAACAACTAGGGTTTACTAAAATTATTTTCAATGAACCTGAAATGCCCTTCTAAAAAGTTCACCCTCTTTGTCTTGGGTTAAAACCCCTGGCAAAATTGGTGCACATTTTTCTAGGTCAACAGAAGGTCATTGAATTAAATCATAAGTATTTGAATTTGGGCATTTAAATGCTATAAAATAATTTAAATGCCCAAATAATTCTGGAAATAAATGTTTGCTGTTGGAAATAATCTAAACAGAGCCCACAATTATTTTCAGGATTTTTGGAAACGTTTTAGTATTTTAAATAAAGCCCAACAATTGCAGTTAATTAGAAAAACAGAAACAAATTAAAAAAAGGGGGGAGAGGGAAGCCCACCTGGGCCTTACCTGAGCTGGCCAGCCCACCTGGCTCAGCCCAGCCTACTGGCTTCGCCAGTCGTCGTCCTCCTCGCGCAAGGAGGCAGGAGCGCGTGCTCGCCGCGCGCCGGCCACACGCTGGCCACCTCCTGCTTCCGCCGACGCCCGGAGACGTCTAGAGGTGCCACGCGACCCCCACGTCCCCTCTCATCCTCTCGCACTCCCCCCTCGTCTCCCTCACTCTCTCCCGCGACGGCCAAGCGCGTCCCTCACCGCCGATCGCCGTAGATGCCACCAGAGCCCCTCCCTCGCCCCTCCGACGAGCTCAATCGCTCCGCCTCGTCGCCCTGAACCTCTCCGTCGACTCACGCAAGCTCGGACGACCCCAAGACGACGTGGTGCCCTTCTTCCCCGTCCATGGCCGCCGGACACCGTCGTTTGATTCGCCATCGCCAAGACCTCCCCGAGCTCGCTGACCCCCTCTCCGACTCCGCTGTGAGCTCCTCTTCCTTTCCCCCTAGCTCCCGTGCTCATTTGGCCTCTGTAGCCGCCGTTTCCACCGCACCCGAGAGCTCCCCGCTGTCGTCCATGGCGCCGTCGTGGCCAGAGCCACAGTGGCTCGAAGCCAAGCTCGCCATTGTGCTCAGTGCAGCACCAGGAGCCCGTAGCCACCACCAGTTCATCCTCCCGTGCACCATAGCGTCGAATCCATCCACGCCCGAACTTCGGCGACCACCAAGGTCGTCGCCGGCGTCGTTTCCGGCGTCCCCGTGTCCAACCACTTGCCCCACTAGATGCGCATGAGCCCCAGCTACGCGTAGCACGTCTCCACCGTCGATTTGGACACCGGAGGACCAAATCCGAAGCCCTCCGCCGTCTCGGCCTCGCCGGCGGCTCAACGCTGGCGAGTTTGACCCAGTTTGACCCCTGGGTGGGCCCAGGTAGACCCCCCTGAGTCTATGACAGGTGGGGCTGGTCTGCTAACTAATTTAGGATTAGTCTTAATTAATTTTAATTGAATTAGTCACTGACATGTGGGCCCAGGCCCCACTGATAGCTAATTAGTGTTAATCTAACCCTGTTAATTAGCTGAGAGGCTGACAGAAGGGTCCCACCAGTCAGGTTTGACCTGGGCTGGCGCCTTTGACCTGCTGAGGTCAGCATGACGCAATGCTGACGCAGTAATGCATTTTCTGGATTTAACTTTATTCAGGAAATTCCAGAAAATAGTTAAAACTTCTAAAAATCATAGAAAATCAACCATAGCTCCAAATGCAAAGATTTATATATGAAAAATGATCAGAAAAATTCAATCTATCCATCTGTAATGGTTTCATGCATGACAAAACAAGTTTACCTTGCTGTTTAAGCAGAATAAGGAAATGCACTATTAAGGCCATGTTTAATGAGCTAATATTTGAATCTTAGATTCAAATGAGTTCATTCCTTTCTATTATAACTTACATTAGGCCAAGACACATTCATATTGCCATGTCATAGCATGCATCATATTGTTGCATATCGTCATGTGTTGATTGTGTTCCGATGTGTTCTTCGTGGTAGGTTTTACCTCCGGGGATATTCACGAGTATCCAACCGAAGGGCAGTATCCCACTACCACTCCATCAGGCAAGCAACATTGATCATTCCGATACAAACCCATTTTCTCGCTTATGCTCTTGTTTACTTCATTAAGACAATGCGATTCAAACTGCTGTGTGCTACGGTAGTTGAACCCTTATCCTCTGCATGACCTGTCATTGTCACAGTAACTAGATGAAACCCACTAGCATGTGTAAGAGTTGATTGAGCCATGTATGTGACTCCTACCTTGCTATGCCTGCTATGCTTAGAGTTGTGTCAGGTCTGGTTCATCTGGGTGATGGGCTAGAGTGAAATGCTTATGTCGGTAATGTGAGGGAGGTGTTGAACATGTTTTGGTAAAGGTATTGATGAGAGGCCATGTAGGAGTACATGGTGGGTTGTTTCATTGAGGCCGTCCCTAAGAACTGAGATCTGTATGTGTGATTTAAGATGCAGTTACTACCGTACATTGGGCCCGAAACAAATGGACCCTCTCGGCTTCTTAACGACCCTAGTACTCTGTCCAGGAGTTGCAAATAGTTTCTGGTGTTTGTAGGTTATGTGTTGGCGGCTGTGCGTAGCGTTGACCCTAAGGGTGGGCTATGTTGCGGTAGATACACCATGGCACGGTGTACCGAGTCACCCGTTTGGTGTCTCGGGAACCCTGTTCACATCGTTCAGGGCCGTATGTGGAAACCTCGGCCGGACTCCCTGCGGATGGAACCTGGATAGGCGATAAACATGGACTAGAGACTTAAGTGTTTAGGTAGGCCGTGGCCGACACCCTCGTTGGGCTTCCGCTTGAAGGTTGCCGAGTACATGTCGTGTAAGCGGCGGTAAGTGGTGAAAGCGTGTATGAAGAAGTACACCCCTGCAGGGTATAAAACTATTTGAATAGCCGCGTCCGCGGTAAAGGACTACTTGGTTGCCTATACAGTTCATAGACATGTCAATGGATACTAATAAAAGACTCAAGATATGCGTGAGTACCGAGGATGGCCCTCTCGTAGGATGATGAGGGAGGATCCCCGGTGGAGTATTGTGATGGTGAGTAGTGGACTCATGTGCGAAAACTATTTTACTGGTGGAGTTCCGTAGGATAGCTTAGCCAAGAGTCAAAGCTGGCTTGCTGCATTAACCCCACCACCTTCTTGAGGATAAGCATGTATAGTAGGATCTGATGTAAGACTTGCTGAGTACCTTTGTACTCATGTTTGCTTAATTACTGTTTTCAGACGACACCGCCCACTCCGATGGGTTCTACATAGACCTTGACGTCGACGAGTGACTAGCCACCCAGGTGGTGATCCTGGCCATGGAGGGCCTATGTAGATAGACAGGCTTCGAGAAGCCTTCCTTCTTTCTAGAGTCTGTACTCAGACTAGTTGCTTCCGCATGTGCTTGTATGTTTGTATGACTTGAGTGTCGGGTCATGTGACCCCTATCTGTATGAACATGTTATGTATGGCTCTCCGGAGCCTTTAAATAAAGTACTTGAGTTGTAGAGTTTTGTTGTGATGCCATGTTGTATGTACTCATATCGGGCATATTGTGTGTATGATTGAAATGCTTGGTATGAGTGGGATCCGACAATCTAGTTGTTTATCCTTGGCAGCCTTTCTTATGGGGAAATGTAGTCTAGTGTTCCTCGAGCCATAGTAGTCCGCTACAGCCCGGTTCACCGGAGTCCTGCTAGCCCAGCACTACTGTTCAGGACACTTGACTGGCCGGCATGTGTTTCACTTCGTTCCTATGTCTGTCCCTTCGGGGAAATGTCACACGGTGACTTCCGGAGTCCTGCCTAGCCTGCTACAGCCCGGGTTCCCCGGAGTCCTGTTAGCCCAGTGCTACAGCCCGGAATCACTCGCTGATGACCGACATATTCGATGTGATTCATGTATGCCTGTCTCCATAGGTCTGTGCCGCTTTGGGTTCATGAGTAGCCATGTCGGCCCGGGTTCTCTATCATATGGATACTAGCGACACTATCATATACGTGAGCCAAAAGGCGCAAACGGTCCCGGCCATGGTAAGGCGACACCCGTGGGATACCGTGCGTGAGGCTGCAAAGTGATATGAGGTGTTACCAGCTAGATCGATGTGACTTGGAATCGGGGTCCTGACAGCGTTGGCATCAGAGTCGGACTGCCTGTAGGTTCGTTGAGCCAAACTGGTCGATGTCGAGTCTAGAAATGCTTTAGTTATATGTAGGGGAATTGATTGTGGGAGGGAACGTAAGGCTCTTTTACTCCTTTACCCTATGCCTCTGATCTGAGTCATTCTCTTCTCATTCAACGTGGGTTAAGGACTAGGCTCTCTTCTTCTATCAGGTTCACGTGTTACTAATCCGTAGTAGCTTATAGGATTGTTGTTACCAGTCCCAGTTCAGTTTCTACTATTCTTGGTATGTTGCTAATTGGATCAGAACCTTGATATGATGTTGTTGAGTGGTATTGCGAACTGTTGTGGATGTCTCAAATCTTTTTCTGAGCATCTACAGCTGTTATGCTATCCGATTTTCCCTAGAAATTCGGATGTCTTTACATTGTGGTTGTGCTTTCAGATGGCCAACCGTGTTCAAAACCAAGTGGTTCGCCTGACCCGGTGCCTTGACGTGCCCGGTCATACTGCTATGTTAGTCCGGGTAATGATCGAGATGGCATACCATTGGTATCCTGAATACACCGTCGAAGAGCAGTTCCTCGACTTTAATCAAAGCCAATATCTCTGCACCGTCAGGATATTTCCTTATTATCCTGGATCTACCGAGCCCCTTCACTGTTCCTATGGACTTGGGGTTACTGTTGAGATGGCTGTGCAGGATGCTACCTATTCCATGATGACCATCTTGCGAGTCCGGACTGGCCTGCTTCGGAACACCGACTTCCGTTACATGCCAGCTTCACTTCCGGGAGCGCAAGGGTATCTTCAGGCTATCTATGCAGACTCCACTCAGGAGGACTCATTAACTCGTACCACTGCCGAGTTGCTCGAAGATAAGGACCGAGAGAATCGGGCCTTGAGGTTGGAGCTTTTCAATACCCGTGCTGATCATTGGGCCACATTGACTCAGTTTGCACCTGCGGTGCAAGCTGGATATATGGATACAAGGGATCTGTATCCTGTGAGATCAGCCCTGCCAGACATGGTGGATTGGCGTGATGTGGGAGGCATCACCCCACCCCTTGGTCCCCGCAGGCCACTGTTTGTTGGTCCAAGACCTCATCCTAGCCTCTATGGTCCACAGGCTCCTCAGGACAGACTGTTCCCGGATGGTCACGTTGAACTTCCAGGCTATGGAGGTGACTTCTATGAGAACTACTACGGAGCTGTCTGAGTTAGTAGTGGTACCACTAGTATTGTAGTAGTTGTATCTCCACTGTCCTACGTGATTTGTGGAATATGACTTTGTGTGTAATCAATTCCGGAGGTGTAGACAAATAATGTATAGGAGCTTGGAATGCCTCCGATGAGATGTAACGTCTTTCATCATAGTTGTACTGTAGCCTGGGCTTGTACTAAACTATGTATGATGTGTATGACCGTTGGTATATATATGGCAGTTTTATATTACCATGACATACGGATGAACATCTCTGCATTCTGAGTTATCCATTACATACTGCACTTCCTTGCTAAGTTTGAGCCATCCTTATCTAAACCATTGTCTTGTTTTCTCCTAGGATGGTCAACACCCGCAGCAACCCTGCTGCCTCGAAGCAGGGGGAAGCCAGTGCAGCTAGGGGTGAAAATCTGCCTCACCCGCCTTCTCTGGCCGAAGTGATGCTGGAGGCGGAAAGAAACAAGCGTGAGACTAACCGTCTGCTGGAGCGGATTGAGCAGAACACAGCACGTCACCCACGAAATGACTTGGTGTCAATCAATGACTTTATCAAGTTGTACCCACCAAAGTTTAACCATTCCGTCGAACCCCTCGACGCGGATGACTGGCTTCGCAGCATCACTCACAAGCTACGTTCTGCCAACGTAGCCGAAGCCGACAAGGTTACCTATGCTGCCTATCATCTCGAAGGCCCTGCTAGCTTTTGGTGGGAAAACTTCGAAGCTATGCGCCCGGTCGGCCAAATCACTACATGGGCTGAATTCAGTGAGGCTTTCCGCGAGCATCACATTCCGGAAGGTCTCATGGATCGCAAGAGGGAGGAGTTCTGCAACTTCACCCAGGGAAGACTGACTGTGGATGCTTATAGTCGTGATTGCAGAAATCTGGCACGCTATGCTCCTAAAGAGGTGTCTACTGACGCTAAGAAGCAAGCAAGGTTCCGCAAGGGACTTAGCCCTGAGCTCCGCCGCGATCTTCGTCTGCACGAGTGCACCTCCTTTCAGAAGTTGGTCAACAAAGCCATCAGTGCTGAGACAGGCCAGACTAATTATGATGCTTCACGCAAGCACTCCCGTGATTTTGGCTCTTCATCCGGCTCTGGAACTCAGAAGCGCCGGGTGTGGATTCCAAGCACGGCACTGCCACCTAGGTTCATTCCGAGGCCATCCTTTGAGGCGCCACGTCCCAACCAGCAATTTGCACCGCCCAAGCCCTATGGAGGCCCCGCTGCTAATGCTGCTCCACGCCCCAATGTGGTGACATGCTTTAAGTGTGGAGAGCCGGGTCACTATAGCCGAGAGTGTCCCCTGAACAACAACCCCAATCAAACTGGGAAGTCTGTTGGCCATGGTAAGCCCGCGGGAAAAACATTCTATGCCAAGCCGGCCACCACTGCACGTGGCCATGTCAACTATGTTTCATCCGAGGAGGCTCATGAGGATCCCAACGTCGTCCTTGGTACGCTCCTCGTTAACTGCCATCCGGCATCTGTTCTTTTTGATACTGGAGCATCTCATTCATTCATATCCGAGAACTATGCTCGATTGCATAACACGACATTCTATGACATGCCCACTTCCATGGTAATTCAAACTCCGGATTCCAAATGGCAAACCTCTAGAGTAAGCCATGGGAACGAAATTCTTGTTGATAGACTTGTCTTCCTTGCATCCTTAATAGCTCTCAAGTCCTCGAACATAAACATCATCTTGGGTATGGACTGGATGTTAGCCCATTACGCTAAGATTGATTGTGCCACTAGAACTGTTCAACTTACTCACCCATCGAGCAAGGCAGTCAATGTCTTAACTCGAGTGGCCAAGCACTAGCTTTACTCCTTAAATGCCAACCCCCTTCCAGACCTTGAGGATGTTCCGGTAGTTCGAGACTTTCCGGATGTCTTTCCAGAAGAACTGCCAGGTGTTCCACCTGACAGAGATGTTGAGTTTGTGATAGACCTTGTTCTAGGAACCGTTCCAATTTCTAGAAGACCCTACAAGATGGCACCCTTAGAACTAGCCGAGCTTAAGAACCAACTCGATGAGTCCTTGAAAAAGGGTTTCATCCGTCCTAGTTCCTCTCCTTGGGCTTGTCCCGTCCTCTTCGTCAAGAAGAAGGATGGAACGGATCGAATGGTTGTGGACTACCGCCCTATCAACCTGGTCACCATCAAGAACAAATACCCTCTTCCCAGGATCAATGATCTGTTTGATCAGCTCGCTGGATCCTCAGTTTTTTCCAAGATGGATTTGAGGTTGGGCTACCATCAAATCAAAATTAGAAACGGGGACATTCCCAAAACGGCCTTTGTTACTCGTTATGGCCAATACGAGTACACCGTCATGTCCTTCGGTTTAACCAATGCCCCAGCTACCTTCTCTCGGTTAATGAACTCGGTTTTCATGGAGTACTTGGACAAATTTGTCGTAGTATACCTCGATGACATACTCATCTACTCCAAGAATGAAGAGGAACATGCCGAACATCTAAGGCTGGTGTTGATGAAACTTCGAGAGCATCGCCTTTACGCCAAATTCTCCAAGTGTGAATTTTGGTTGCCAGAAGTGACCTATCTAGGCCATGTAATCTCTGGCAAGGGTATTGCTGTCAATCCCGAGCGAGTTCAAGCCGTCCTTGATTGGACTCCACCTGAGACGGTTAAGCAAGTTCGGAGCTTCCTTGGCTTAGCGAGCTATTGCCGCCGCTTCGTCGAGAATTTCTCCAAGGTTGCTAAACCTCTAACTGAACTCCTCAAGAAAGATAAAAGGTTCGAGTGGACTCCACAGTGCGAGTTCAGTTTTCAGGAACTGAAAAGACGCCTGACATCTGCTCCCGTACTGGTACCACCAAATTTCTCCAAGGGCTTTATTATCTATTGCGACGCCTCGCGACAAGGACTAGGTTGCATACTCATGCAAGATCGTCAGGTAATTGCCTATGCTTCACGGCAATTACACCCACATGAGGAAAATTATCCCACACATGATCTAGAGCTTGCAGTTGTAGTCCATGCACTTAAAACTTGGCGACATTACCTTCTCGGTAATCGTTGCGAGATCTTCACCGATCACCAAAGTTTGAAATATATCTTCACCCAACCATATTTGAATCTCAGGCAAAGACGTTGGGTTGAGTTGATCTCAGATTATGACTTAGGAATAACTTACACCCCGGGCAAAGCCACTGTCATGGCTGATGCGCTAAGCCATAAGTCCTATTGTAACAACCTGATGTTACAACAAAGTCAACCATTTCTCCACGAGGAATTTTGTAAGCTAAATCTTCACATTGTTCCTCAAGGATTCCTATCCACCCTGGTGGCGAAACCTACCCTTACGGATCAGATCATCAAGGCACAGAAGGTAGATCCGGGAATCTCCCGTATTAAGAGAAACATTAAGAAAGGAGTCGCGAATTGTTTCTCCATTGATGATCAAGGTGTCGTATACTTTGGGAATCGCCTAGTGGTTCCAAAGGCACAAAACCTGAGGCGGCTGATCCTTAAGGAAGCTCATGAATCCCCTCTCACCATTCATCCCGGTAGTACTAAAATGTATCAAGACCTACGCCAGAGGTTTTGGTGGACTAGGATGAAGAGAGAAATCGCTCAATACATTGCCAATTGCGACGTTTGTCGTCGTGTTAAAGCAGAGCATCAACGGCCTGCTGGCACCCTTCAACCTTTGGCTATTCCCGAATGGAAATGGGATAAAATCAGTATGGATTTCATCACTGGGTTTCCCAGGACCAAGAGAGGGAATAATGCCATCTTCGTCGTGATCGACCGACTTTCCAAAGTAGCCCACTTTCTACCTGTTCGTGAGAGTATCACCGCTAGCCAGCTAGCCGATTTATACATCTCCCGAATAGTGTCTCTTCATGGTGTTCCATTGGAAATTAACTCAGACCGTGGGAGTCTCTTCACCTCTCGATTTTGGGAAAGTTTCCAAAATGCTACGGGAACTCGTCTCTCCTTTAGCACTGCCTTCCATCCTCAATCAAGTGGTCAAGTAGAGCGAGTCAATCAAATTCTGGAAGATATGCTCCGAGCTTCTGTCATCTCCTTCGGAATGAGTTGGGAGAAATGCCTTCCATTCGCGGAGTTTGCTTATAACAATAGTTATCAAGCCAGCTTAGGCAAGGCTCCTTTTGAAGTTCTCTATGGACGAAAATGTTGAACGCCTCTTAATTGGTCAGAAATCGGGGAAAGACAACTCTTTGGCCCGGATATGATTCAGGAAGCAGAAGAGCAGGTTCGCGTTATTCGTGAGAAATTGAAAACAGCCCAATCTCGTCAAAAGAGTCAATATGATCGTAAACATAAGCCTATGACTTATGAAGTCGACTAGAAGGCTTACCTTCGGGTTACTCCGTTAAAGGGAACCCATCGTTTCGGTATCAAAGGCAAATTGGCCCCTCGTTACATTGGACCCTTTCGCATTCTTGCCAAACGAGGAGAAGTTGCCTACCAATTGGAACTACCTTCGCATCTTTCCAGAGTTCACGATGTCTTCCACATTTCACAACTCAGGCGTTGCTTCACGGATCCTATCCATGGAGTGGACCATGAAACGCTTGATCTACAGGATAACCTCTCCTATCGGGAATATCACGTTCGTATCCTTGATCAGGCTGAGCGTACCACCCGACGTCAGAATATCAAGTTTCTCAAGGTTCAATGGTCACACCATTCCGAGAAAGAAGCCACTTGGGAAAGGGAGGATCGTCTTCGACTTGAGTACCCCACCTTCTTCCCGGAGGATCCTAAATCTTGGGACGAGATTCTTTTGAGTGGGGATGAGTTGTCACACCCTAGCTAGTTCAAGCATTAGAGTGTGCATCATGTTTAAATTTCTTTTAAGTTTGAAATGGGGAAGGCAGAAACCCCCAACACCCCCCTGGAAACAACTAGGGTTTACTAAAATTATTTTCAATGAACCTGAAATGCCCTTCTAAAAAGTTCACCCTCTTTGTCTTGGGTTAAAACCCCTGGCAAAATTGGTGCACATTTTTCTAGGTCAACAGAAGGTCATTGAATTAAATCATAAGTATTTGAATTTGGGCATTTAAATGCTATAAAATAATTTAAATGCCCAAATAATTCTGGAAATAAATGTTTGCTGTTGGAAATAATCTAAACAGAGCCCACAATTATTTTCAGGATTTTTGGAAACATTTTAGTATTTTAAATAAAGCCCAACAGTTGCAGTTAATTAGAAAAACAGAAACAAATTAAAAAAAGGGGAGAGGGAAGCCCACCTGGGCCTTACCTGAGCTGGCCAGCCCACCTGGCTCGGCCCAGCCTACTGGCTTCGCCAGTCGTCGTCCTCCTCGCGCCAGGAGGCAGGGGCGCGTGCTCGCCGCGCGCCGGCCACGCGCTGGCCACCTCCTGCTTCCGCCGACGCCCGGAGATGTCTAGAGGTGCCACGCGACCCCCACGTCCCTTCTCATCCTCTCGCACTCCCCCCTCGTCTCCCTCACTCTCTCCCGCGACGGCCGAGCGCGTCCCTCGCTGCCGATCGCCGTAGTTGCCACCAGAGCGCCTCCCTCGCCCCTCCGACGAGCTTAATCGCTCTGCCTCGTCGCCCTGAACCTCTCCATCGACTCACGCAAGCTTGGACGACCCCAAGACGACGTGGTGCCCTTCTTCCCCATCCACGGCCGCCGGACACCGTCATTTGATTCGCCGTCACCAGGACCTCCCCGAGCTCGCTGACCCCCTCTCCCACTCCGCTGTGAGCTCCTCTTCCTTTCCCCCTACCTCCCGTGCTCGTTTGGCCTCTGTAGCCGCCGTTTCCACCGCACCCGAGAGCTCCCCGCCGTCAGCCATGGCGCCGTCGTGGCCAGAGCCACAGTGGCTCGAAGCCAAGCTCGCCGTTGTGCTCAGTGCAGCACCAGGAGCCCATAGCCACCACCATTTCTTCCTCCCGTGCACCGTAGCGTCGAATCCATCCACGCCCGAACTCTGGCGACCGCCAAGGTCGTCGCCAGCGTCCCCGTGTCCAACCACTTGCCACACTAGATGCGCATGAGCCCCAGCTATGCATAGCATGTCTCCGCCGTCGATTTGGACACCGGAGGACCAAATCCGAAGCCCTCCGCCGTCTCAGCCTCGCCGGCGGCTCAACGCCGGCGAGTTTGACCCAGTTTCACCTCTGGGTGGGCTCAGGTAGACCCCCCTGAGTCTATGACAGGTGGGCCGGTCTGCTAACTAATTTAGGATTGGTCTTAATTAATTTTAATTGAATTAGTCATTGACATGTGGGCCCAGGCCCCACTGACAGCTAATTAGTGTTAATCTAACCATGTTAATTAGCTGAGAGGCTAACAGAAGGGTCCCACCAGTCAGGTTTGACCTGGGCTGGCGCCTTTGACCTGCTGAGGTCAGCATGACGCAATGCTGACGCAGTAATGCATTTTCTGGATTTAACTTTATTCAGGAAATTCCAGAAAATAGTTAAAACTTCTAAAAATCATAGAAAATCAACCATAGCTCCAAATGCAAAGATTTATATATGAAAAATGATCAGAAAAATTCAAGCTATCCATCTGTAATGGTTTCATGCATGACAAAACAAGTTTACCTTGCTGTTTAAGAAGAATAAGGAAATGCACTATTAAGGCCATGTTTAATGAGCTAATATTTGAATCTTAGATTCAAATGAGTTCATTCCTTTCTATTATAACTTGCATAAGGCCAAGACACATTCATATTGCCATGTCATAGCATGCATCATATTGTTGCATATCGTCATGTGTTGATTGTGTTCTGATGTGTTCTTCGTGGTAGGTTCTGCCTCCGAGGATATTCACGAGTATCCAACTGAAGGGCAGTATCCCACAACCACTCCATCAGGCACGCAACCATTGATCATTCCGATACAAACCCATGTTCTCGCATCTGCTCTTGTTTACTGCATTAAGACAATGCGATTCAAACTGCTGTGTGCTATGGTAGTTGAACCCTTATCCTCTGCATGACCTGTCATTGTCACAGTAACTAGATGAAACCCACTAGCATGTGTAAGAGTTGATTGAGCCATGTATGTGATTCCTACCTTGCTATGCCTACTATGCTTAGAGTTGTGTCAGGTCTGGTTCATCTGGGTGATGGGATAGAGTGATATGCTTATGTCGGTAATGTGAGGGAGGTGTTGAACATGTTTTGGTAAAGGTATCGATGAGAGGCCATGTAGGAGTACATGGTGGGTTGTTTCATTGAGGCCGTCCCTAAGAACTGAGATCTGTATGTGTGATTTAAGATGTAGTTACTACCGTACATTGGGCCCGAAACAAATGGACCCTCTCGGCTCTTAATGTCAGGACCCCGACTCAATGCCACATCGTTCTAGCATGTAACACCTCATATCACTTTGCGGCCTCACGCACGGTATCCCCACGGGTGTCGCCTTACCTTTGCCCGGGACCGTTTGCGTCTTTTAGCACACGTATATGACAGTGTCGCTAGCATCCATATGATAAGGAGCCCGGGCTGACATGGCTAGCCGTAAACCCAAAGTGGTACAAACTTACACGGACATGCATCCATGACCCAGCATCGAACGTGTCGGTCATCAGCGAGTGAATCCAGGCTGTAGCACTGGGCTAACAGGACTCCGGTGAACCGGGCTGTAGCAGGCTAACAGGACTCCGGTATTCATCGCGTGACATTTCCCTGAAGGGACAGACACAGGAACGAAGAAGGACACATGCCGGCCAGCCTAAGTGTTCCGGAGCAGTAGCACGCTACCATGGCTCAGTGGAAGCACTAGGAGACATTTCCCGGTAAGAGAGGCTACTAAGGATAAACAACTAGATAGTCAGATCCCACACATAGCAATACACATTACACGTACGCATAACATGCAAGTATGTGCTGTACAACATGGCATCACAGCATAACTCAACAACTCATATAGATAAGGCTCAAAGAGCCAACATAGCATTATTACAAACAGGGGTCACATGACCCAACATTCAGAGCAATCAAGCAACAAACGAAAGCATTACATGTCTGAGTACAGACATCTATAAATGAAAAAGGCTGAAATCCTGACTATCTACAACGTCCGATCAAGATCGTAGCTGAGGTACAAGCTACTTGTCGAAGTCCATGAGAACACTAGTAAGACCGAAGTCTCCGCTGCGAAAACATAAATAAAGCAACATGAGTACAAAGGTACTCAGCAAGACTTACATCAGATCCTATCATACATGCATGTGTATCGAGGGGGTAATGTGCGGTTTAGTTGCAGCAAGCCAGCTTTGACTCTGTGGCTAACCTGTTCTACGACTACCAGAACTTCTTGAGGTGATATGGCGCACACGAGTCCACTAATCACCACACAATACACTACTATGGATTCATCCCCGTCTCCCTACGAGAAGGCCATCCATAGCACTCACACTTGTCTTGAGCATTTTATAGTATCCATTTCAAGTTGTCTATGTACCATGTAAGCATCCAAGAAGTCCATATCCGCGGACCCGGCTATTCGAATAGATCATGTTAACCCTGCAGGGGTGTACTTCTTCACACACGCTCTCGCCACTTACCGCCATGTACACATCATGTATCTCGGCAACCTTCAAGCGGAAGCCTGGCGAGGGTGTCGGCCACGACCTGACTAACCACACAAGACTCTAGTCCAGGTTTATCGCCTATTCGGGTTCCATCCGCAAGGAGATCCGGCCGGGGTGTCGCTCACGGCCCCAAACGATGTGAGGAGGGTTCCCAAGCCCACCATCCGGGTGCCACTTGGTACACCGTGCCACCTGTGCCTAGTCTGTCCCAAGCCCACCCTGCCGGGTGCCACTTGGTAGAAAAATAGCACTACCTACAAACACCAGAAACTAGTTGCGACTCCTGGACAGAGACCAAGTTGGTTAATAGGTCGACAGAGTCAATTAAGGATCCCAATGTGTGGTAGTATCGAGTCATTGGACAACATACATAGAACTCAGTGCTTAAGGACGGTTCCAGTGAGACAACCCACCATGTACTCCTACATGGCCTCTCACCGCTACCTTTACCAAATCGTGTTCACACACTTCACTCTCAGCATCAGAACATATCGTAACACTCCAATTCATTCCAAATGAACCAGACCTAACACAACTCTAAGCAATAGCAGGCATAGCATGGTAGGAACACAACAGTGGCTTCAATCAACTCCTACACATGCTAGTGGGTTTCAACTATTTACTGTGGCAATGACAGGTCATGCAGAGGAATGGGTTCAACTACCGCAGCACAAAGTAGCAGATGAATCGTTGTTGTCCTAATGCAATAACTGAGAGCAGGAGCGAGAGAGTAGGGTTTTATCGAAATGAACAAGGGGGTTTGCTTGCCTGGTAAATCAACAAGGGAGGCACTGCTTCACAGACAGGTACTCTGGAACGTCTTCGGAGCAGGACCTATCGAGAAGGAACGGTGCCAACAATCAATACACAAGCATATGCAACAATATGATGCATGAACATGGCATGAAGATGTGATGCTGTTTGAGCTAATGCAACTAGTACTCATTTGGTTTGAAGTCCATTTGAACCATAAGCTCAAATGCAATTCTAAATTAAGTCTCTTAATATGCCATAATGTGTTTTCTCATATACAGCATGTATAAGTTGGTTTTTCATGCATGAAACTAGTACAGATGGATAGATTACATTTTTCTGATAATTTTTCATATATAAATTATTTCAATCTGAGCTACGGTTGAATTTCTATGAATTTTTGAAGTTTTGAACATTTTCTGGAATTTCCTAATTTATTTTAATTCCAGAAATTAAATAATTGCGTCAGCATGACGTCAGCACGACGTCAGCAGTCAACTGCGGCTGACTGGGGTCAAACCTGACATGTGGGGTCCACACGTCAGTGACAGGGGGTTAAACAGGGTTAGTTTAATCCTAATTAAAAAGGTTAGTGGCGCTGGGGCCCACTGTCAGTGTCAGGGGGGTTAGTTAACAGTGATTAGCACTAAGCTAATCACCTGGCCAACGGGGCCCACTCGTCTGGCTGGTGAGGTCGTCGGCGGCGACCTCTGGACGCGGCGGCGTCCGCGATACCGGCCACGGGGACGGCGTCGGAGAGCACCGGGGCGTAGCCCGGGCTCTCGCGCATCTGGAGGGGCAGGTGGGAGGAGCTGGGGAGGCCGGAGCTCGCCGGAGCAAAGCTCGCGGCGGCGGCCGGAGCTCGGCTTCGATGGCGGGGCTAGCTACAGAGCACGGGGAGGCAAGGGGGAAGGGGGAACCGAAGCGGGGGCTCACGGCGGGCTCGAGGACGTCGTCGGAGAGCTCGGGGACGTCGGACGGCGACGTGCGCGCGCTGGAGATCTCCGGCGGCTGGCGATGAAGAAGACGACGGTGTCGGCGATGGAGCGCGTCCCTGGTCACTTGGCTCATCGAGGACGATGCGGACGACGAGGCGGAGCTTCTAGGCTTGGGCGGAGGGCGAGGGGAGGCCGGTGGCCGCGGCAACAGCGAGCGGCGGCGGTGATGGCGCTCGGGTGTGCGAGGGAGAGAGCAGGGGGAGAGGAGGAGCATGGGGGGGAGAGTGAGAGGGGTCGGGGCGGCGCGTGGCGTCTCCAGAGGCGTCCAGACGAGGAGGGGAGAGGGCAGGCAGGCAGGGAGGCTGGTGGCGTGGCGCGGCGGAGCGCGCGCGCGTCGGGCACGCGCCCATCCCCCTGTCGAGGACGAAGACGACAGAGGAGGGGGCCAGGTGGGCTGGGACGGCGCTGGCTGCTGCTGGGCTGCACAGGGAGGAGGCCCAGGTAAGTTTCTCCTCTTTTTGTCTCTTTTCTAATATTCTGACATATGTTTTGATTTAGTAATAACACTAAATCAATTTATTTCCTTATGCCCATTTTTGTAGGAACTAGTGGCATTATTCTAGAGCTCCCCAACAGGTGGCATAATTTTTGGACATATATTAATATATATAACTAATATATTTCCAATGCAAATATTTATGCATTAATTCCAAATGGCCAAAATAAATACTTATGAGCTCCTAAAAATATTGGTTTGATTTTTATCTCTGTCCAATATTTTCAGAGGGCAACATGAACATTTTCTTGGACCTTTTTGGAGCAATTTTTATTTGGGGTTATTTCAAAAAATGATTCTGAGGGTTCCACCAATCCTCATTTCAAAATTAAATGGAATTTTAAACATGATGCACAAATAACTAGCTAGTCTAGGTCATACCAGAACTAGGGATGTGACAACTCGCCCCCACTTGAAAGAATCTCGTCTCGAGATTCAGGGGTCGACGGAAAGAAAGCGGGGTACTCCAGTCGAAGACGATCTTCTCGCTCCCAAGTAGCTTCTCTCTCGGAATGATGAGACCACTGAACTTTGAGAAACTTGATGTTCTGACATCGAGTGACACGCTCTGCTTGATCAAGAATGCGAACCGGGTACTCTCGGTATGTGAGGTTATCTTGGAGATCAAGCGTTTCGTGGTCCACTCCGCGGATAGGATCCGAGAAGCAACGCCTGAGTTGACAGACGTGGAAGACATCATGAACTCGAGAAAGATGTGGGGGTAGTTCCAATTGGTAGGCAACCTCTCCTCGTTTAGCGAGAATGCGAAAAGGACCAATGTAACGAGGAGCCAACTTGCCCTTGATACCGAAACGATGGGTACCCTTCAAAGGAGTAACCCGAAGGTAAGCTTTGTCGCCAATTTCATAAGTCATATCCCTATGATGACGATCATACTGACTCTTTTGACGAGATTGGGCTGTTTTCAAATTCTCACGAATGATGCGAACTTGCTCTTCTGCCTCCTGGATCATGTCCGGTCCAAAGAATTGTCTTTCACCGGTTTCTGACCAGTTCAAAGGTGTTCGACATCTTCGTCCATAGAGAACCTCAAAAGGAGCTTTCTTGAGGCTGGATTGATAGCTATTGTTATAAGCAAACTCGGCAAAAGGAAGACATTTCTCCCAAACCATACCGAATGAGATAACGCAAGCTCTAAGCATGTCTTCGAGAATTTGGTTGACCCGTTCCACCTGACCACTCGACTGAGGGTGGAAAGCAGTACTGAAGGAAAGATGGGTTCCCATGGCAGTTTGGAAACTCTCCCAGAAATGAGAAGTGAAAAGACTGCCACGGTCTGAATTGATCTCTAGTGGAACACCATGAAGTGACACTATTCGAGAAATGTATAAGTCAGCAAGCTGACTAGCAGTGATACTCTCTCGAACAGGAAGGAAGTGCGCCACTTTGGAGAGACGATCAACGACTACGAAGATAGCGTTATTCCCTCTCTTGGTCCTGGGAAAGCCGGTGATGAAGTCCATACCAACTTTATCCCATTTCCATTCAGGAATAGCTAAAGGCTGAAGGGTGCCAGCAGGCCTTTGATGCTCTGCCTTAACACGACGACATACGTCACAATTAGCAACGAAGTTGGCGATTTCTCTCTTCATCCTAGTCCACCAGAACCTCTGGCGTAGATCCTGATACATCTTAGTACTACCGGGATGAATCGTGAGAGGAGATTCATGCGCCTCCTTAAGAATCAACTGCCGAAGATGTTGCTTCTTGGGGACCACCAGGCGGTTCCCAAAGAAAACAACACCTCGATCATCTATAGAGAAACCACCAGCAATACCCTTGGCAATGTTTCTCTTGATCTGGGTAATCCCTATATCATGCTTCTGGGCTTCTATGATATGATCCACAAGGGTAGGTTTCGCCACCAAGGTAGAAAGGAATCCGTGAGGAGCGATGTGAAGGTTAAGCTTACAGAATTCCTCATGGAGAAGTGGTTGGCCTTGCTGCAACATGAGATTGTTGCAATACGATTTACGGCTTAACGCATCAGCCATGACATTGGCTTTCCCTGGGGTGTAGGTAATCCCTAGATCATAATCTGTGATTAACTCCAACCAACGTCTTTGCCTAAGGTTCAGGTCTGGTTGGGTGAAGATATACTTGAGACTCTGGTGATCGGTGTAGATCTCGCAACGTTTACCAAGGAGGTAATGTCGCCAGGTCTTGAGTGCATAGACTACGGCTGCAAGCTCTAGATCATGTGTAGGATAATTCTCCTCATGTGGATGCAACTGTCGAGATGCATAGGAAATTGGATGACGATCCTGCATAAGAATGCAACCTAGTCCCTGTCGTGAGGCGTCACAATAGATAACAAAGTCCCTTGTGAAATCCGGTGGCACAAGTATGGGAGCAAAAGTCAGGCGTCTTTTCAGTTCCTGAAAACTGTACTCACACTGTGGGGACCACTCGAACTTTTTATCTTTCTTGAGAAGTTCCGTGAGGGGTTTGGCTACTTTGGAGAAGTTTTCAACAAAGCGGCGACAATAGCTGGCTAGACCAAGGAGACTCCTAACTTGTTTAACGGTCTCAGGTGGAGTCCAATCGAGAACGGCCTTGACTCTCTCGGGATTGACAGCAATGCCCTTACCAGAGATTACGTGGCCTAGGTAGGTCACTTCTGGCAACCAAAACTCACACTTGGAGAACTTGGCATAAAGGCGGTGCTCTCTGAGTTTTTCTAACACAAGTCTAAGATGTTCGGCATGCTCTTCCTCGTTCTTCGAGTAAATAAGAATATCATCGAGGTAAACCACGACGAACTTATCTAAGTACTCCATGAAGATCGAGTTCATCAAGCGGGAGAATGTGGCTGGGGCGTTGGTTAGGCCAAAGGACATGACGGTGTACTCGTACTGGCCATAACGAGTGACAAAGGCCGTCTTGGGGATGTCCCCGTTTCTGATCTTAATTTGGTGGTATCCTAACCTCAAATCCATCTTGGAGAAGACTGAGGATCCAGCGAGCTGATCATACAGGTCGTTGGTCCTGGGGAGCGGATACTTGTTCTTTATCGTGACCAAATTAACGGGACGATAATCTACAACCATCCGGTCCGTACCATCCTTCTTCTTGACGAAGAGGACGGGGCAAGCCCAAGGAGAAGAACTAGGACGGATGAAACCTTTTGCAAGGACTCGTCAAGTTGTTTCTTAAGCTCGGCTAGTTCTAAGGGTGCCATCTTGTAAGGTCTCCTAGAGATTGGAGCTGTTCCTGAGATAAGATCTATGACGAACTCTACATCTCTGTCAGGCGGAACACCTGGCAGTTCCTCTGGAAAAACATCTAGAAAGTCACGAACTACCGGGATATCTTCAAGGTCTGGAAGAGGGCTGGCATTAAGAGAATAGAGCTGACGCTTTGCAACTCTAGTGGAGACGGTGACTATCTTGCCAGATGGGTGTGTAAGCTGAACAGATCTGGTGTAACAATCAATCTTGGCATGATGAGCTGTTATCCAGTCCATACCCAAGATGATGTTAATATCTGAGGACTTGAGGCCTACAAGTGATGCAAGGAATACAAGTCTGTCAACAAGGATTTCATTACCATGGCTGATTCTGGTGGTCTGCCATCTAGACCCTGGGGTTTGGATTTCAAGCGGAGTTGGCATATCACAAAATGACATGTTGTGCAAGTTAGCATAGCTCTCGGAAATGAAGGAGTGAGATGCCCCAGTATCGAACAGAACCGATGCTGGATGACAGTTGACAAGGAGTGTACCAAGAACGACATCTGGATCATCATGAGCGTCTTTAGCGGAGACGTGATGCACACGTCCACGTTTAGTGTGAACTGGCTTGGCTTTGATCGTCTTACTCGGCGGCTTAACACAGCCAACAGTCTTCTCGGGCTGGGGTGGAGCATAACTAGTCTGAGAGCAGTCACGTGCATAGTGTCCTGGCTTCCCGCATGTGAAGCAAGTCCCCGAGGTTGGACGTGGACCCGCACTGACAAGCGGTCTACCAGTAGGCCTGGGTGGAACATATGACTGAGCTGGAGGAGGCACCACATGGGATGGCCTCGGTGCATAACCGGAAGGAAGAGCGGAGTTTGGAACCCAAATCCTGCACTTCTGGGAACTAGAGCCAGAGGAAGATCCCAAATCACGGGTGTGCTTACGAGACTCCTCGTAAGTGAGTTGAGCTGTCTCCGCATGGATGGCCTTATTCACAAGAGCCTGGAATGTATCACAATGATGTAGGTGGAGATCACGACGCAACTTGGGGTTGAGACCCTTCCGGAACCTAGCTTGCTTCTTGGCGTCCGTGGACACTTCTTCTGTGGCATAGCGAGCGAGGTTCTCAAACTCTCTACTATAAGCATCAACAGCCATCTTACTCTGGGTGAAACTACAGAACTCTTCTCTCTTGCGATCGATGAGGGCTTCAGGAATTTGATGCTCGCGAAAAGCCTCAGTGAAATCTCTCCAGGTAGGATTCTGGCCAGCTGGAAGCATAGCCTCATAGTTCTGCCACCAAAGACTAGCAGGACCTTCCAGGTGGTATGTGGCATAGGTGACCTTGTCATCTTCATCTACGCTCGCGGAACGCAGCTTATGAGTGATGCTACAGAGCCAGTCATCTGCATCGAGTGGCTCGATGGAATGATGAAAGGTAGGTGGGTGCAAGCGAATGAAGTCATGAATGGTCGCAGACTTATTGGACCGATGTGCGGTGTTCTCCTCGATACGTGCCAACAAACGGTTAGACTCACGCATGTTCCTCTCCATTTCTAACATGAACTCTGTCAACGAAGGCGGGTCGGGAGGATCCTCATCCCTACCATCTCCATGGTTCTGGCTACGAACAATAGAACTTGATGACATCCTGAGAAATGAAACTAGGGACGGAGTCAGCATCAACTATAGACTGTAGAATGTAGGACAAGGAATTAGTATCTCTTGAACTTCTCGGGCAATTCCGGCAGCATAACGGCAGTAAAATGCTCAGAATGAGAGATCCTGCTAAAATGGGGTAGTACATGCTCAACATCATCACTCAAGGTTCTGAGATCATACTAAACAGACTACACCGGAAATACTCAAAACTGGGGTATGACTCTGATCAACCAATCCTATGGGACTACGGAGTAGTAACACGTGATCCTGATAGACGGAAGAGAAAGCCTAGTTCCTTAACCCCGTAGGAAAGATAGGACAACTCAGATCAGAAGGCCATGAGGTAAAGGAGTAAAAGGAGCCTTACGTTCCTTCCCACAATCAATTCCCTTACATAACTAAAGAATTTCTAGACTCAACTTCGACCTGTTTGGCTTGGTAATCCTACAGGCAGTCAGGCTCTGATACCAAGGCTGTCAGGACCCCGACTCAATGCCACATCGATCTAGCATGTAACACCTCATATCACTTTGCGGCCTCACGCACGGTATCCCCACGGGTGTCGCCTTACCTTTGCCCGGGACCGTTTGCGTCTTTTGGCGCACGTATATGACAGTGTCGCTAGCATCCATATGATAAGGAGCCCGGGCTGACATGGCTAGCCGTAAACCCAAAGTGGCACAAACTTACAGGGACAGGCATCCATGACCCAGCATCGAACGTGTCGGTCATCAGCGAGTGAATCCAGGCTGTAGCACTGGGCTAACAGGACTCCGGTGAACCGGGCTGTAGCAGGCTAACAGGACTCCGATATTCATCGCGTGACATTTCCCCGAAGGGACAGACACAGGAACGAAGAAGGACACATGCCGGCCAGCCTAAGTGTTCTGGAGCAGTAGCACGCTACCATGGCTCAGTGGAAGCACTAGGAGACATTTCCCGGTAAGAGAGGCTACTAAGGATAAACAACTAGATAGTCAGATCCCACACATAGCAATACACATTACACGTACGCATAACATGCAAGTATGTGATGTACAACATGGCATCACAGCATAACTCAACAACTCATATAGATAAGGCTCAAAGAGCCAACATAGCATTATTACAAACAGGGGTCACATGACCCAACATTCAGAGCAATCAAGCAACAAACGGAAGCATTACATGTCTGAGTACAGACATCTATAAATGAAAAAGGCTGAAAGCCTGACTATCTACAACGTCCGATCAAGATCGTAGCTGAGGTACAAGCTACTTGTCGAAGTCCATGAGAACACTAGTAAGACCGAAGTCTCCGCTGCAAAAACATAAATAAAGCAACATGAGTACAAAGGTACTCAGCAAGACTTACATCAGATCCTATCATACATGCATGTGTATAAAGAGGGTAATGTGCGGGTTTAGTTGCAGCAAGCCAGCTTTGACTCTGTGGCTAACCTGTTCTACGACTACCAGAACTTCTTGAGGTGATATGGCGCACACGAGTCCACTAATCACCACACAATACACTACTATGGATTCATCCCCGTCTCCCTACGAGAAGGCCATCCATAGCACTCACACTTGTCTTGAGCATTTTATAGTATCCACTTCAAGTTGTCTATGTACCATGTAAGCATCCAAGAAGTCCATATCCGCGGACCCGGCTATTCGAATAGATCATGTTAACCCTGCAGGGGTGTACTTCTTCACACACGCTCTCGCCACTTACCGCCATGTACACGTCATGTATCTCGGCAACCTTCAAGCGGAAGCCTGGCGAGGGTGTCGGCCACGACCTGACTAACCACACAAGACTCTAGTCCAGGTTTATCGCCTATTCGGGTTCCATCCGCAAGGAGATCCGGCCGGGGTGTCGCTCACGGCCCCAAACGATGTGAGCAGGGTTCCCGAGCCCACCATCCGGGTGCCACTCGGTACACCGTGCCACGTGTGCCTAGTCTGTCCCAAGCCCACCCTGCCGGGTGCCACTTGGTAGAAAAATAGCACTACCTACAAACACCAGAAACTAGTTGCGACTCCTGGACAGAGACCAAGTTGGTTAATAAGTCGAGAGGGTCAATTAAGGATCCCAATGTGTGGTAGTATCGAGTCATTGGACAACATACATAGAACTCAGTGCTTAAGGACGGTTCCAGTGAGACAACCCACCATGTACTCCTACATGGCCTCTCACCGCTACCTTTACCAAATCGTGTTCACACACTTCACTCTCAGCATCAGAACATATCGTAACACTCCAATTCATTCCAAATGAACCAGACCTGACACAACTCTAAGCAATAGCAGGCATAGCATGGTAGGAACACAACAATGGCTTCAATCAACTCCTACACATGCTAGTGGGTTTCAACTATTTACTATGGCAATGACAGGTCATGCAGAGGAATGGGTTCAACTACCGCAGCACAAAGTAGCAGATGAATCGTTGTTGTCCTAATGCAATAACTGAGAGCAGGAGCGAGAGAGTAGGGTTTTATCGAAATGAACAAGGGGTTTGCTTGCCTGGTAAATCAACAAGGGAGGCACTGCTTCACAGACAGGTACTCTGGAACGTCTCCGGAGCAAGACCTATCGAGAAGGAACGGTGCCAACAATCAATACACAAGCATATGCAACAATATGATGCATGAACATGGCATGAAGATGTGATGCTGTTTGAGCTAATGCAACTAGTACTCATTTGGTTTGAAGTCCATTTGAACCATAAGCTCAAATGCAATTCTAAATAAAGTCTCTTAATATGCCATAATGTGTTTTCTCATATACAGCATGTATAAGTTGGTTTGTCATGCATGAAACTAGTACAGATGGATAGATTACATTTTTCTGATAATTTTTCATATATAAATTATTTCAATCTGAGCTACGGTTGAATTTCTATGAATTTTTGAAGTTTTGAACATTTTCTGGAATTTCCTGATTTATTTTAATTCCAGAAATTAAATAATTGCGTCAGCATGACGTCAGCACGATGTCAGCAGTCAACTGCGGCTGACTGGGGTCAAACCTGACGTGTGGGGTCCACACGTCAGTGACAGGGGGTTAAACAGGGTTAGTTTAATCCTAATTAAAAAGGTTAGTGGCGCTGGGGCCCACTGTCAGTGTCAGGGGGGGTTAGTTAACGGTGATTAGCACTAAGCTAATCACCTGGCCGACGGGGCCCACTCGTCAGGCCGGCGAGGTCGTCAGCGGCGACCTCTGGACGCGGCGGCGTCCGCGATACCGGCCACGGAGACGGCGTCGGAGAGCACCGAGGCGTAGCCCGGGCTCTCGCGCATCTGGAGGGGCAGGTGGGAGGAGCTGGGGAGGCTGGAGCTCGCCGGAGCAAAGCTCGCGGCGGCGGCCGGAGCTCGGCTTCGATGGCGGAGCTAGCCACAGAGCACGGGGAGGCAAGGGGGAAGGGGGAACCGAAGCGGGGGCTCACGGCGGGCTCGAGGACGTCGTCGGAGAGCTCGGGGACGTCGGACGGCGACGTGCGGGCGGTGGAGATCTCCGGTGGCCGGTGATGAAGAAGACGACGGTGTCGGCGATGGAGCGCGTCCCTGGTCACTTGGCTCGCCGAGGACGATGCGGACGACGAGGCGGAGCTTCTAGGCTCGGGCGGAGGGCGAGGGGAGGCCGGTGGCCGCGGCAACGGCGAGCGGCGGCGGTGATGGCGCTCGGGTGTGCGACGGAGAGAGCAGGGGGAGAGGAGGAGCACGGGGGGGGGGGGAGAGTGAGAGGGGTCGGGGCGGCGCGTGGCGTCTCCAGAGGCGTCCAGACGAGGAGGGGAGAGGGCAGGCAGGCAGGGAGGCTGGTGGCGTGGCGCGGCGGAGCGCGCGCGCGTCGGGCACGCGCCCATCCCCCTGTCGAGGACGAAGACGACAGAGGAGGGGGCCAGGTGGGCTGGGCCGGCGCTGGCTGCTGCTGGGCTGCACAGGGAGGAGGCCCAGGTAAGTTTCTCCTCTTTTGTCTCTTTTCTAATATTCTGACATATGTTTTGATTTAGTAATAACACTAAATCAATTTATTTCCGTATGCCCATTTTTGTAGGAACTAGTGGCATTATTCCAGAGCTCCCCAACAGGTGGCATAATTTTTGGACATATATTAATATATATAACTAATATATTTCCAATGCAAATATTTATTCATTAATTCCAAATGGCCAAAATAAATACTTATGAGCTCCTAAAAATATTGGTTTGATTTTTATCTCTGTCCAATATTTTCAGAGGGCAACATGAACATTTTCTTGGACCTTTTTGGAGCAATTTTTATTTGGGGTTATTTCAAAAAATGATTCTGAGGGTTCCACCAATCCTCATTTCAAAATTAAATGGAATTTTAAACATGATGCACAAATAACTAGCTAGTCTAGGTCATACCAGAACTAGGGATGTGACACTTAACCACCCTAGTACTCTGTCCAGGAGTTGCAAATAGTTTTTGGTGTTTGTAGGTTATGTGTTGGCGGCCGTGCGTAGCGCTGACCCTAGGGGTGGGCTATGTTGCGGTAGATACACCATGGCACGGTGTACCGAGTCACCCGTTTGGTGTCTCGGGAACCCTGTTCACATCGTTCAGGGCCGTATGTGGAAACCTCGGCCGGACTCCCTACGGATGGAACCTGGATAGGCGATAAACCTGGACTAGAGACTTAAGTGTTTAGGTAGGCCGTGGCCGACACCCTCGTTGGGCTTCCGCTTGAAGGTTGCTGAGTACATGCCGTGTAAGCGGCGGTAAGTGGTGAAAGCGTGTATGAAGAAGTACACCCCTGCAGGGTATAAAACTATTTGAATAGCCGCGTCCGCGGTAAAGGACTACTTGGTTGCCTATACAGTTCATAGACAAGTCAATGGATACTAATAAAAGACTCAAGATAAGCGTGAGTACCGAGGATGGCCCTCTCGTAGGATGACGAGGGAGGATCCCCGATGGAGTATTGTGATGGTGAGTAGTGGACTCGTGTGCGAAAACTATTTTACTGGTGGAGTTCCGTAAGATAGCTTAGCCAAGAGTCAAAGCTGGCTTGCTGCATTAACCCCACCACCTTCTTGAGGATAAGCATGTATAGTAGGATCTGATGTAAGACTTGCTGAGTACCTTTGTACTCATGTTTGCTTAATTACTATTTTCAGACGACACCGCCCACTCCGATGGGTTCTACGTAGACCTTGACGTCGACGAGTGACTAGCCACCCAGGTGGTGATCCTGGCCATGGAGGGCCTTATGTAGATAGACAGGCTTCGAGAAGCCTTCCTTCTTTCTAGAGTCTGTACTCAGACTAGTTCTTTTCGCATGTGCTTGTATGTTTGTATGACTTGAGTGTCGGGTCATGTGACCCCTATCTGTATGAACATGTTATGTATGGCTCTCTGGAGCCTTTAAATAAAGTACTTGAGTTGTAGGGTTTTGTTGTGATGCCATGTTGTATGTACTCATATCGGGCATATTGTGTGTATGATTGAAATGCTTGGTATGAGTGGGATCCGACAATCTAGTTTTTTATCCTTGGCAGCCTTTCATATGGGGAAATGTAGTCTAGTGTTCCTCGAGCCATAGTAGTCCGCTACAGCCCGGTTCACGGGAGTCCTGCTAGCCCAGCACTACTGTTCAGGACACTTGACTGGCCGGCATGTGTTTCACTTGGTTCCTATGTCTGTCCCTTCGGGGAAATGTCACGCGGTGACTTCCGGAGTCCTGCCTAGCCTGCTACAGCCCGGGTTCCCCGGAGTCCTGTTAGCCCAGTGCTACAGCCCGGAATCACTCGCTGATGACCGACATGTTCGATGTGATTCATGTATGCCTGTCTCCATAGGTCTGTGCCGCTTTGGGTTCACGACTAGCCATGTCGGCCCGGGTTCTCTATCATATGGATACTAGCGACACTATCATATACGTGAGCCAAAAGGCGCAAACGGTCCCGGCCATGGTAAGGCGACACCCGTGGGATACCGTGCATGAGGCCGCAAAGTGATATGAGGTGTTACCGGCTAGATCGATGTGACTTGGAATCGGTGTCCTGGCAGCGTTGGCATCAGAGCCGGACTGCCTGTAGGTTCGTTGAGCCAAACTGGTCGATGTCGAGTCTAGAAATGCTTTAGTTATATGTAGGGGAATTGATTGTGGGAGGGAACGTAAGGCTCTTTTACTCCTTTACCCTATGCCTCTGATCTGAGTCATTCTCTTCTCATTCAACGTGGGTTAAGGACTAGGCTCTCTTCTTCTATCAGGTTCACGTGTTACTAATCCGTAGTAGCTTATAGGATTGTTGTTACCAGTCCCAGTTCAGTTTCTACTATTCTTAGTATGTTGCTAATTGGATCAGAACCTTGATATGATGTTGTTGAGTGGTATTGCGAACTGTTGTGGATGTCTCAAATCTTTTTCTGAGCATTTACAGCTGTTATGCTATCCGATTTTCCCTAGAAATTCGGATGTCTTTACATTGTGGTTATGCTTTCAGATGGCCAACCGTGTTCAAAACCAAGTGGTTCGCCTGACCCGATGCCTCGACGTGCCCGGTCATACTGCTATGTTAGTCCGGGTAATGATCGAGACGGGCTACTGTTGGTATCCCGAATACACCGTCGAAGAGCAGTTCCGCGACTTTAATCAAAGCCAATATCTCTGCACCGTCAGGATATTTCCTTCTTATCTTGGATCTACCGAGCCCCTTCACTGTTTCGATGGACTTGGGGTTACTGTTGAGATGGCTGTGCAGGATGCTGCCTATTCCATGATGACCATCTTGCGAGTCCGGACTGGCCTGCTTCGGAACACCGACTTCCGTTACATGCCAGCTTCACTTCCGGGAGCGCAAGGGTATCTTCAGGCTATCTATGCTGACTCCACTCAGGAGGACTCATTAACTCGTACCACTGCCGAGTTGCTCTACTATGAGATACGCCGAATATAGAACCGATATTGGTGCTTTCATTGAGAGCCTGCTAGGTGTTCGTCGTGGTTTGATGGGGATCAAAATCAATGATCAAGTGATGTTTTTCTGGTTAGATCAGTATTGTATAAACCGGTTTGTTTGCAAACAATTTTTTCTATCGCCTCTTTTGTTTTGTCTGCAGATCAGATCGGAGTTGGCAGAGAGTCAGGTCCCGCGGTGACTATTATATCCGCCATTTAATAGTATATTGGATCCGAGCTACCCTGCGCGCCATAAAAATCCTGGAGAAGTGCGCGTATGAACAGTAGCCTGGAGCTGGCAAATTCCTTGTACGTGTCAAATGAAAAATTATATAGTACTCCAGTGCGTGTGGCCGGCCGACGGGAGTTCAGATCGGCGGCAACACATCAGCTAGGTTTGTTTTCTTCCCTTTTTTAATTCAGCTCGTAGCCGGCCATTGTTTGCTGCTACCCTTTTTGTTTCTTTAATTAAGTGCATAGACCTAAAGTGATACTGACCAAATTGAGTTCTAATTTTGCAGCACGGTACCCTTGGTTTGGTCATTGGATTCTAGTAGTAGTCCGAACACTACTCCACCTAAAAGATCAAAACCAATCTAGTCTTGGTACTGGTTGTTAGTAATTATGTACAGACTGCTTCCTTTTACCTGCTTTGCAGACGTAGCTCCTGAGGACGTGCTGCACATCGTGGGAGATCTTGAACGGCTGCGTTCCAGCCAAGAACGCGCACACAACATCAAGCTAGAGCAGCAGACACATGCTGAATTCGGATCGTTCGGTGGCATACAAGGAGACCTAATCCTTCTTTCTTTTCTTTGTTACTAGATGACCCGTTGCGCCGATGGCACAAGGGGCGAGAGTAAGGCAAGTATGGAAAGAGTTAACCTAAATATATTTAGGGGCAGATTGGTACACGTGGATCATTCATGATAGAATATGATATTAGGAGCTTATGATAGAATATTTACAATGCTATTGGGAAGTAAGGTAGAAAGGGGGAGATTCATCTCATAGGCTTTATGCTTGTTGGACCATCGGCGCTGCGATTGTTCATAGTGGCTGGGGTTGAATGTTCTCATTGTTCATAACAGAAATCCCTTCAACATCATCATCCAGGCTCCATTAGTACTTGTGCAGATTGTTCAGCGTTGTTGTCAAATAACTGATGATTGAAGCAGAGGAAAGCAGCAACGATAGAAAATCATACGTAAGATCAATAGATGGATGTGCTGCCGGGTAATAATAACTGGGGTTACATAGGTTATAATATCACCAGCAGTTGTACAAAAGCAACGTATGGCATCGTCGGCAACCACAGGTAAGGTTCATCTTATCATAGAGGCAAATTAGATCTTAAGACGACAGGCTATGCATGCAAAAGGCATGGGTTGCTGTAGATGGTCCGTCTAGAGAACATGGACGATGAGAGTCAGGCGGTGCTCTACGGTAACCTTGAAACAAAAGGCGCAGATACATCCTTCATGGATGTTTGCACGGTGGCAGAACTCTGACCAGTTTCTGGTTATTGTGGCTCTCTTGTCTGTTCCCAGCATGATACGACAACTGGTGTGCAGACTGCTGTTTGCGAGCTTGACCTTGAGTGTGTCATCATCTGGTTTGATGTACTCTTTCAGCTTTTCTTTGGTGTAGTGGACCTGAAAATACTGGCATGCGAGAGGAATTAATTGAGTAGATTGCAGAGTGTCATTTGGCTTTGAGTAAAAAGCTTCAAATGTACAGTTTAAATATAGTTATTTCTGTATGTATGGCACTCTAGTGAAGGAGAACAAATATAGAGGACCTCTGTAGATACCAATGTGTACTCATTACAGAATTAGTTCACGAAAAGTAAGTTGACACCAATGGAATACAATTGTATCACTTCACATACAGCAAGAAGAGCAGAAATGAGTAAGCAAATAAACATCCGCTCGAGGAGACCAGATCCAATTAGCTAAACAGCTGTAGCATAGATAGACCGTAGTATTTTCTTTACCTCACCTATTTCTGGCATCAAAGTCCTCTGCCCTCACCCCCTCTCCAAGCAGCAAGGACACAACCAACATCAGCAAAGGACCTGTGAAAGGCAAGGAAAAAGAGCGATACACCCTGGCCTGAACCAATCCAACATAAGAAATGCAGACAGCTAACCAAGGAAGAACACCTAATTTTGAGTGTGTTTTATTGCTAATCTAGATCAAACATCGGTAAAGCAAAAATCTTAAACATTAAATCAAAGCAATTAATAGAAAGTAAATGCTAAACAGGGGAACCATAGCTTGATGCGGAAATTAGAGATATTAGATTTTAACACTCCACAAGCTGTGGGCATGATTTGAAAATTAGGACTAACATATAATTATGAACACACATATATCACACCTGCAAAGGGAGACAAAGTGCAATTATAATTATGAACACGCACATATAACTACGTGACACATGGCAACCGCAGCAGCAAAGAAAAAACATGGCTGATTGGTTTATAAAATATAGCTTCAACGAAGTCTGCATTTATACATGGATATAACACTACTCAAATGTACAAATCTGGCATCAACAATAGAGCTTCACAAGTAGCCTCAAAGATTTCTTTAGTTCCCATTGCCAGCAATGTAAGCGGTAATATAGTTATGAAGAAACAAATGCTGCATTGTAAAGACAAAGCATCTCAAAAAGAAAAAGAATGAATAGGTGACATCAAACCTACAACAAATATATACCAACTATTGCCGGTTGATTTACTCACTAATCAGCAAAATGTACTTATATTTGAGGTTCTAGATTAAAAAAAAGCTTGAGAAAAAGCTAACAATACACATGAGAAGTTGAACAAAAAGGATAGAAGGAAGCGATAGAAGTATACCTTAAATCGAATAGCTTAATTGAGTATCTTGGCCAACCCTTTGTACCTCTCATATGTAGTTCTGAGGCAAAGAACGGAGAATAATCATTTGAATTGAGTGCACAACTGTAGACCTGAATGGAAGAGGAATGGTCAAGCACGACATAGTAGAGTAGGATAGTGAAAGCTAGAAATATGTCCTTACAATGATGGAGACGTGCTACCAAAACATAAGTTGGAGGAGATGAGGAGCATACTACATACCGGCAGCCTTCCCGGTGTCAGTCTTGATCACGGACACTGGCCTGATGTAGCCGCCTCCGGCCACCCGCCAACACCCATGATGGACGACGCGTACCTGATTCCACAAGGAAGACGATCGAGGGCTGTCGCTCACAGCGCCGCTCTTGTCTTGACAGCCACCGCCACATGTCTAGGGAAACTTTTCTTTCCCAGAACTTGGTGAACCTTTAGCTTGTGTGCCTGAGACACTCTGCAAATGCCAAATGGTATGAGAACAATCACGATTATTTAATGTAAAAGGGAGGTCATTGTATTTACTGGTCTGAAAGTGTTGTATATGATAAAATCAAAATAGCTAGAAGCCTAAAAGTGACCCAACAATACTTTCAACAGGTTGCTATTTCTGCAAGCAGTAGTATGCTTTAACCTCATAAATCAAAACATAACATGTTCAGGGCCAAAAATGTTGACCAAAATAAAGCGGTACCAAGCCTATTTAAATTCATGACCGGTGCAGCCTCCTAGCTTAATAAATATATTGTTGTCAACAAAAGGTAGAGCAGTCCCTTTGGAAAGGGCAAAAAGGAATAAAAGCACGGTTAAAATATAGACCATTCATGCCCTCTCTCAACAATTTTTGCATCTCATCATAACTAAAACCTGATTCGCATCTAATCAGAACTAAAAACCAGTTAACACCTCGATCAATGCCAGCATTTAAAATCTAAACACCCTACAATCTTGTAATGCAACAACAAAGAAATCTGAATAGTGGCAAGTACTACTTACGTTTGTTCTCCTTCATTCCCCGGCATGTCCTCTCTTCTGCCTCCCTATCCTACAATACAACAACCAAGAAATAGAGCAACTAATCATAAGCGCGTAGCAATACGACCAGAAAGATTGGGCTCAATTGAACTAATAGTAAGCAGGAGGCACGACGAAGATCAAGAATTTACAGGCATCTTGTGCAAACATGCAACATAGCACCATTGTAGCACTGCCACAAGTATCGACCACTCATTACAATATCATGACAAAATGCTCGTGTGGCCATTCTTATTCCAAGATATGCCACATCCTTCTATGTGGCATATTCTAATGCAAGTATGGACCAAGATATGTTCTAATTACTTGCAAGCACTCCAAGATAATTAGAGAACATGCAAGTATGGACCAGAGAATCGATTATATGTGCAAGCACAAAAGATAAAGTGGATACCCAGCCAATTAGCTAAAACTGTAAAAAAACAATTAAACACCTGACTATACTTCCACTGAAACTATTGCAGCATAAGTAGTTCTTATCTCTTGGTCTGCACCAATGGACCCAAGGTATCATGCTCTTGTGTTAGAGAATACCATGTTTTCTTTTTTTATTCTTTGTTTATCTTGGCATGTGAAATGCAATTCACCACTTTGTACTCTGACCTGTTTTGCCCATACACCAAAAGCACCAGAAGGCTAAGATAAACAAAAAACAGGAGGCAACAATTAATTAAAAAAAACAGAGGATATGCTAATGAATTAGAAGTAAACATTTGGCAATATCCCTAATGGTAAATCTATCACGAGAAGTTTCTTATGATTCTTTGTAGCATTTTTTGGAGAGCATCAAACATGTAATCAAATAATGGGGCAGCAGATCAACACCCCCTGCAGTAAACAAACAGCCACCCCTGGCAGTACTGCAAAAGAAATCAAGTAACTGAGATAAGCACTGAAATAACCATAGAATATTTGAACAATTAGCATGGCGACCATGCTCATTTCGGCAAGTACATCCTACAATCTACCTGTGCACCACAATGGGCAATCGCAAGCCCCAACTCATGCAATCCTACAATCTAGGTCTGCACAAAAAAAACAATCATCATGAACAAAAGGAAATAAAAACATGAACGCGGCAAGGTCGATAAGCTAAACCAATACAACTATACATTAGCCCACTCGGGCGTATACATCGCTAACAACCATAGCAATATATTTGCAAAGAAGAAACATAATAATAGATCAATAATTCTTTCTTCATCCTTCATGGCTTTTATGTGTGTGTCCTTCACGGGATTATCTTACAGAAGAGAGGTATAAATGGCTCTCTTTGCTAGTTCATTTGTTACCATGAGTTTGAGTTCTTCAAAATACTTGTTGCCAAACAATCAGTTAGGAAACTACTCTACAAGATATGAGTACAAAGAAACCAGACTATCAGATTCAGTTGGCCACTCTGTTCCTGCCAATGCGCTCCATTAGCTACTGAGAAGATCGGTTCAATTGAAGGAAGCTTTCTAGCAGCAACATGGCTAAAACCATACGTGATTGCAAGCACACAGGTTTGCTTAGTACAGATCAATTGAACCGTTCTTCAAATCCCCTGATTAATTTAACCCACACTAAAGAACGACTATCTTAGTCTTGCCCGTAATGAAACTAAGCTAAACAAAATCCTTTGATTAATCCGAAACAGCCATCAAGCCAGCGCAATCCAAAGTTCCAACAAACAGCAACAAAAGGAGACACGGAGAGAAAGAGGTAGGTGGATTTGAGTCATCACCAAGTCACCATGAACTGGACGAGCTCGCAGTAAGACCGCATGGCATCTGGTCTTGCAACTTGCTCTCACTATGGAAGCTAAAGCATTAAAATGTATACTCCCTCCTTCCATCTATATAGGGCCTAATGTGTTTTTCAAGGCTAACTTTGACCAAATATTAGAGCAACAATATATGACATGCAACTTACACAAAGCACGTCGTTAAATTCGTGTGTGAAAGGAGCTTTCAATGATATAATTTTCACATTGTGCATGTCATGTACTATTAATCTTGTCAATAGTCAAACGCGGTCTTAAAAAATGCATTAGGCCCTATATAGATGGAAGGAGGGAGTATATAATATGTTTGTATCTCTAGCATTACTCAATCTGGAATACTCTGCTTAGCTGTACAGAATGCATACCTATCGCAGACAAATACTACAGGATGACAGGTTCCAAGGATTCCTTGTTATTTACCAATGATCTGACATCACCTTCAGGAATCTTTCCCAGCACAAGTTAGTCCTCTTCAATAAAGCAGAAATATATTGCATCGGATATGGAGCATTGCAGCTTAGAAGCATCCCCTACAAAATACAAATCACCGAGAATTAGAAAATGATAAATCTCAAATTTGCAGTCATAATCAAATTAAAGACAACTAAAGTTAATGTCGCCCTATAATCTCTCTTCTTCTCCATGCCAGTGAAAAGTCAACATGAAAAGAATAAGAGTGAGAAGAAAATGAAAGACAATGTGCAATACATCATGATTGGCTAAAACATCGGCTAATCTAGCCAGCCAGAGGCTATATTTGATGACCACAGTTGAACAACTAAACTCAAGTCAACAACAATTAGGTAATTAATTAATTCAGTCCTGATTAAGAAAAAGAGATACAAAGATTTATTACGCAAGGGACTATACAACCAGTAAAGCACCCCTGTATCTTTCCATTAATCCAATCTATTCAAGATTGAGATAATGGAAAATACAAAAAATATCAACATCGAGACCATTTCTCCAAGGAAAGAGAAGCTAACAAATAAGTGGAACTGAACCACCACCTCCTGCTCCTTGCCATCAAACCACTGAATCGTTTGTGGCGCAAATAAGCGGAATTAAATCACCACCTCTTTCTTTCATTGCCATCAAACCACATAATTCTTTGTGGTGCAACGCACGATGACTGAAAAAGGAGACCATCACTGCCATGTCGGGAAGCACCCAGATGGGATGGAGTTGATAAGCTGCACCGCGACCACATTTCTTGGGTCTGGATCAAGCCTTGGTCTAGATACAACCAATAAGGCAAAAAGGGGAAGAGCATGAGAGGGGGGAAGATACCTAAGTGACGGGCAGTTGCCGCTGGACCTCAAGGTCAGCAACCGAGAGCGCGATGGACTGCGGCTGCAAGCACCTAGTCCATCAATCTCCACAATACTTGCTGCTTCAGGCCACGACAACCACTGAAAAAAACTGCTTGTCAAATCCAGCAATAAACAACAAAAGAGGCAATTCAAAGGTATATAATGCCTTCGTCCCTGAACAAAGGTCAACTTCAGATTGATGTTAAAAACTTTTGAAACTTTTACCATTAAACACTAATATAAATTTGCTAAACAAAATGATTCTATTTGATTTGTCCTTTTATGGTTATTTCACTTGGTTTGGTATACATGACAAACGAACAATTAATACCAATGGCACTTCAGACAAATCATTGGTTGAGAAAAATCATGAGTACAGGAAAACGTTAACACACACAATGGAGCGCCTGTATTGCTGTAGTGTATGGTTGGAATATAAAGGTCATGGTAAGAAGGAACTGGGATATATACCTGGTTGCTTTAGCAAGACGCACCTGCTACCACCCTCCGATGTGCCTCCCTCTCCCTGTACAAAATTCTTCAGATTTGCACCTCACCTTTTGCAACAGTATGAAAGAAGAGGAGAGAAGGAGTTAGCGTACCTTCAGAAGGGCCCATGACGCTGCAGTGCCACAACAAGGAAGTGGGGGACCTTGCGCCATAGTCAAATCTCCCCTAAAGCTGAAGCAGCCCACGTCCGATGCATAGGCCAGCATCTTGCTGTTTTCCTCGTCCAGCCGACGACAATGCAGAGGCGTCCCCGGTGGCCTGTGGCGGCGTCTGTCCCCCGGTCCAATCGAGAATCTGGGAGGATATAGGAGAGATGGTAGCATCCTCGTCGCTCACCGGCGCTCGCTGCCGACCGCATCAATCATTTCTTCGCCACAACACCGTCCACCTCACCCCCCTGCTCCTCGCACCCGAGCTAAAGACCTCACCGCCGCTACTCTCCAATGGCGGCAGCCTGCGCCCAATCCAGAACCACAGCACGTGGCGGCGTAGATCGAGAACGCGGGATGATATGAAGAGGATTGAGGAGACGAGAGGGTGGCGGCCACCGCTGGAGAAGCTCGCCTCCGCGCCCGCACGCCTCGGATCCGACACAGGGCAGAGGAGAGGGGTGGCAACGAGGAGGGACCACCACTCGGGAGCACAGGCCTGCGCCAAGGTCCGCGGTCTCTGGTGGCGTGGTCATCGGCCACGGCGAGCTGACGGGCGGGGTGAGCGGCTGGGAAGGGGGCGAGCGGGACGGGCGGAGCGGCGGGGTGAGCGGGTCGGGCGGGGCGGCAGATGGGGAGGCGGCTAGGGTTCTACCTTCTACGTTGCACGGGAGCTGTTGGGATTTATACCCAAAGGTGAAATGACTAAAATGCCCTCGGAGGGGCACCTAATTAACAGGCGGTGGCACGAGCGATTTAAAGGCGACGTGGCCACCTTGGTCCTGCCTAGCGGTTCTCCAGGGTTTATAGGTTAAATTCAACGAAGGCGGACTTTGCTTTTTGCTAATCAGTCTTTCTTGCACTTCTCACGTGCTAGCACTGGTATTAGTGCTATTACTAGATGCAAGTCTATGAACACCCACATGTGTCTCTTCGGATTGCTACAATAAATAAACCAGATGCTATTAATCCTAGTAATTTTTTTACATGGGTTTATTTTCTCCGATGAATTATTACTCTGGTTTGTTCCATTCTCTACACACAGATCTATCAAATGGTGGCCGCATTAATGACGGTCACGTGGTGGTTCGGTTAGTTTCCGTACATAGTTCGGTGAACGCCGCATCCGGAACTCGGACCGACCTATGACTTCAGGCTTTGTCACGCCTTTACCGCATCACGCTGACCTCCCTACATCGACATTGACTTCGGCGCTAGGCCACATATCTTTAAATAAATTATTTTGTGTAAATTAATTATGTGAGTTTTTTATATATTTATGTTACTATTTTTGTACTCCACTATTTTATGTGTGCAGGTAATCGATTTTGACTATGTTACGCGGTCACTTCGGCATCACCAGCCGACCTGCATGAGACTTCGTCATCCGCCGATCATAGCTTCGTCATGTTAACTGGACCAAGAACTTCATCTCGCCACATCGGTCGCACATCATCGTTGCTTCATCAAACTGAAGTCCACCATGCTGAACAGGTCGACTGGCGTGGCGGCTTCATTGTCACCTTGCCGACTAACTCCGCCAGCTCGGCTATACTAAGGGCTTCACATTACCACATCGGCCGAGCCGTGTCACTACTCCGGAGTGCCGAACTCCTCGCTCGGACACCTCGGGCTTGGGGGCTGGGACCTCGGCCATGCTGAGGACCACAAACCTTGTCGGATCTGTCACAGATCGATGGGCGTCTTTGTCCCGCCACAAGCCTGAATCAAGTCGTCAACACCGAGCATATTACCCAGCTAAGTCGCTTTCATGCTCAAAAACTTTCAGTTTTAAATTTTGTTCGGTTCGACCAAGTATTATAATTTTTGGCAAAAAGTTATTTGTGAAAAAGTTTCTTGTCAAAACTTTGTTTGTGACACATAAATTCAAATACCCCTTTTATTTGGGGGCTTCCTTTATGAAGCCTTTTCTCTTGCATATGATTATACTTGTATGGCTTCGTTTCTTGTTCGTGTATTACGCCACAATATGCACCATGTTGACTTAAGTGTTCCGCAAGCTGGGTTGCTTTGCTCCTGTGTTTACCCCTATGTTCCCGATTGTTCGGCTAGGGAGTAAAGGGAGCACCTCTGCGATTGTCACGATCGGGTCATCCGAGCTCGGACCTCAGACTAGGTGAAGCCGAAAGCTAGCGCTCTTATTTTTTTTCAATCATGGTCGGCACACAACGAAACTCATGAGTACAAAAAATCTATTGCACAAATCTCATAGTAACAGTGAGCAACCAAAGAAAGGCATCGGTGGGGGTACTATTTTCTTCTAAGATGCTTCTTACACTTTGTCAGTAATATAGCATAAGTTCCCTGAGCGCGCTTTGTCTGTTACAGCCTTATGGCCTGATTGCCTGGTTATCAGAAACTCCGTCGATATTCTCGACAGGTGGAGTACATAACACTTTTCGGCACTTGACCGAAGAGGGAGAAGCCGACGGTCGGTTAAGACGCGTTTAAAGTTCGAGTGAACACATATATGATATAAGTACTTTGGTACATACAATCATTATACATAAAATTCTTTTACCCAAGTCACTTGGGGGGTCTTAAATTAGTATGAGCCATTTTATAATAAGTGTTCTTCTTCTTAGTCGTTGCAAAGTCTTTTTCTATCACTCCTTTTTTCGACACGAGTCCGTGGTCAATAGCCGGGGAGCCTAATATCTCTCTCAAAGCCGCTAGAGTTTAGTTTGCTAAATGGCCTAACGAGAAGTACTCCGCCTTTGGGATAGGAGGTTGAAGCATAGACTGACCCGCTTGAAGTCTTGAGATAGGATGTGTCATGTTAAAGCACGACAGAAGCACAATTTTTTTCTAAAGACCAATTTTCGGATTAGCACCGAATACTTGATCTAGTTTGGACGTCAAGTTTTTACTGTAGTTTTTTGATTCTCCAAGCCGATGGCACTTTTAAACTATTTGTGTGTTTCCAGCATAAGTCTCGCAGTGCAACACCGGACGTCTTTAGAGATTCGTCAGAAACATTCTCGGATATTGCTATATATGCATCAGTCTCGAATTGTGTCTTCGGTCAATAGTTGGGTTGCCCATCTCATATGCTTGCCTCCTACGTTCCGCTTTGTTCGGCTAGGTGTGCAAAGGGAGAACCACTGCGATTGTGCTTCCAGCTCGAATGGTTAAGCACCTCAGTGGAGAAAGCCGAAAATTGACTATCACAATGGGCGTAAACTGATCAGTGATCCGATGACGTTGTCACACTATAGATTGATACCAATTACCACGTGTTAAACGATGGGCCGAAGTGTTAATGGCTAGACTTCGGTCGGTGCCGAACACTAACCGGGGGCTCGTAGCTATCTTCCCCAGTTTAAAGCTCCTATGACTAAGTGAAAGTTATAAAGCCCGCATATCTGGTTGCCTCATTTCCGCTAACACAACCACCTTCGGGCACCGAGACGTTGGCTAAGGGTTGTTTTGTTATTGCGGAAACAACCTGCATAGCATCTACAAGTGGGTGGAAGCCGATGATGGGCCACTTTCAACTGATAAATGGTCGCAACGGATTCAAAATAAACATATCATCGGCATTTGTATTTAATATACAAAGGCTGCCTTCCGTAAGCATCGTTATAAAGCCATACATATGCATCAATTTGACTTAAGATTTTGGCCAAGCTAGGTTGCTTGGCTCCTATGCTTACCCCTACGTTCCCGATTGTTCGGCTAGGCGGTAATGGGAGCACCTCTGTGGTTGTTACTACCGGGTCATCCGAGTTAGTACCTCAGACTGGGTGAAGCCGAAAGCTAATGATCTCCAAAGATATAATTGGTCGGCAATGATGGAAGTGAAAATTTAGGTTCGCTAAAGACCACATAGTTCGGGAACTTTCCCCAAACTAAATCCTCAATATTTCTCTCCCACATTGATCGGAGTTGATGTTTCATGATCATGCTTAGCATGACAACCCAAAGAAAGGAACCCATAGCGGGACTATTTTCTTTGGAAGATATTTCTTATGTTAAACAGTAATATAACATATCTCTCTGCATACCTTTGTTTATAAAACCGTATGGCCGGATTGCCTTGTTTGTCGTAAATCTTTGCCCTCATAAAGGCTTTATAAAGTAGGACAAACACTCCTCGGCTACTGGTCGAGGAGGTGGAAGCCGATGGTCGGTCAACATAATTTTTGTACAGTGTGGATCCAAGCATTAATGATGTAAAGTACTTGGATACATAGAATCATTACACACAATTTGTGATTTTACTTCGGATGTCGATCCTTAATTCGGCCACCCGTGCCCACATTAAGGCTCGGGGGCTACTGGGCTTCGGGCTTATCATTTACTAATATTAATGGGGCATAACAATCCCTTGATCTGGTGTTGCCACCCGACCAGTGTCTCGGGGGCTACTGCATTGTCTATTCAATGCAGAAAATTCAAAGGGCTTGGTGTTCGGCTTGACCGAACTATGGGCAAACGTCTTCAGAAAACAATAGGCACCATCTAAGACCTATCCGGCATCAAGCTAATATATTACGGAGACTTCTCAAAACCCCTCTCTCAAGGGCCCGTCTGCCGATCACTATTACCTCTAATATATTACACTGCGTTTCTGTTCCTATGTATGTTGCCGAGCTAGGAGTTGATCCTCAGGCCGATTTCATGACCCGAGTCTTAGGAGCTACTAGGATCAGCGGTTTCATATTTTCCTTCAGGTGCATCTCGGATTTTAGGCCGACAGACACCTTGAGGGCTACTAGCTATACATCTCGTCAGCAAATAAATTGCATCAATTGGAAATGAAATCCGCAAACAATCAACCCACGGCCGAGGTGATGCACCACCTCGGAAGAAGTCTGGCATATAGCTCGGATCCAAGTGGCTGGCTCCATAGAGTGCATTTCCGGCATTAATCTCGGCTAAACTCCTTTAACTTTTTCGAGCCAAGGTCATCTATGATAGCTCGGATATAGTCCGGCGTTGGACTTCAGATATAGTCTAGTGTTGTAGCTTGGATACAGTCCGGTCTTGGAGCTCGGATGTAGTCTGGTGTTGGAGCTCGGACGCAAGAAGACACCGCCCCACGGGAACAACTTCAAACCTGAGGTCTAGCATGAAAAATAACAAGGCATTGATAAAGGCCGATAACTTAAAGGGGCTCCTCGGATACCTGACGTATAAACTCTTCGGATCCACTTCAGAAATCCTCAAGATCGAAGATGAGAAGATTTGTTGAACCAGTTTTCAAGACTGCTGTCCAAAGATGAAGAACAGTTCGGAAGAACCGAGGAGCGTCCCCAACTTGAAGACTGGTTTAGGGGGCTACTGACGGTATCATGCACTAGGGGGTACTCACCACCTCATCTCCCGACCAGCTGGATCGGGCCAAGGACCCCATGGCGGTTCATTCATGGGCCACTTCGGGTAGCCCATGCCGCATACAAGGAGGTTTTTCCACAAGACTTGGCGCACAATACGAGGACACTCCAAAACCCTAGTCCTTTTGGTGCATATATAAACCGAGGCCAGGCTAGTCAATAGATCATTACATGACATCTCATACTCATTAGACCAGTCTCGTGTTAGACACATGTACCCTGTAATACACCCATATCAATATAATCAAAAGCAGGATGTAGGGTTTTACCTCCATCAAGAGGGCCCGAACCTGGGTAAAATCCCGTGTCCATGTTACCATCGCTCCAAGACGCCTAGCTTAGGACGCCTACTACGAGATATGCCAGATATAGAACCGACAGGCGTGTCTCAAGAAGGGAAGAAAAATCTACATAGATACAAGGAGCGCGAGAGAGACATGTATGCGATAGTGGAAGCACGAGTGTGCGGGTGTATAAACCTATCTAGAGTCTAGTCAATAAATGTTTGTGAGAGAAATACGAGTCGGGGTGCGAAAGCGAGAGTTTGTGTGAGAGAGAGAGAGACGGTAGTCGAGAAGGGGAGTGGAAGCAGGAGTTGTGTGTGTGAGAGAGAGGGGGGAGGTTTGTCTGATCGGTAAACAAATGAATAATGTCAGTTTTGTAACTAGGATGGGGATGGAAAGGAGACCGCAACAAATGTTGTATCTACAGGAGAGAGTAATTTTAGTGGTCTGAGTCATATCTAGAGACATATAGGGTGTGTGAGAGAACCCCATAGAGAGAAAGACAAAGTGAAAGATGAGTGAGACTGTGTGTGTGGCGGTGAAAAAGAAAGCTTAGGTACCTAGTGATACCAGAGAACGGTAGAGACGTGAGAGATAATTAAAACCGTGTAATGTATAACGATAGGGAGAGTGTGACACTTCTCAAGGGAGATGTCGAGAGACCATGTTTGCGAAGATACGAGAAACATGAAGTGAGCGTGTGGGTGAGCTGGATAAAAGAGAGTGATAGCTACATGAAGTAGCATGCATGTGAGAGAGATGGGCGTGAAAAGAGTCAACATAAAGGGGATTCAAATATTTGAATTCGAGATGATGATACATGTAATTCATACTCGAACCAAAATTGATCTATCAAACATGCATACTCATATGAATTCACGCGCATCTATGTTATTTAATATGTAGATATTACCGATCCATACATTTTAGTAGAACATAATTTGGTTTAAATTTTTTGAATTCAACCTTATGATTTTGAGATCATTGTATTTGTAAATCATATTATATATATAAAGGAGCAGAATTCTTTGCTGTGCTTTTGAAGGTATATATATATAATGATGTATATAGAATTTTATTCCAATCGAAAATGGATCCTGCCCGAACAAAAATAGAATACAAACTAGATTCGAATTGAGTTGGCATGGTAAACGTGCACTCTTGCTCTGCAAAAATTTGAACGAAGCGGGGAAAGTTGCAGTAACCGCTCGAAACCAAAATCTGCGAGATGGAGATTACTGCCTATCCCTGCCATGCAAAGCCTATCGGCTCGATTTCTATAGGTTTCAATAGGGGTAGGTTTGTAATTTAACTCAAACATGACATACCTGCCTCTCACCCGGATTCATACACTGTGGGCGCTAAAACACAATGTCTCCTCGGCCGAAATCGACTCCCTCCCGGATTCATACATGGTGGGCGCCAAAAACAAACTCTTGTCGGCAAATATTTGGTGTATGCGAGATTACCATCCTATCCTCAACCGACTAATATTGCTGTGATGTAGGAAATTTTAAACTGGGGCTAAGTTTGTAAATTTCCTCACATTTTAGACAAGCGCGCCCTGAAGACATGGTTCCCCCCTTCCTCTCTCCCTTGATTTCCCCATTCGTACTCCGTGGGCACCAAAACACCCTCTCCACCCCAGCCTCCTCCGTTCGCCACCCCATCCGCTGTCCTCCTCCTCCACCATGCCGGAGCTGATACCCCGACGACGTCGGCCATTACAAGAGATCAGCTTGTCTCATCCACGGCTCCGGACCAGGATCCTTGCATCCCGTCCTCTCGCTTCATCCCCACCGTCGTCCACCATGTCGGCGCCGCTCCACGACTGTCTCGTCCACCGCACCCGCCGCCACCGTCTACCCACCTAGATCTGCTTGCAAGCCACCGACAGCCATCGCTACCGCAACACCATCAAATTCTCATCATATGCATACACGGTGTCACACCAGGGGCGGTACTCTTTCGTATCTGCTCAACTTATTTATTGCAGCAAGAAAATAGATCGCTACTGCTTTACTCTGATTTCTGGTCCATCACTTACTTGTTAGTTGAAAGCAAACATTGGTTGCGAAGTTGCCTTTGTCCGGTTTGCACGTTCAGATCCGCCATGGCACGCTCAACACTATACTCTCAATGCTTATGGTTTTCCCCTTTTATATTCCACACTAGTTAAATGACAGTAGACTAAATTTCAAAATTAGGTCAATCGATTTTTGAGAGCTCGCCGGAGTTCGCCGGTGCAAAGGAAGGGCTCGGGTGGGGACGATGGTTGTGGGGGGGGGGCGGTGGTGGGGCCTCGCCGAACGAAGAAAACTCGACGCGGGTGGGGACGGGGGTGGGGGTGGTGGCGGAGGAACACAGTCGGTGGGGGCCGTTGGTTCGGCCGGCGGCCCGTGCGGTGTTCTGTATGGGAAGAATCAGAGACGAGGAAGAACAAGGGTTAGGAGACGTAGGATCTTCATCCAACCGCCTGAAATGGTCGACTGACCCAAATGACAAAAGTCACACGACTTGCATGCAGACATGCCTTTATATTCAGTACCATTATCGTACCTGCTTAGCACTGCTCCTGAATCCATCAAGCTAAACAATGTGCCACTCATAATTCCAAACTTGTTGCTCAAATACGAATCTGATATGATGCTGATATTACTAAAACAGATAACATTTAATTGGTCAGCTAATGTTCCTACTTTACTTTTGAAAAGCATGTGCACCACATATAGAGAGACAGAGGGAGTTGCATTCTTAATGCGCTTTGGTTCATCATGTGTGGGCACTACGCAATGAACATTTTATTATCCAAAATCTGCTTGCTCTTCTTTAGCATGTTCCTCTTCCGTTCTTCTTTAATAAGTACTCTCTCCGTTCCTAAATACAAGTCTTTGTATTGATTCCACCATGGACTACATATGGAGCAAAATGAGTGAATCTACACTCTAAAATGTATTTGTATACATCTGCATGTGATCCATAGTGGAAATCTCTACAAAGACTTATATTTTGGAATGGAGGGAGTATGATAGTAGTACAGTATGTTCCTTGTAGTGAAGATGAGCAGGGACATTTGCAGTGTAGAGGTATATACGGTCGGTTGTGATGGACAATTTGAACTCTTCGGGCCTCTTTGATTCGTAGGATTTTGTAAACATATGAATAGGAATTGTAGTGGCCTGCCCACTTGAATCCTATAAGATTAGCAAGGAAATGCGGGGAGCTGTGTCGCCTTTGAGAGTTACAAGGATATTAACAATACCGCACCTTTAGTTGAAGAGAGTTGGTATCCGAAGCCTGTCTAGCCATATCGGCAATACTAGCACATATATTCCAGCAAGTTCCACTTTGCTGATTTTACTTGTGATGCTTACAATTTTCCCGTTATATCTACACTATGATCAGCGTAGCTGCTTTGTGTCGCACTAGCAGCAGTCCACTCTTGAAGCTAAACAACACACCAATCATAAGTCCAAAGCTTACTTCTTCAAATACGAATTGTGATATGATACTGATATTAGTTAATAGACACACATTTAATTGGTCAGGTAATGTTCCCACTTGATTTTCCAAATGCATGTGGCCACATGTAGAGAGATAACATGGAATTGGATTTCTTTGGGCGCTGTGATTCATCTTGAGTGGGCAACCAACACTGTATGCAATGAAGCGGAACCTCAAGAATATGCTTCCTCTTCTGTTCTTTAACATGTTACTCATTTGTTATTCTGTATTTAGTACGTACAGTATGTTCCTTGTCAGGAAGGGGAGCAGGGACATCTGCAGTCAATAGCTGATAGACCTGGCCTGTACGTGATCGATAGGCTTTCAATTAGTAGCGGCAATACAACACCGTAATTTCTAGCCAGTTCCACCTTCCCGATTTATATATCCTGGTTATGGTGTACCCCTTTTATGTAAACTACGATCTGCCTAGTTGTTGTGTGCTCTTGTTATCATGGTTTGGCAATAAACTCTCTATACAATATATTACGAACCTATCATCTGCCAACTATCCTTACTTCTGGAGCCTATTTTTTTGTGTACTTGTGCCAGATTTTATTAATGTATGCACCATATTACAGCACACATAGGCTCTCTCATCAGAATCCAGTGATAGCACGCAAGGGTTTACAGGGGCACCTATATATTAGAATATCATCTGCATTACAAAGATAATCTCACTACTATTTATGTTTTCATGCTTCTCAGATATTATACGTAATCACAGTGAATATCAGAATCTGCGCATCAAAAGAATATTATGGAACACTACAACGACTTACAAAATTGGCACCAAGGCATTGCGTGCCATTCTGGGTGCAATGAAACTCATACGCTCCCCACCTGTAGATTCTTGTTCAGAATATGATCCTAATGACTATTCTGACCTCGAGGAGTCAAAGGTAGATGGCCTGTCCTCTTCACCCATCAAGGTGCCTGTTCTAATTTGGCAAGGTTTTATTGATTGCGCGTATCTTGCATAAGTTGTTTTGCATTTCTTTTACTTTGTAGCACCACCATTTTCTTAGTTTACTTATCATATATGTCAAGATGCCATGCCCATCCATTATCAATACATATTCCATCTGTCATCATACCATGTTTTTCCACTCAAATGTTGTTCTTGTGCATCAGATATCATAAAGGAAGAGGGTGATTGCCGAACCTAAAGGAGCACCAACGAAGTCCTTGAAAAACATGGTGGTGCCGGACAAATCAGATAACACCCCACTTATATTGGCTCTACAACCAGTGACACAAAACATAGGACCGACTCCAGCAGATTGTACCCATGCTTCACTGGCCACACCACTAGCCCCACCACACAGGACCTGCACTCCAGCAAAAGGTATGCCGATTTCAGTTTCCATAGCTCCAGCTGTACCACAGAAAAATCCCACTCTAGAAAAAAGTACAGCAAGTCCACCGGCCGAAGACCTATCCCACCTGCAGAGACGACCAATTCCTGTAGATTGGATGTAGCGACCAGACATCAAACAGTCTGATATCTCTGCTCCGGTGTCATCCCTGGATCAGTAATGCTGACACCACACAGTACTCGGAGGATTTATAGCAGAGTAGCAATCACACACTTATTACATCGAATGTCTCAAAAGAGAACTTATTACAATAAATATGGCTTAAGGCCATCTAATAATGATAATAGCGGAAGGCTTGGAAGATAAGTGAGTCCATCAACTCCAACGGCATCACTGAGTATAGAACCACGACCTAAAAACTCCTTAATCATCGTCTGAAAAGTCTGCAACATTAACATTGCAGCCCGAAATGGGTCAGCACATGGAATATGCTGGCAATGTAACACATAGAGAGTAATGGAATGAAACAGCTATACTATATGCATATTTGGCTGGTGGAAAGCTCTATGGTTACAGTTTTGCGTAAAGCCAATTTTTCCCTACTTCAAAGGAATAGATTTATTTAACTATCATGGTGGTTGTTAAACATTGAGAATGGTTGACAGCATTCTCATTCCCAATTAAGCATCATCATTAAACATAACCCAACAAAATTAATTTAGAGTAACATGTTGAGATTCACATGATAATCCAGGTACTAGATACTCAAGATGTCCATAACCGGGGACACGGCTAACCATGATTAGTTTATTACACTCTGCAGAGGTTTGCGCACTTTTCCCCACAAGACTCGATCGCCTCCGTTTGGTTTCTCGCACTACATGGTGTTTGAGAAGACGGATGACCGAGACATAGTCTTTCAGAAGCGCTAGCACCTTACGATCGGGTAGACCGTACCACCTACATCCCCTACATCTGCTAGTCTACCACTGTAAGAGTTCGCACAACTTAGTCAACTATGCTAGAGCCCATAATAGCTTGTGGCTGCACACGGAAGTTTCTAGTATGAATAGTCTCATGATCCCTTTGAGCCTGGGTGGCGGTCCAAAAGAAAACAGGCAAGTCCTGGAATACCCAGGTGCCTCAATCCACCCAGATGTGTGTTTAAGTTGCCACCTTAGATAAACCATTAATTAACAAACTCACATCTGTCATGGATATCACTCACCCAATCCACGTCTACTAGCATAGCATGGCATAATAAGCAAACGTAGAAGTAACTCCCAAAGGTTTGATAATAAACAGGTGATAGGTACTACCTCATCTACTTCCCATCCCACAATTTAATTAGATCCTAATCATGCAATGTGTGAGGATTGATCTAATGCAATAAAACTGGGTAGTAGAAAAGGTATGATCAAAGTGTTACTTGCCTTGCTGATGATCCGCGAAACCTAACGATTCGAAGTAACAAGCGGCGCACTCCGGGTACTCTATCGCAGACAAACAAACAAGCATACAATAAGTACTCATCTAATGCACAGGTAAAACTCAAATAAGAGATCTAACCAGAAAGTTCAACTTAAGAACTCCGGTGACAAAAAGAATCAAATCGAACGAAGCAACGAAAGTCAAACGGCGAAAGAAAACAACTTCGTTCTAGTAATCTGGATCTAGGGCAAATTTTACAGTAGCAAAATCTTGTTTAAGTTGGTTAAACGGATAGAGGGTTTCGAGACAAATCTCTAGGCGCTTGAATCGCCTGATTCCGATAAACGAGCGAAAAGTTATACTAAAACGAAAATCGGATCAGGAATCACGATCAGAAAAATCACGGATTTAATCCAAGAAAAAGAAAAACGAAGAACGCTCGCTAGAACGAACGAACGAACGAATGCTCACTATTTAAATAAACCGGAAAAACAGATCTATTTAAAAAAACCGAAATTAAAAAAAACCAACGAAAACCGATCTATTTTTTTATTTTTTTATTTAAAAAAAACGTTGGCACGGAAGTCGAGGCGGCGGCGAACCTCGGCGGCGGCGTCCGGCGACGGCGGCGTGGGGCGGCGCGGTGGCGGGCGGCGGCGGCGCGGCGCAGCGACGGCGGCGGGACCGGGCGGCGGCTAGGGTTGGGAGCTGGGGCGGCTAGGGTTCCCCGGGACCGGGCCTCGGCTTATGAAGGCCCCCTTGGGCCGGAGTCCTAGTCGGACACGGCCCGTAGGTCGGTTCTTTTTTTTTAAATTATTCCGCTCGGAAGAAAAATAAAAAGAAATATTAAACGGACTCCAAAAATTCCGAAATAAATTTTCACGGGCTTCTAAAATCAAGCCGCACAAGGTGAACATTTATTTGGGACCTAAATGCAATTTTGAAAAACGCACATTTTTCCTAAATTCAAATAAAACACCGAAAAACTCCGAAATAAAATCTTATTTGATTTTATTATTAAATCTTCAATATTTCTCTATTTTGGGAAAGTCATTTTATTCCCTATCTCATATTTTTGTAATAGAAATAATTGATGATAAAATAAATAAAATCAAATGATCCTATTCTCAAAATTTGAGAAAACTCAAATATGAAAATAACGAAATCCCCAACTCTCTCCGTGGGTCCTTGAGTTGCGTAGAATTTCTAGGATCAACCAAAATGCAAAATAAAATATGATATGCATAGATGATCTAATGTATAACATTCCAAATTGAAAATTTGGGATGTTACAAACCTACCCCCCTTAAGATGAATCTCGCCCTCGAGATTCGGGTTGGCTAGAAAATAGGTGAGGGTGGTCTTTGAGCAAATCTTCCTCTCGTTCCCAGGTCGCTTCATCCTCTGTGTGGTGGCTCCACTGAACTTTGCAAAACTTGATAACCTTGCTGCGGGTGACTCGACTGGCAAACTAGAGAATCTTAATTGGTTTCTCCTCGTACGTCAATGGCACTGTGTCTCTCAACGGTATGTCAGCCATCTCCGCATGACACTTCTTCAACTGGGAAACATGGAACACATCATGAACTCCTGACAATCCTTCGGAAATTCCAACTTGTAGGCCACTTCTCCATACGTTCCAAAACTCGATATGGTCCTACAAATCGTGGCGCTAACTTCCCTTTGACTCCAAAACGCTTTGCTCCCCGAAGTGGAGATACTCGAAGATAAGCTCTATCTCCAACTTCGCAAACTGTCTCCTTGCGTTTAGAATCCGCATAACTCTTCTGTCTGGACTGGGCTACCTTGAGCCTATCGTGAATCAGCTTCACCTTCTATTCAGACTCTTTAATCAAGTCAGGTCCAAACAACTGGCGGTCTCCAACTTCGTCCCACGACAACGGTGTCCCGCACCTCCTTCCGTACAAAGCTTCGAAAGGGGCCATCTTTAAACTGTTTTGGTAACTGTTGTTGTAAGAAAACTCTGCATATGGCAAATTATCGTCCCAACTAGATCCATAATCTAGCGCACAAGCTCTCAACATATCCTCCAAAATCTGATTGACTCTCTCGGTCTGTCCATCTGTCTGTGGATGAAAAGTTGTACTGAATTCTAGCCTGGTACCCAAAGTTTCGTGCAACTGCTTCCAAAACTTTGAGGTAAACTGGGTTCCTCTATCTGATACGATACTCCTTGGAACTCCATGCAAACATACGACCCTGGTCATGTATATCTTTGCCAACTTAGCACTGGTGTAAGTTGTCTTTACTGGGATGAAATGAGCTACTTTCGTCAATCGATCAACTACAACCCAAATCGAGTCATAGCCTGAACGAGTCCTGGGCAATCCCGTGATAAAATCCATGCCTAGCTTATCCCACTTCCATTCGGGTATCGGCAATGGTTGTAACAATCCTGCTGGCTTCTGATGCTCTGCCTTTACTCTCTGACATACATCACAAACTGCTACATACTCCGCAATATCCTTCTTCATTCCGGTCCACCAGAAAATATCCTTCAAATCCAAATACATCTTGGTATTTCCTGGGTGAATTGAATATGGTGAATCGTGTGCCTCTTGCAAAATCAACTTCCTGATCTCCGGGTCATTGGGCACGTAAACGCGGTCTTCAAACCATAGGGTGTCGTGCTCATCCTCACGAAATCCTTTAGCTTTTCCTTTGCTCAGTTTCTCCTTTATAGCGGCAATCTCTTTGTCAGTTTCTGAGCTTCCCTGATTCTATCCATCAAAGTTGACTGAATCTCCAATGCTGCTACATAGCCTCTCGGAACTATTTCCAAACATAGTTCACGAAGATTTTCTGCTAACTCCTTGGGTATTTCTCCCGTCATTAACGTATTGACATGGCTCTTACGGCTTAATGCGTCAGCTACTACATTAGCCTTTCCGGGGTGATAATGCAATTTCATATCATAATCCTTGATAAGCTCCAACCATCTCCTTTGTCTGAGATTCAACTCCTTCTGTGTGAAAATGTACTTCAAACTCTTATGATCCGTGTACACCTCACAATGATTTCCAATGAGGAAATGTCTCCATGTTTTCAATGCATGCACTACGGCTGCTAACTCCAAATCATGCGTGGCATAATTCAACTCATGAGGCTTCAGTTGTCTTGAGGCATATGAAACAACTCTCCCTTCCTGCATAAGCACTGCTCCAAGTCCTCGACGTGAAGCGTCGCAATACACCTCATAATCTTTGGTCTGGTCTGGCAAAATCAACACTGGTGAGGTAACCAAACGTTTCTTCAACTCCTGGAAACTAGCCTCACATTCCTCCGTCCATATGAACTTGGTATCTTTCTTCAACAACTCAGTCATAGGCTTCGCAATCTTTGAGAAATTCTCAATAAATCTCCGGTAGTATCCTGCGAGTCCAAGAAAACTCCGGATCTCTCCAACTGTTGTTGGGGCTTCCCACTTGGTCACGGTTTCAACTTTAGTGGGATCAACTGCTATACCTTCTCCAGATATAACGTGTCCGAGGAATCCTACTTCCTTCAACCAAAACTCACATTTGCTGAACTTGGCATATAATTGATGTTCTCTGAGCTTTCCAAGTACCAAACGCAAATGCTCCTTATGCTCCTCTTCATTCTTCGAATAAACCAGGATATCATCAATGAACACTACGACGAACTTATCCAAAAACTCCATAAACACTTTGTTCATCATGTTCATAAAATAGGCAGGTGCGTTAGTCAGACCAAATGACATAACGGTATACTCATACAGCCCATACCTGGTGGTAAAAGCTGTCTTCGGAATATCCTGTTCTCGAATCTTCAACTGGTGGTATCCTGATCGCAGATCGATCTTGGAAAATACCTTAGCTCCTTGCAATCGATCAAACAGATCATTGATCATTGGTAGTGGGTACTTGTTCTTGATCGTTACTTCATTCAATCCTCGATAATCAACAACCATCCTTAACGATCCATCCTTCTTCTCCACTAGAAGTACTGGCGATCCCCAAGGCGAAGAACTTGGGCGAATATATCCCTTATCCAGTAACTCCTTAATCTGCTTCTTAATTTCCACCAAATCCTTTGCTGGCATCCTATATGGTCTCTTTGATATTGGCCCTGTGCCTGGCAATAGCTCAATCAAAAACTCAATATCTCTATCCGGTGGCATGCCTGGCAACTCCTCTGGAAATACATCAGGGAAATCCCTTACCACTGGTACTTCCTCCTGCACAACTCCTGTTAGGCAATTTACTTGAGTCCTCTTTGGCACATGCCGGGATACATACTTGATCCTTCTCCCTTCTGGGGTGGTAAGCAAAATTGACTTACTAGCACATTCAATATTCCCTTCATACTTTGATAACCAATCCATGCCTAATATCACATCCAATCCTTGAGATTCCAATACTATTAGGTCTGAGGGAAAAACATAGTTACCAATCCTTAATGGTAACCGATCACACCATAGACTAGCCACATACTCTGCTCCAGGCGAGGTTACTAACATGGGTGACCTAAGGGCTTGGGTTGGTAGGTTATACTTATCCACAAATCCCCTTGAGATGTATGAATGCGATGCACCAGTATCAAAAAGAACGAGTGCAGTAAATGACTTAACCAAAAACTTACCTATTACTGCATCGGGCTGAGCTTCAACCTCCTCCACGCTAACGTGGTTCACCTGTCCCCTGTTGAAAGGGTTCGGCTTCTTCCCAGAACTTCCATTGCCATTTTGGCCTTCAGGACATTCATTGGCATAATGTCCGGTCTTCTGACACTTAAAGCAAGTGACTTGGCTCAGGTCCTTCTTGGCTGGGGTTGATGGGTTGGTGCGGTTCTGGCCGTTGCTTCCTCCATTGCCATTACCATTCTTGGTGCCATTGTGATTGTGCGAGCTACCTCCTCCATGGGTATGCTGAAAATGTCCTCCCGGTCTAGGGGTAAAACGTGGCTTCTGCTGAGCTCCTGAATTGTACTTTCCTTGTCCATACTTCCTCTTGCGATTCTCAATTTGCTGCTGCTTCCCTTCAATCATAAGAGCACGATCTACCAACTCCTGGTAGTTGTTGAAGGTTGCTACCATCAACTGCATGCTCAACTCATCATTCAGTCCTTCCAGAAACTTCTCCTGCTTAGCTGCATCCGTAGCGACGTCATCTGGGGCATAACGTGCTAACTTACTAAATTCCTCCACATACTGGCCAACTGTCCGTCCTCCTTGGCGCAAGTTGCGAAACTCACGCTTCTTCATGGCCATAGCTCCTGCTGAAACATGTGCAGTACGAAAAGCCTGCTGAAACTGGTCCCATGTGACAGTGTCGACTGGGAAAGTGGCTGTGAAATTCTCCCACCATGATGCTGCGGGTCCTTCTAGCTGATGTGCGGCAAACTTCACCTTCTCCGCATCTGTGCATCCTGCTGTGGTCAACTCCCTAGCTGTCTTGCGGAGCCAATCATCTGCTACTATCGGCTCGGTGCTACTGGAAAACACCGGCGGATTCAGCCTAAGAAAACGGGCTAAGTGGTCAACAGGTGGTGGTGGTGGTGGTGGGTTGTTGTTGTTGTTCCCCTGATTCTGATTCTGGACTAGCAACTGCATCAATGTGTTCTGCTGCTGGATCAACTGGGTGAGCTCCGGTGGAAAGGCAAATCCGGGGTCACGTCTCGGAGGCATCTGAGGGTTTAGAAAAGATGAGATATAAGAATAGAGGGGGTCTAAAGAGAAAACACTACCCATATGCACATGAGGCAAAAGCAAACAATTCACTTCAATCAATCAAACAAGGGCATACAATCGATCTAACTATCGCAAAAGTGCTCGGACTACTATATTTACATGGTGGACTACTACTACTGATGAGGTGGTCTACTAGAAATATTCTTCGGTTGCAGACTCCATGATATCTGCTCCAGCTTCATCAACATAGTCATCATCGCTACTATCTGGTTCCGAGTCGGTGCCGTCGATGATGATGTAGTCTTCCGGGCTAATCTCCTTGGGTTCTTCGTCTTCATCTACTGGCGTAGGGCCTCCCATAAATATTCCAATCTTCTTGATCAGGTCGTCATTCTTCTCCACCAATACTTCAATTTCCTCTTCATAATCTTCACGTGTAGCCTTGAGTTCTTCCTCCAGTTCCTTGATTCTAGTCTTAGCCTTCTTCAGATCTATCATGTCGGCGCACATCTGGTTCTCCTGTCGTCGAATGTGCTGGTTTAACTCCTGGATAAAAGCTGCGATTGATCTATCCTTCCTGGTGCTGATCATCTCCCAGTGCTCATCTCGGCGCCCACAAATCTGGTAGATAGTATCCTTGAGATCCTTGCGGTAGACTTCTCCAATGCGTCCCATGGCGATGTGAGCTGCCATGCTCTTTCCTAGACTCCAAGTTGGTGCATCAAAAGAAAACTCTATGGGCTCAGTGACTGGCATGAACGTCCTTCCTGGAACTTGAACTTGAATCATCCAGCGCTCTTCTTCAGGTAAAGTGGCGTTGTAGGTTCCGGTGAAGCTTGGTACTCCTATGTTCAGGTATCTAGTGACTTCCTTCAAGTGACGTCCAAAGGGTGTATCTTCATCCGGTTGCGTGAACTTGTTCCTTGCATCCGCCATCCTAAAGAGTAGAAAAGATGAGAAGTCAGAAGAGAAGAGAGTGAATAGTGATCTAGGTCTTTAGCTTAGTGGTCGTGTCCTACAGTCAGCGTGTGCTCTGATACCATCTCTGTAGCGACCAGACCTCAAACAGTCTGATCTCTGTGCTCCGGTGTCATCCCTGGATCAGTAATGCTGACACCACACAGTACTCGGAGGATTTATAGCAGAGTAGCAATCACACACTTATTACATCGAGTGTCTCAAAGAGAACTTATTACAATAAATATGGCTTAAGGCCATCTAATAACGATAACAGCGGAAGGCTTGGAAGATAAGTGAGTCCATCAACTCCAACGGCATCACTGAGTATAGAACCACGACCTAAAAACTCCTTAATCGTCGTCTGAAAAGTCTGCAACATTAACGTTGCAGCCCGAAACGGGTCAGCACATGGAATATGCTGGCAATGTAACACATAGAGAGTAATGGAATGAAACAGCTATACTATATGCATATTTGGCTGGTGGAAAGCTCTATGGTTACAGTTTTGCGTAAAGCCAATTTTTCCCTACTTCAAAGGAATAAATTTATTTAACTATCATGGTAGTTGTTAAACATTGAGAATGGTTGACAGCATTCTCAATCCCAATTAAGCATCATCATTAAACATAACCCAACAAAATTAATTTAGAGTAACATGTTGAGATTCACATGATAATCCAGGTACTAGATACTCAAGATGTCCATAACCGGGGACACGGCTAACCATGATTAGTTTATTACACTCTGCAGAGGTTTGCGCACTTTTCCCCACAAGACTCGATCGCCTCCGTTTGGTTTCTCGCACTACATGGTGTTTGAGAAGACGGATGACCGAGACATAGTCTTTCAGAAGCGCTAGCACCTTACGATCGGGTAGACCGTACCACCTACATCCCCTACATCTGCTAGTCTACCACTGTAAGAGTTCGCACGACTTAGTCAACTATGCTAGAGCCCATAATAGCTTGTGGCTGCACACGGAAGTTTCTAGTATGAATAGTCTCATGATCCCTTTGAGCCTGGGTGGCGGTCCAAAAGAAAACAGGCAAGTCCTGGAATACCCAGGTGCCTCAATCCACCCAGATGTGTGTTTAAGTTGCCACCTTAGATAAACCATTAATTAACAAACTCACATCTGTCATGGATATCACTCACCCAATCCACGTCTACTAGCATAGCATGGCATAATAAGCAAACGTAGAAGTAACTCCCAAAGGTTTGATAATAACAGGTAATAGGTACTACCTCATCTACTTCCCATCCCACAATTTAATTAGATCCTAATCATGCAATGTGTGAGGATTGATCTAATGCAATAAAACTGGGTAGTAGAAAAGGTATGATCAAAGTGTTACTTGCCTTGCTGATGATCCGCGAAACCTAACGATTCGAAGTAACAAGCGGCGCACTCCGGGTATTCTATCGCAGACAAACAAACAAGCATACAATAAGTACTCATCTAATGCACAGGTAAAACTCAAATAAGAGATCTAACCAGAAGGTTCAACTTAAGAACTCCGGTTGGCAAAAAGAATCAAATCGAACGAAGCAACGAAAGTCAAACGGCGAAAGAAAACAACTTCGTTCTAGTAATCTGGATCTAGGGCAAATTTTATAGTAGCAAAATCTTGTTTAAGTTGGTTAAACGGATAGAGGGTTTCGAGACGAATCTCTAAGCGCTTGAATCGCCTGATTCCGATAAACGAGCGAAAAGTTATACTAAAACGAAAATCGGATCAGGAATCGCGATCAGAAAAATCGCGGATTTAATCCGAGAAAAAGAAAAACGACGAACGCTCGCTAGAACGAACGAACGGACGAACGCTCACTATTTAAATAAACCGGAAAAACCGATCTATTTAAAAAAACCAAAACAAAAAAAACCGACAAAAACCGATCTATATTTTTTTAAAACGTTGGCATGGAAGTCGAGGCGGCGGCGAACCTCGGCGGCGGCGTCCGGCGACGGTGGCGCGGGGCGGCGCGGTGGCGGGCGACGGCGGTGGGACCGGCGGCGGCTAGGGTTGGGAGATGGGGCGGCTAGGGTTCCCCGGGGCTGGGCCTCGGCTTATAAAGGCCCCCTCGGGCCGGAGTCCTAGTCGGACACGGCCCGTAGGTCGGTTCGTTTTTTTTTAAATTATTCCGCTCGGAACAAAAATAAAAAGAAATACTAAATGGACTCCAAAAATTCCGATATAAATTTTCGCGGGCTTCTAAAATCAAGCCGCACAAGGTGAACATTTATTTGGGACCTAAATGCAATTTTGAAAAATGCACATTTTTCCTAAATTCAAATAAAACACCGAAAAACTCCGAAATAAAATCTTATTTAATTTTATTATTAAATCTTCAATATTTCTCTATTTTGGGAAAGTCATTTTATTCCCTCTCTCATATTTTTGTAGTAGAAATAATTGATGATAAAATAAATAAAATCAAATGATCCTATTCTCAAAATTTGAGAAAACTCAAATATGAAAATAGCGAAATCCCCAACTCTCTCCATGGGTCCTTGAGTTGCGTAGAATTTCTAGGATCAACCAAAATGCAAAATAAAATATGATATGCATAGATGATCTAATGTATAACATTCCAAATTGAAAATTTGGGATGTTACATTGGAACCCCATTCTAGTTATTCCCAGTTTAAAAGACAATGCTTTCAATGTTGTTAGGACTACGTGCATATATTCCCATCATGGGAAGATTATAGTGAAGACAAACACCATTTTCACATCTTTCCTATCCCACTTACGTGTAAGTGCTATTATTCATGGTGATTATTTTCCTGTTTTCTGCTGATTGAACACATCAATGATTTACATTACATTGTTGTAAGTAGGTGAGGGTCAATCTGGATAGTCATGACGAGCAAAGCTTGCTTGCGCTTTTCAAGGAAGCATTGCAGCAGTATCGATGTTACGTGAGGAAATCACACTTTGACGGCAAGTCTATAAATGAATTTCCAGTGAAGTCTCCTGTGCTAAATTTAGAAGACACTAAATGGAAAAACCTTGTTATGCACTGGTCTCATTCTCAATATGAGGTAATGTCTATGATATCACATGACAAATTGAACTTCTACTTTTCCGCATGTGCATTATGGATCTTTTTTGCAGGAAATCTCCTTGAAGAAAAAATCCGGTTTGAAAAGGACGACAGGATATCGCAAATATGCTGCCCGCTGCTTCGCTCTTGTTAGTACCTGTTGTCCTGTATCACTATACTTGCATACATACCTGGTTCATTATGTGACGGCTTGCTTATCAATTGTTCGCTCCAAATTATCTGATCTGTATAAATGGTTACATCAGTGTAGAATATATCCAATGCCAATGAATTTTTTTAGCTCCATTGTTCTTGTAAGTATTTGATGTCCTTTATCAGTGTACTTATATTGACAGGTAGTTGTACATGTACCACCACTCTGCAGCTTATTTTCCTTTGCCCTCCATTTTCTACACATTAGATCTATATTTACTCTTAACATAAGGTTGGATAACACCGATGGTACTGAAGAAGTTTAGCTCTGCATTGCTCTTGGCTGTACCTTTTGTCTATATCGTTGTACTTACATTTATAGCTACTTGGTTATGTAGCATCACTCTTCATCTTATCTTAAATATTCTCCATTTTTTCTTGTATTATCACATCTATATTTACTCTTAACAAAATGTAGAATAAAGGCAATGCTTATGAAGAAGATTCTGTGGTAAACTTCTTGAATTGCCCCCTGTAACGCCCTCGATGCGGCTATATCTCCCACGTGTCGAAGCACGACTTAGAGGCATAACCGCATTGAAAGCAATGTCGCAAGTGAGGTAATCTTCACACAACCCATGTAATACATAAGGGAAAGAGATACATAGTTGGCTTACAATCGCCACTTCACACAATTACATGAATAAAGCATTACAACAACCAAATACAATCAGGGCCCGACTACGGAGCCAAAATAAAAGAAGAACCCCAAATGCGACAAGGTCCCCGATCGACCCCAACTGGGCTCCACCACTGATCAACTAGAACGAAACAACACAAAGGACAAGATCTTCATCGAGCTCCTCCTGAGCTTGGTTGCGCCATCTGCATGGGCTCATCGGCACCTGCAAGCTGGTTTTTGGAAGTATCTGTGAGCCACGGGGACTCAGCAATCTCGCACCCTCGCGATCAAGACTATTTAAGCTTATGGGTAAGATAAAGGTATGAGGTGGAGCTGCAGCAAGCGACTAGCATATACGGTGGCTAACATACGCAAATGAGAGCGAGAAGAGAAGGCAAAGCACGGTCGAGAAACTATGATCAAGAGGTGATCCTAGAACAACCTACGTCAAGCATAACTCCAACACCGTGTTCACTTCCCGGACCCCGCCGAGAAGAGACCATCACGGTTACACACGCGGTTGATGTATTTTAATTAAGGTAAGGTCCAAGTTATCTACAACCGGACATTAACAAATTCCCATCTGCCCATAACCGCGGGCACGGCTTTCGAAAGTTCAAATCCCTGCAGGGGTGTCCCAACTTAGACCATGACAAGCTCTCACGGTCAACGAAGGAATAGACCTCCTCCCGAGACATTCCGATCAGACTCGGTATCCCGGTTCTTCAAGACATCCTCGGCAATGGTAAAACAAGTCCAGCAAGACCACCCGATGCGCCGACATCCCGATAGGAGCTGCACATATCTCGTTCTCAGGGCACATCGGATAAGCTAAGCGTACGGGAGCCAACGTAACCCAAGTTGCCAAGGGACGGCCCCGCACGGTGCTCTGGGTTGGACCAACACTTAGACAAGCACTGGCCCGGGGGGGTTAAAATAAGATGACCCTCGGGATGCGTGACTCCCAAGGGAAAAAGGCTAGGTGGCGAATGGTAAAACCAAGGTTGGGCCTTGCTGAAGGAGTTTTATTCAAAGCGAACTGTCAAGGGGTTCCCATTATAACCCAACCGCGTAAGGAACGCAAAATCCGGGAACATAACACCGATATGACAGAAACTAGGGCGGCAAGAGTGGAACAAAACACCAGGCATAAGGCCGAGCCTTCCACCCTTTACCAAGTATATATATGCATTAATTAAATAAGATATAATGTGATATCCCAACAAGTAAACATGTTCCAACAAGGAACAACATCTCCATGTTCCAACAAGGAACAAACTTCAATCTTCACCTGCAACTAACAACGCTATAAGAGGGGCTGAGCAAAGTGGTAACATAGCCAAACAACGGTTTGCTAGGACAAGGTGGGTTAGAGGCTTGGTTCAACCATATGAGAGGCATGATAAGCAAGTGGTAGGTATCGCAGCATAGGCATAGCAAAAGAGCAAGCAACTAGCAAGCAAAGATAGAAGTGATTTCGAGGGTATGATCATCTTGCCTGAGATCCCACAAGGAAGAAGAACGAGTCCATGAAGAACACAAACGGACGTAGTCGAACAGATCCTCACAAACGCGATGTTATTGGAACCAACCTGAAGAAGCAAACACCAGAAAAGAAGCACACAACACAGTAAACAACCAACACATGAACATGGTATGATATGCGAGATGTGGTATGCAATGCATATGCATGATTTGACAAGGAATGATAGGATCTGGCCTCAACTTGGAAAACCAAGTGTGTCACTGGAAAGATGAGATGAAATCGCTTGAAAACGATATAAAGATCACCGGAAACGGAGTTACGGTTTGGAAATGGCAAGCAATTCAAATATGACTCCGGTCTACGATTTACAACAAGTAGCCAATTAATGCAACAAGATGAACATGCTACAGCACTCAAACATGGAAACAAAATACATGGCAGGGATCTATTCATGAAGATTAACAAAAGTCTAGCACTGAGCTACGGCCAAATCATCCATTAACAGGTTCAAACAAGCATGGCAAAAATGCATTTGACAAACAGATTTCAGACTTAGTGAAATTAACACTTGTCTGGAATTTCAGATCAGGTAGCACACTTCGGAGTATGAAAACTATGAGCTACAGGACCTGAATATGGCAAAGTAAAGCATGGCATGAAGCTACTCAAAGAGCTTAACAAAAGTCCCTTAGTGACCTTGAGCCAAAAGGGATCAGAAAATACAATTGCAAGCATGTGAACATGGCAAAAACATAATCAGTTCTCAGACTTAGTGAAAACTGGAGCATGCTGAAACAGATATCAAGTAGGCATGTTGACGAGCTCGATGCACTCACTACAGAGCAAGTCATGACAAGCTAAGCATACACCCATCAAGAATACACAAAATGCATGCTAGACATGGCAAGAACAATACCATAGCATGCACGGATCAACTACAACATCATCGGCAAAATCGCTAACAAGTAGACAATCTGCTCAGATTCACGAAATGACAAAAGTAGAGCTCGATTGACTCAAGCTAGGGTGATCCATAATTGCAAACAAAGACATGGATGGATAGAGCACTACAATATTAACAAAACATTCTTACTGATCATCCTCAAAAGAGGCACGGATCACTAGGAAACAACATAAACATATGGCATATTGATAAGAACAGCTCAAGGACTTAGTGAAAATGCCAAGTCCCTGAAATCAGCATTAACGAATGCCTCACCTTGCAAGCTTGTGCTAGTCACCACACACATCACAAAAATACATGGGTTGCACCTCTGGATAGATGGCAAAACATATAACAAAACACATGTAGGGCTCATCAGCATATCATGCACACAATAATCATGGCACAAATGACAAAATATCTAAATGGAGTAGCAGATCTGATAATTATCTCAACTAGCATACTTCCAACAGCATTTCGGGCATCAAGATGAACTCAAATGAAAATGATGCAATGAGATGAAATGATGTACTCTCTGAGGCGAACATTTTGATATGCTATACGTGCAAAACGGAGCTACGGATGCAAAGATACGGCATGATGAACATGGGCATATGAAACATGGAAAACTCGGGGACTTAGTGAAAATCGCCAAGTCTGGAACTGGGCGTAAGATAGTATGTCGCGCACGGGGCAGGGAATAGTGGTGGCTCACCCACGGGCTTTGGCCCAAAACAAAGAGGAAGGAGGAAGGCAAGCCGGGCGAGGGGAAGCTGGGCCGACGAGAGGCCCACGCGCGCGCGAGCGGGGCTGGTGGCGTCGTCCTCCTCCTGGCAGCAGGCCATGGCGGCGGCGCGGAACCGAACTCCGGCGAGGGCATGCGCAGGCCGGGGACGCGGGGAGGCATCGGGAATGGGCAGATCTGGATGCGGGGTCTCCGGATCCGGCGACGAGGATGCTCGGGGCGGCCCGGGCACGGAGATCCCTGGCGGTCATGGCGGGGCGGCTCCCTGGGAAGCACAGAGAGAGAGGGGGGATCGGGATGAGAGAGAGAGAGCTAGGGAAAACCGAGAGATGGCGCGGGGCGGCGTGACCTGAGGACGGCGGCGGCAGCGGAGCAGCTTCCGGTGATGAAGGTGGCGGCGGCCGGCGTCTCTCCGGCGGAGTCCGGTGAGACTCCGGCGGGCAGCGAGCGAAGCGGTGAAGCCGAGCTTCGGCGGCAGCGGCTTGGGCCCATGCCGGCCCTGGATGGGCTCCGCGGGCCGCGGGGAGAGAGAGGGCTGGCCGGGTGACGTGGCGCTCGGCGATTGGGCGCGAGAGGCTGCGGTGATGACGTGGCATGCGCTGATTCGCCAGAGTGACGCGTCCGGCGGACATGTCCGGTGCGGGATGGACGTGTCCGGCGGCGCGAGGAGGGAGATGGCTAGGGTTCATCTGCGAAATGATCCGAAATTTCGGGGAGGGGCACATATTTATAGGTAGAGAGAGCTAGGAGAGTCCAAATGAGGTGCGGTTTTCGGCCACGCGATCGTGATCGAACGACCGAGATGATGGAGCCGGTTTAGGTGGGTTTTGGGCCAACATGGAAGGGTGTTGGGCTGCAACACACACGAGGCCTTCTCGGTCCCTCGGTTAACCGTTGGAGCATCAAACGAAGTCCAAATGGTACGAAACTTGACAGGCGGTCTACCGGTGGTAAACCAAGGCCACATGACAAGTCTCGGTCCAATCCGGAAACGTTTAACCCCCACACACGAAAGAAAGGTAGAAAGGACCACCAGAGGAGATAGGAGCGCCGGAATGCAAAACGGACAACGGGGAAAATGCTCGGATGCATGAGACGAACATGTATGCAAATGAAATGCACATGATGACATGATATGCAATGCATGACACGCAAGCAATGACATGACAACAACAGCGAATAACAGGAAGACACATGGCACATCGGTCTCGGGGCGTTACACCCCCCCATCAGCATGGACAAGGGCTTTATAGAGCCTGTCTTCACCAATAATGTAAGTTTGTCCTTCTCAAGCCTTCAAACTTTGTTGTGTATATTTGGTTAGGCATGACTGCAACAGCTATTTATTTTTGGTGTTTGCGTCAAATTGCATGTTTAAAGTTTAATATGTACTCCCTCATTTCTAAAATAGATGACTTAATTTTGTATTAACTTTGGTATAAAGTTGGGTCATCTATTTTAGAACGGAGGGAGTAGTTCATAAACAAAAGTTTGTCCTTCTCAATTTAAGTTTTCAGTTGTACAACCAAGTTCCTTCTTCATACCATGTAAATTAAACTATACAGAGCAAGTGTTCTTCTTTTGCACTACATGTATGCTTCTGTTCTTGATCTGTAATCCAGTGGTGTCATGAACCTACCCACTACAGCACAATGTCATATTCTGCAATGTCTTAACTATGAACAATGTCATATCATTCTACTATTATTTAAACCGTCTCTTTATTTCCAAATCGGAAATGGGATAAATTGACAACACACTAACCATTGATACTTATGAGTTCTTAATCTATAATCCAGCGGGGTCGTGAAGCTGCCAACTCCTTCACAATGTCATTTCCTGCCATGTCTTGACCTGAACAATACCATATTGTGTTAATGCTATTTTAAACTGTTTCACTTTATTCATCAGTAAGAAATGTGATGAATTGTCAGCACTCATACATATATGTGCAAAACCTGTCATCTGTCTGCTTGTTTATCTTTCAGAATGAGGAGGAGCAGTCTCATCAGCTTGCTCATCTGCTTGCGCTGTAGCTCCCGAGCAGGGCTAAACTTTCTTGAACTCTATTGAAGTGCTGACGGTTTTGTATATTATTTGTTGGCATGTTTATTTGCACTGGTGGCGATCTTTGATGCCCAATGTATGTAATATGCTGCCGGCTTGTGCTTTATTATCATAGTGGTGAACTTTGATGCCAAGTGGATGTAATATGCCGTAATTTCTTTATTGTAGAGTCTATGTTTTTTCTTATTCACGATGCAACAGTTATTTTACTGTATATATATCCTGTCTTCGTAGTAAACCGGCCAAACCGTAAAATTACGGTACATAATCGGGTCGTCATGCAAATCACTATGTATGATCCGCATCATGGGCCCAGTCATCTTGGTCCGTTAATAGGCCTAAATGTAAACTGGCCCACAAGTAGATTCGAGCCTTTAATAGGACGAGTAAACCGCCGGCCCTATTTTCGCAAGAAATCTCAATGGGCTTTTAGGAGGCTGAAAAGTAGGTTGGGCCTAAAACGTGTCGGATAACGCACGGGCCGGTAGTAGGCCGAAATAGACCCCGGCCCATGATTGTGCCAATCACATAATGGGCCGTTAACATGCCAAAATTGTCTCGGTCCTTGTTTGGCCCAATCAGATTATCGGCTGTGAGCAGGCCGGATGCAAATCGGGCCGTAGTTAGGCCCAACTATATGAAGGGATTTTAACAAGCCGAAATAAATATAGGGCCGAAATGTTAAACGGGCCTTTAACATGCCAAAACTAATATTAGGCCTAATTACTAAATGGACCTTTAGCAAGTGGGCCCAAAAGTATAGCGTCCAGTTGACGGGTCGAATCTGATATGGGCCATAATTTGGTCCAAAGCCTCTTAAAGGGCCGGATCTTATCTGGGCCCTAATTTGGCCCAGAGCATGTTAGGCTTTTAACGGAGCGGATCTCATATGGGCCTTTATTAGGCCCAGAACGTGGCAGTCTGTTAATGGACCGGATCAAATATGGGCCGGCATTTGTCCCAAAACATGGCAACATGTGAATGGGTCGGCCCACTAGTGTCCTCAAAATCTAGTGGGCCTTTAGCTGGGCCGGCCCATTATGGTTGGCAAAATCTTGTGGGCCTTTAGCTGGGCTGGCCCATTATAGTCCACAAAATCTCGTGGGCCTTTAGCTGGGCCGACCCATTACAACAACAACAACAAAGCCTTTAGTCCCAAACAAGTTGGGGTAGGCTAGAGGTGAAACCCATAAGATCTCGCAACTCTGATGTAGCGCGTCGCTGAGAGGGTTACGCCCCAACGAAAATCTTTTGGGTTTCATCTCCATAAGAGTGGCTGAGTTTTTACGCTGTCCCATTATGGTCCACAAAATCTTGTGGGCCTTTAGTTGGGCCGGCCCATTTAAGCTATATGGGCCTCTGTTGGGCCTTGCCACATGTCGACTTATCATAGGCATGTTTCCTCCAATGGACGGGCGACATCTGGCCCACCGAGGAGGAGACACGTGTTTCCTCCGGCCAATGAGAATTTTACACTTGGAAAATCACCATTGGTCCGAGCTGTTAACGGGTTATCGGATCCAAAACCGGACCCGATAGCTTAACGACGAGCCGTTACGGTGGATGCCACGTGTCGGTCACCCTTGACGAAAGCACTTCTATGACGCACGATTTATCGTCATGGAAGTTGACACTTCCGTGTGATAATTTTGGTAATGTCATGGAACACTTCTATGGCATCATAGCTAACACCGAATAATGCACCACAAGTAGGATATAATTTCATTGCATGATTATTGACTTTCGATCATTCATAGGGAATCACAAACCTTAACACCAATATTCCTACTAAAGCATAATTACTCATCAAGATGACTCACATATCACACCATCATATCTCAAAACTATTACTAAGAATCAAGTTTATTCTGTCCAATGATCTTCATGACATTTTTTCTTTATCCTTCTTGGATATCTATCACTTTGGGACTAATTTTCATGTGTTGCTTTTCATAAGCTCAAACTAATATAAGTGAAGATCATGAGCATAACAAATTTTCTTTCTCTCAAAATAATTTAAGTGAAGCAAGAGAGAATTTCTTCAAAATTTTACTAACTCTAAAATAAATCTAAGTGAAGCAAAAAATAACAAAGCACACCGTGCTCAAAAAGATATAAGTGAAGCACTAGAGCAAGTCCTAGCTCATAAAAGATTTAAGTAAAGCACAGAGAGAAATTCTAACAAGTCATAACATAATTTTGGCTCTCTCAAATAGGTGTGTCCAGCAAGGATTGATAACTTAAAACACAAAATAAAACAATCAAAGACACATATCATACAAGACGCTCCAAGCAAAACACATATCATGTGACGAATAAAAATATAATCTCGAGTAAAATACCGATAGTTGTTGGAAGAAAGCGGGGATGCCACTCGGGGGCATCCCCAAGCTTAGTTGGTCACTCATTCTTGGATAATAGATTGGGATGCCGGGGCATCCCCAATCTTAGGCTCTTACATCCTTCCTTCATCCATCATAAGATAACCCAAAACTTGAGAACTTCAATCACACGAAACTCAATAAAGCCTTAGTGAGATCCATTAGTATAACATTAATAAATCACTACTATAAGTCTTGTATCAAACCAATTCATATTTTGTTTTTGTATTATATCTACTATATTCCAACTTTTCAATGGCAAAGAAAACAAAATCTGTCAAAACAGAACAGTCTGTAGCAATCTAACTATTTAGAATACTTCTATAACTCAAAAAACTCTGAAAAATTAGGACGACCTGAAAAATTTGTATATTGACCTACTCCAATTGGAATGGTTATTTTATCGCTCTCTAGTAAAAAATTAAAATTAATTTCGTGAGCGTAAAAGTTTCTCTTTTTTCAACAAGATCAAACAACTATTGCCCAAGAAGATCCTAAAGGCTTTACTTGGAACAAACACTAATTAAAACACAAAAAACACAATCATAACAGTAGCATAATTGTGCTAACACTCAAAAACAGGAAGCAAAAAGCAAAAATAAATTTTATTCATTTGGTTGCCTCCCGACAAGCGCTATAGTTTACGCCCTTAGCTAGGCATAAGGCAAGGATCTAAGTTTTTTTATCTTTGTCCAACTCTTCAATCAAACACTTAGAATCCTTCAAAGATTTAGCATAAATAATTTCAATAACAACACTCCTAGTAATAAATTCAAAGATTTCATTCTTGCAAAATGGATCTCTTATCACTTCAACAAAATCAGGGTGGATACTAATCATCTTAAGATCTCCTTTATTGCTATCACTAGAATTTGCACCCTTGTTTCTGGGTCTCCTATTCTTTACAGGAGTTTTCTCAATAATTTTAGTGGTAGTAAAAGCCGTGCTTAGATTACTAAAGATTTCTTCCAATTTATCGATCCGAGAAGGACTTTCTTCTATTATTTCATGGATTAAGGTACCCCTCTCTTTTAACAACGTAAAAATATCGCCCGCTTTTGACCCAAGATTAGTAGAAAAATTATGCATCTTTTTATGTATAATTTCCATATGATCTTGAGTGAGCATTTTATTCTCAATAGCATCTAGTCTTTTCATAACATGCTCAAGAGTCAAAATTGTTTCATTAACCATAAGAGGTGGTGAGCCCACTAAATTTCCCATAGCATTAAGAGCATCAAAAGGAGGACTCATTACGAAATTTCCACCGGTAATCGTATCTAGGACGAATCTATATCAAGTGGTGATGCCAACATAAAAACAAAGTAGAAGCACAATGGTAGATTGCTTACGGATAGATCTATTTTGAGCATTGTAAATTCTATACCAAGCAACTTTTAAACTTTCTCCTCCCCTTTGTTTAAAGTTGAGAACCTCGTTCTTGGGAGTGCAAGGAATTATCCATAACGGCAAACAAGATGTCACACACAAAAACAGATCTGGCTGAAAATGGCCAACAGAAAAGAGAGGCGAATAAAACAGCAAAAAAAATTGAAGTGGGGGAGAGGAAAACGAGAGGCAAATGGTAAATAATGTAAATTACGAGGAGATGAGATTTGTGATTAGGAACCTGGTTATGATCAAGATCCTCCCTGGCAATGGCGCCAGAAATTCCTTTTGATGTCACTTGAAGCTACGTCGGTATTTCCCCAAAGAGGAAGGGATGCTGCAGCACAACGGCGGTAGGTATTTCCCTCAGATATGAACCCAAGGTTATCGAACCAGTAGGAGAACCAAGCAAAACAACGTAAACAGCCCCTGCACACAAATAACAACACCTCGCAACCTGATGTGTTAAAGGGGTCGTCAACCCCTTTCGGGTAACGGCGCCAGAAAGCGTGTGACGGGAGATAAAGTTGTAAATATGGATAGATCGAACGCCGAATAAAATAAATTGCTGTCGGATTTCAGGTTCCGGCAGAACCTTGAGGTTCGAACACTGGGGTGCACGCGGAGATTTCGCCTCCTACCTACCTGCACCCCTCCGCCTCGCTAAGATCTAAGCTATGGAAAGAACAACACAAGAGACACAGGGTTTATACTGGCTCGGGCCACTATTGTGGTGTAATACCCTACTCCAGTGTGTGGTGTGGTGGATTGCCTCTTGGGCTGACGATGATGAACAATACAAGGAAGAACAGCCTCGCGAGGGTCTGTTCTTGGCTGGGGGATGAACCGCTGGGAGGAGTTCAGCCACCCTTCTCTCTCTCTCTTCCTCTCTCCTTGCCCTCTCTCTCTGCCTGCTCCCTTTTCACCTCTTGATCCTTCGATCCTTTTTTCCTCTCTTCTTCCTTCTCGTCTCTTGTGGGTGGCTGGTCCTATTTATAGAGGCCCTGGTCCTCTTCCCAAATATCGAGTGGGAAGCGAGCCAACAATGGCAGGCTAATTTGAAAGGGGACAACTAGTACCAGCTGTCCTGACAAAGGTAGTCTTCGCGTGCACAAAGCTTTGTTGGTGATGCCGCCTTGGGCTCCACGATGACCTCCGTCTTGCAGTCCTCCCGGTCTTGGTCTTGTTGCACCGAAATGACAACCTTTGCCTGATGCCTCGGTACTTCGCAGCTGCGCTTGCCCCTTTGCACCAAAGGGGAAAGGAGGACGTTGCGCGGGCTGGCACCCGCCTGGTGCCCTTGGTCGTCATGGCTTGCGTCACGGGCACCTCATGAGGTACCCCGCCTTGATCTCTCCACCTCCTCGCGAGCCAGCCTGACGAGGCCGTGCTTGAGGAAGCTCCGTGTCGTCCGCCCCGCGAGGCTTGGCCCCTCGCGAGGGTCTTGGGTTTGTGTTGGTGAAGATGGGCCGTGCTGGGCCCCCTTTGAGCCACGCCGCAGGCCGCAGGCAGGCAAGTCTGGGGACCCCCGTTCCCAGAACGCCGACAATTGCATCAAGGTATTTTTGGCTTTTGGTTTAATAGATCTAAAAATAAAAGCAAATAAAAGGTAGATCGCAAAGGCAAACATATGAAAGAGAAGACCCGGGGGCCGTAGATTTCACTAGTGGCTTCTCTCGAGAAAAATAGCAAATGGTGGGTAAACAAATTACTGTTGGGCAATTGATAGAACCTCAAATAATTATAACGATATCCAAGCAATGATCATTACATAGGCATCACGTCCAAGATTAGTAGACCAACTCCTGCTTGCATCTACTACTATTACTCTACACATCGACCGCTGTCCAACATGCATCTAGTGTATTAAGTTCATGGAAAACAGAGTAATGCAATAAGAATGATGACATGATGTAGATAAGATTTGTTTATCTATATGGCGGTAGATATAGATCTCGTCTTTTTATCCTTAGTAGCAACGATACATACATGTCTGTTCCCTTTCTGTCACTAGGATCAAGCACCATAAGACCGAACCCACTACCGGGCACCTCTTCCCATTACAAGATAAATAGATCAAGTTGGCCAAACAAAACCAAAATATCGGAGAAGAAATACAAGGCTATAAGAGATCAAGCATAAAAGAGATCAAAGAAACTCAATGCTTTCATCGATATAAAAAGATAGATCTGATCATAAACTCAAAGTTCATCTATCCCAACAGACAAACCGCAAAAGATTTACATCATATGGATCTCCAAGAGACCATTGTATTGAGAATCAAGAGAGAGAGAGAGAGAGAGAGATGAAGCCATCTAGTTACTAACTGCGGACCCGAAGGTCTACAAAGAACTACTCACACATCATCAGAGAGGCGCCAATGGAAGTGGTGAACCCCTCCGTGATGGTGTCTAGATTGGATCTGGTGGTTCTGGATTCTACGACGGCTGGATGAATATTTCGTTGACTGCCCTTGGGTTTTGGGAATATTGGGGTATTTATAGAGCAAAGAGGCGGTCCGGGGGGCACACGAGGTGGGCACAACCCACCAGGGCGCGCCTGGGCCTCCTGGCATGCCCTGGTGGGTTGTGCCTCCGTCGGGGCACCCCCAGGCGCAGCTAGGGCCCGTTGTGTTCCTTCTGGCCCATAAAAATTCTCCATAAAGTTTCGTGGCATTTGGACTCTGTTTGATATTGATTTTCTACAATGTAAAAAACATGGAAAAAACAGCAACTGGCACTTGGCACTATGTCAATAGGTTAGTACCAAAAAATGATATAAAATGACTATAAAATGATTATAAAACATCCAAGATTGATAATAAAACAGCATGGAACAATAAAAAATTATAGATACGTTGGAGACGTATCAGCCGCTGCTGCCGAGAAAGCCGGGGATGGTGATGGGCCATACTGCAAGATTCATCAGGCCAAGTGACACGACCTTCAAGAGTGTTATCAGGTTGAGCAGCTTGTCAAGAAATAGAAAATAGAGTATGAGAAGCGATATACGGAGAAGGATCAAAATGTTGCTGGCGGTAAGAGCCGATGTGGTGAAGTAAACAACCCCGACAAACCCTTTCAGAACCAAGGAATGCCCACCAGGGGTCGAGAGAAGGAAACCTGTGATGATGAGAGTGATGGAGGGGATGAAGAGGAAACCAGTGAGCAGTAGTTTCAGAAGGCCACTGACGCCCTGTGCATTGACGCAGGTGCATCTCTACACGCCTCTCACTGCCAGCTCAAACGGTGGGCAAGAGAGGTCAATGTCGTGGAACCAGCGCCAGAGGCCCGGAAACCGCTCAAATGGTCCCATACATCCATCATCTTAGACGAAGGGGACCATCCTGGCCGTACCACTGTGGTATGATTTTTGCCATTGTTGGTCTCTCCAACAATACGCAACCTCAAGGTCACAAAGATGTTGGTGGACGGCAGAGCCAGGTTGAATCTGGTTTCGTCGTCAATTATCAATAAGCTTCAGATAGGAGAAGAAGAGATAGAGGTTACTGATACGTTTCAAGGAGTTAATCCCGGCAGGAGCCGTCCTAAGGGAAAGATCACGTTGACGGTAATGTTTGGGGGGAGCTAAACTACCAGACTGAGAGGATTGTATTTGATGTGGTTGATCTCCCCTGCCATACAATGGGATTCTTGGACGCCCGGCTCTGGCTAAGTTCATGGCGGCATCCCACTATGTCTACAACACCTTAAAGATTCCTGGGCTACTGGGAGTCATCACTATCCCATCTGATGAGAAGGATGCAATCATTTGTGTGGACAAGATGTACCGGGACACAGTCGCGGTAGAGGCAGCGGCGGCTCCCGCCGAGGAAAGTAAAGGAAAGAAGAGAGACTGTAGAGACTCTGGCAAAGAGTCCGAGAAGCGTGCCCCACCGAGTGCACGACACCCATTGACGACGTGCCAGAGTGTTCTAAAAGCAAGAAATCCAAGGTTGCTGCGCCTCACCTGAAGAAGGTCCTGACAGGGCTGGCTGGCGTTAATGGTACTTTTACGATCAACGCCACCCTTGATGACAAATAGGAAAGCACGCTCACTGCCTTCCTGCGGGTGAATATCGATGTGTTTTCCTGGCAACCATCTGATATCCCTGGTGTTCCCAGGGAGGTAATCGAGCACCACCTTGCTGTCTGCCCACATGTCTGACCTGTCAAGTAGAAGTCTGGAAGCAGGCCTTGGAGAGGCAACCGTTCATTGCAGAATAGATCACGAAACTTGAGGCAGCTAGTTTGGTCAGAGGAGTACTACACCACATGTGGTTGGCAAATCCAGTGGTACTCCGGAAGGCTAACGGGAAGTGGAGGCTTTGCATAGATTTCACATATCTCAATAAGGCTTGCCGGAAAGACCCATTTCCCTTGTCGCGCATCGACCAAATTGTGGATTCCACTTCAGGTTGTGATTTGCTCTCCTTTCTGGATGCATACTCTGGGTATCACCAAATCTTCATGTCTAAGGAAGATGAAGAGAAGATGTCATTTAGCACTCCATGTGGTACGCACTGCTTTGTCCGCATGCCATTCGGATTAAAGAGTGTCGGGTCCACTTTTGCAAGGGAAATCCAGATTGGTTTTGAGCCATAGTTTCACAGAAACATAGAAGCCTTATGGATGATATTGTGGTCAAGACCAAGGATAAGGCCACCCTTATTCAGGATTTGGAGGAAACATTTGATAATTTGCGCAAGATTAATTTGAAGCTCAACCCAGAGAAGTGTGTATTTGGTGTTCCCTCCGGCAAGCTGCTTTGGTTTCTTTGTATCCCATCGCGGGATTAAAGCCAACCCCGACAAGATCAAGGCCATCGAGCAGATCCAAGCGCCAGGGACAGTTAAGGATGTGAGGCGCCTAATAGGATGTGTTGCCGCGCTAAGCAGATTCATTTCCAGGTCTTCCTACCGTTCTTCAAAATTTTGAAGAAGGCCGGCCCTATGAAGTGGACTCCAGAAGCAGATGCAGCTTTGCAAGAGTTGAAAGCTTATTTGTCCTCTATGCCTACCTTGGTTGCAACCAAACCCTAGGAGCCATTGTTGCTATACTTGGCGGCAACCAACCAAGTGGTCAGTGCGGCCCTGGTAGCGCAGCGGGAAGTAGATGAGGCAAAAAGTGAGAAGAGACTGGCAGGATCAAACAAGGATCAGAACAACAATGAGCACGGCAACGAGAGTAACCCCAGGGACACGACAAGGAAGAAAGTGGTGCAACTCCCAGTGTACTTCGTCAGCTCCCTGTTACAGGGGGCTAGATCGAGGTACTCTGGCATGCAGAAGTTGATCTTTCGTCTCATCATGGCCTCAAGGAAACTTTGCCACTACTTCCAAGCCCATGAGATCACGGTTGTTACTCGTTTTCCGTTGCAAAGGATACTCCGAAACCCTGAGGCTATCAGCAGAATAGTGGAGTGGGCTTTGGAGTTATCCAGCTTTGGTTTAAAGTTTGAGAGCAAATCAACTATTCAGAGCAGGGCATTGGTAGAGTTTATTGCAGAATGGACGCCAAACCCTAATGAGGAGGTAACAGAAACGGTTATCCCCGACAGGGAATCGCCCCAAGAATGAATTATGTATTTTGATGGTGCTTTTTCCTTGCAAGGTGCAGGAGCTAGCATCCTTCTTGTTGCCCCTCCGGGGAGCACTTGAAGTACGTCATGCAAATGCATTTTGTCTGGGAAGAAGCCACTAACAATACAACTAAGTATGAAGGGCTCCTTGCCGGGCTCAGGATTGCGACGGAATTGGGAATCAAGAAGCTGATCGTTCGAGGAGATTCGCAACTTATGGTGAGACAAGTCAACAAGGATTATCAAAGTCCATTGATGGAGGCATATGTCGAGGAAGTGAGGAGATTGGAGGAGCGCTTTGATGGATTGCAAACAGAGCACGTGCCCCGTGCGAAAAATAGCATAGCTGATCATTTGTCAAAGTGTGCTGCGTAGAAGCTTCCTGTGGAACCAGGAACTTTTGTTCTCCATATCACTCAACCCTCCGTATCCCCAGCAGCAATGGCCCGGAAGAGGAGAAATTTGGACTATGGTAAGCCTCTCCAGATAGAGCCATCCACTCCCGGCAGAGACCCTGCCGGAAACAACTCCTCACAGCCTGCCGGACCACCCCCTCCAACCGGGTTCATGAACCCCGCGAATGAGGCTGGTACTCCCGCAGCAGAGGAGGTGCCGCTAGTCCTTGTTGCCGAGCCCCAGGCTCCCACTTGGGCAAGGCACATTATCCGCTTCTTCCAAACTAGAGAGCTTCCCGGCGACCAAGAAGAAGCTAAAAAAGTAGCCAGGAGGGCTAGTATGTACCAGTTTTTCGATGACACTCTATACAGAAGGAGGGCCAACGATGTGAAATTGAAGTGTGTCTACCGGGAAGAAGGAAAGCAACTGCTGGCTGAGATTCACAGAGGAATGTGCGGCTCCCAGACTAGATCAAGGGGATTAGTTGGGAAAGCATTCCGGCAAGGATTCTATTGGCCCACAGCCCTCCAAGATGCGGTCGAGCTAGTCATGACATGTGAAGCCTGTCAGTTCCATTCCAAGAAAACACACCTGCTTGCCCAAGCTCTTCAAACAATCCCTCTATCATGGCCATTTTTGGTCTGGGGGTTCGATATCCTCAATCCCTTCCCCCGAGCAATCAGGGGCTTTGAATTCTTGTTCGTTGCCATCGACAAGTTTACAAAGTGGTCGGAAGTGACTACCGTGAGAAAGGTGACTGCTCAGTCAGCTATCAAGTTCATGAAAGAATTGGTGTGTCGTTTTGTAGTTCCAGCAAGGATCATCACCGACAACGGCACCCAGTTCACGAGCCACGCCTTCATGCAATATGTTCATGCCCTCGGATACAAGATATCATTCGCCTCTATGGCACACCCCCAAAGCAATGAACAAGATGAGAGGGCGAACGCTGAAGTGTTGTGTGGGCTCAAGACAAGAACTTTTGATACGCTGCAGAAGCACGGAAGGCGGTGGATCAAGGAGCTGCCGGTAGTCCTCTGGTCGCTCAGGACGACACTAAACCTGGCTCTCGGGCAGACTCCCATCTCCCTGGTCTATGGGACAGAAGCGGTTATCCCCACGAAACTCATTTACGGGTCGCCTCAAGTGCTTGCCTATGATGAAGTAGCGCAAGATCAACACCGGCATGACGACACTGTGCTACTCGAGGAGAACCGTCTCCGGGCTGCTACGCATGCTGCACGCTACCAGCAAGCCCTGCATCGCTATCATAGCTGCAGGGTTCATGCCCAGTGTTTTGAGGAAGGTGACCTTGTCCTTAGGCGCGTTCAGTCCGCCAAGGGTACACACAAGTTGTCACCGAAGTGGGAAGGCCCTTACCAGGTAGTACGAGTCACCAGACCTGGCGCAGTCCGTCTGGAGACTAAAGATGGCACTCAGTTGCAAAACTCATGGAATATTGAGCATCTCCGCAAGTTCTACCCGTAAGGCGCGGCTGTCGGGCCCTGCCCGACAGCCACCCTTTTCTACAGGCCTTGCCTCAGCTGCATGTAACCCCTTGTACAAAGCCGGGGCGATGACCCCGTGCAAGAGAAAATAAAGAAGCCCTGTGGGGGGGGGCAACCAAGATTGCATGCATGCATGAGCATTCTAATATCACTGCAAAAGCATTTCATGAGCATTTGCATATGCATATAGATAGGATCGCATCCTGCATTTATTCTCATCTACATGAAGTTGCAGGTTCCTGCTGCAAACTTGGCTTCGACAAGAGTTGAGAAGATTGCCTGGCACAGTGATCCCCAGTGAGCCAAGCAGATAAGTTCTACCTCCTGTCCATTAGTGTTCTGTAAAGCTATAACTTTGCATGAGAAAGCCTGGCCTCTCTTTTGAAACTGAGGTGCTCCCATCCATGACTCGAACGTTGCTTCGGTCAGGATGGTCGCAGTGACCTTTGGTAAAAAGGAGTTGGTGGGGGGCTGGTCCCTCTGTCTGTTCCCCGGCAGACGTAGCTCTCTGGCAGGTGAAGAGGATACCAGCAAGATAGTCTGCCGGGAAAAACTTGTTTATTTATATTAAAGAGGCATCTCACCTCTGCATGGACATACACATGCATGGGTTCCGGGCAAGGCTCATCTTTTTCATTAATATGCTACTACAAGTACAAGCATTACAAAACACAAACATGGATTAGAGAGATTACATTGTTTAAATTAAAATTCAGCAGACGCCTACAGATTTAAGATTAAAAAAAGATTAGTGCCCCATTACGCCTTTGCCCTTGTCCATCTTCCTCGGGGTATTATAGGGAGGGACTAAAGAAGAAAAAGGCAAACGCAGGTTGGGTTCGGCGCCTCCCCAGGATCAAGACGATGCCATCCCTTGGATGGGAGGGAGAAACATGAGGCAAGTGGGATGGTAGTTTCCGCCCCGTGATCGTGGGGTGAGAAGAATCCGCAGGCCATGATCAAAGTCCATCCACAATGTTCCACACGACGCACGGGGAAACCGGAAACTAGCCCAGAATCAAGGCTAATGAAGAAGCAAAGAAGACTTCAAGAGACCAGACTCTTCAGCACCCCTCGCCTGTGCACTTATTAGGCCCTACCTCGACGTCGCTCGGCAACACGTTTGGGGCAGGGCCGGGGGCTTCTGTCAGTTCAACAAACCCTGGGTATGTTTCCCAGACTGTGCACAGACACAGGAACGAGATTGAAGCTCCAACCCAAGTCAGAGCACAAGAAACTAAGAGATTTGAAGGACTAACATGCAGATTAGAGGGACCAGGATCAAGCCAGAGAAGCAGGATATTGTCAAGAGAAGATCCTCCCTTGCCGGGCAGGCGAGCCCGGCAAGGGGCGAGGCCACCCCAAAAACAGACAACCAAAACACCCCGACAGGGCCTGCTGGGGCTCACGAAGGCAGAACCACCTCACCAACCACTCCACCATGACCCACGTCGTCAATTAGTGTGGTGTCAAGCCGCAAAGTGATTAACTGGCAGCCATTTCCTACAGGAGAAACCCACAGATGATACCTGCCTGTAACGTGTCAAGAGAACAGGCGGGAAGTTGGCGAGATAGCCCGGCAAGCCTTGCCGGGCAACCAACGATGTGATGTTAAGCGGTGCATTTAATGCACCCTGTCAGCCCCAAAGTTAGGTATGATAGCACTGTTTGCTATCTTATCAGTGCGTAATGACTACTTTGCCACTATGGTTACCCCTTGATCTATAAAAGGAGGCCCATGGCAACCGTAAAGAGGGTTAGAAGGTTGGACAACTCACACCCCCATACGCGCATAGTCGCTGCTGCCCTAAGGCAACCCCTGTCGGGCAAAGTGTACTACGCTCACCACCACCTTTTCCACCATCAATCCAGTAAAGCAAGAGTAGGGTTTTACGCCTCACGGTGGCCCAACCTGGGTAAATTACCCATGTGATCTCTGTCGTGCTGTTCCACGCCCGTCTGCTCTTCGTGCAACGCATTTCCCCTGCCGAACCAGCAAGGGACCTCCTAGTCCCATAGGTGGCCGTGGTTTCCTCCGACAGGAGTAATATGTAAACAAACTAAATCAATTACACTCCAAAAAAACATAGACAAAATATGCAAATATTGCATAACGTTAGTGAATTAGTCTACGACTACACGAAAATGACAAAAATAATTTTACACACAAAAGAAAATCAACATGATAAAAATGTTTGAAAAAAGTACAAATATAATTGAATTCAACTGAACATAAAACTACTAAGATAGAATGGAAGAGCATATCTACATAGCCGAAGCCATGAGCATGATACTATTCTAAAAAATATACAAAAACATTACCAAGGTAATCCCTCTGTTCCATATTAGTTCTTGCTCAAACAAATGTATCTAACACTGAAACATGTCTACATCATAATACTGTATTTTTAAACATAGCATAGATGGAAATGGTCAGCCTTGGTAGTGTAATGCATGTCTATGTAAACAAATACTACCCCCATCTCAAAATGTAAGACGTTTTATCACAATATAAAGAAAAAATTCAGTAAAGAAACAATAAATAAATATGCCAATCCTACATACAAGATGGAATGCAAGGGCATATCTGCATAGGTGAAACCATGAGCATGATACTATTCTAAAAAAATTACAAAATCATTACCAAGGTAATCCCACCATTCCATATTAGTTCTCACTCAAACAGATGTATCTAACACTAAAATATGTCTACATCCAAATACTGTATTTTTAAACATAGTACGGATGCAAACGCCCACCTTTGTTACTGTGATGCATGTCCATGTAAACAAATAATACCCTCTATCAAAATGTAAGACATTTTATCACAATATAAAGAAAAAATAACAGCAAAGAAATAATAAATAAATATGCCAATCCTACATACCATTATAAAATTTCTCTTTATGGAAAAAATAAACAACAAGATAAAACAATTAGCAGGAATATATATAAATATAGTTTGAAGACTACCTTCAATAATAAAATATGAACGGACAACAAATACACACACATATATTATAATAATAATAATAATAATAATAATAATAATAATAATAATAATAATAATAATAATAATCTAATACTTAAAGAATGTCTCCAAATTTGGTTTCAATTATAACTCAAAAAAATAATCTTAAAATTTAACTTTGTAAAATCCTAGCCCACGCATCGAGTGTGCCACTTTGCTAGTTATGATAATTGTTCTTTGATAGATTGTATTTCCTTGTTGCAATCCATGTTGAATTCTCATCATGCTTAGAATCAAAATAAAGCATTTACTAAACATATTGTTGATGCTATGATGAAGTATGTTGAAGAAAAACTTGAGTTGGAAGTTTCTATCCCTAGAAAGCTTTATGATGAGTGGGAACCTACAATTAAAGTTAAAGTTAAGGATTATGAATGTCATGCTTTTTGTGATTTGGGTGCTAGCGTTTCCACGCTTTCAAAAACTTTATGTGATGTGCTAGGTTCCCATGAATTTGATGATTGTTCTTTAAATTTGCATCTTGCGGATTCCACTATAAAAACACCTATGGGAAGGATTAATGATGTTCTTATTATTGCAAATAGGAATTATGTTCCCGTAGATTTTATTGTTCTTGATATAGATTGCAATCCTACATGTCCTATTATTATTGGTAGACCTTTTCTTAGAACTATTGGTGCAATTATTGATATGAAAGAAAGAAACATTAGATTTAAATTTCCGTTAAAGGGCATGGAACACTTTCCTAGAAAGAAAATTAAGTTGCCATATGAATCTATTATGAGAGCTACTTATGGATTGCATACCAAAGATGACAATACCTAGATCTATTGCAATATGCCAAGCTAGGGGTGTTAAACAATAGCGCTTGTTGGGAGGCCACCCAATTTTATTTTATTTATTTTGTTCTATTTTTCAATAAATTTTTCATCTAGCCTCTGGTTAGATGTGATTTAATGTTTTAATTAGTGCTTGATCCAAGTAAGACCTTTAGGATGGCTTACGGTGATAGTTGATTTGATGTTGCTGAAAAACAGAAACTTTTGCGTCCAGTAAAATAATTTTCATTTTTCACAAAAGCACGATAAAATACTGATTCTTTTTGAACAAGATTGATATAAAAATTGCCTCTGTTGTCCTAATTTTTCAGAATGTTTGGAGTTACATAAGTATTCGAAGTTTACAGATTACTACAGACTGTTCTGTTTTTGTCAGATTCTGTTTTCTATGTGTTGTTTGCTTATTTTGATGAATCTATGGGTAGTATCGGGCGGTATGAACCATGGAGAAGTTGGAAAATGAGTTCACTACAGTACCAAAAGTGGTGATTTTATTTTCTTATACTACCGGATCTCATGAGTTCTCTGTTGAGTTTTGTGTTGTGAAGTTTTCAAGTTTTGGGTAAAGATAAGATGGACTATGGAATAAGGAGTGGCAAGAGCCTAAGCTTGGGGATGCCAAAGGAGCCCCAAGGTAATATTTAAGGACAACCAAGAGCCTAATCTTGGAGATGCCCCAGAAGGCATCCCCTCTTTCGTCTTTAATCCATCGGTAAATTTACTTAAGGCTATATTTTTATTCACCACATGATATGTGTTTTGCTTGGAGCGTCTTGTATGATATGAGTCTTTGCTTTTTAATTTTCCACACTCATCCTTGTTGTACACACCTTTTAAGAGGGACATGCATGAATCTTTAATTTATTAGAATACTCTATGTGCTTCACTTATATCTTTTGAGCTAGGCAATATGCTCTAGCGCTTCACTTATATCTTTTTAGAGCATGGCGGTGGTTTTATTTTATAGAAATTGTTGAATTCTCTTGCTTCACTTATATTATTTTGAGAGTCTCTCTAAATAGCATGGTAATTTGCTTTGGTTATGAATTTAGTCCTAATATGATGGGCATCCAAGAGGGATATAATAAAAAAATTCATATAAAGTGAATTGAATATTATGAGAAGTTTGATTCCTTATGATTGTTTTGAGATATAAAGATGGTAATACTAGATCATGCTAGTGAGTAATCGTGGATTGGTAGAAATACTTGTGTTAACGTTTGTGAGCCCCGTAGCATGCACGTATGGTGAACCGTTATGTGATGATGTGATGAAGTCAGAGCATGATTTATTTATTGATTGTCTTCCTTATGAGTGGCAGTCGGGGACGAGCGATGGTCTTTTCCTACCAATCTATATCCCTAGGAGCATGCGTGTAGTACTTTGTTTCGATAACTAATAAACGTTTGCAATAAGTATGTGCGTTCTTTATGACTAATGTTGAGTCCATGGATTGTACGCACTCTCACCCTTCCATCATTGCTAGCCTCTCTAGTACCGCGCAACTTTCGCCGGTGCATTACACCCACCATATAACTTCCTCAAAACATCCACCATACCTACCTATTATGGCATTTCCATAGCCATTCCAAGATATATTTCCATGCAACTTCCACTGTTCAGTTTATTATGACACGCTTCATCATTGTCATATTGCTTTGCATGATCATGTAGTTGACATCGTATTTGTGGCAAAGCCACCATTCATATTTTTTATACATGTCACTCTTGAGTCATTGCACGTCCTGATACACTGCCGGAGGCATTCATATAGAGTAATACATTTGTTTTAGTATCGAGTTGTAATTCTTGAGTTGTAAAGTAAATAAAGTGTGATGATCATCATTATTAGAGCATTGTCCCATGTGAGGAAAGGATGATGGAGACTATGATTTCCCCACAAGTCGGGATGAGACTCCGGACTAGAAAAATAAAAAAATAGAAAAGGGTGAAAAAAGAGGCCAGAGAGCCCAAAATAAAAAATGAGAGAAAAGAGAGAAGGGACAATGCTACTATCCTTTTTTTCATACTTGTGCTTCGAAGTAGCACCATGATCTTCATGATAGATAGTCTCCTATGTTATCACTTTCATATATTAGTGGGAAAATTTTCATTATACAACTTGGCTTGTATATTCCAATGATGGGCTTCCTCAAATTGCCCTAGGTCTTCATGAGCCAGCGAGTTGGATGCACACCCACTTAGTTTGTTTTTGAGCGCTCATACACTTATAGCTCTGCTACCTCTTGAGCATGCGTTGCTTTTCCCTTGAAGAGGAAAGGGTGATGCAGCAAAGAAGCGTAAGTATTTCCCTCAGTTTTTGAGAACCAAGGTATCAATGCAGTAGGAGACCACACGTGAGTCACCTCGTACCTACACAAACAAATAAGAACCTCACAACCAACGCAATAAAGGGGTTGTCAATTCCTTCACGACCACTTGCAAGAGTGAGATCTGATAGAGATAATAATAATAAGATAAATATTTTTGGTATTTTTATGATATAAATTGAAAGTAAAGATTGCAAAATAAATTAGATTGGAAACTTGTATGCTGGAAAATAGACCCGGGGTAATAGGTTTCACTAGTGGCTTCTCTCAAGATAGCATAAGTATTACGGTGGGTAAACAAATTACTGTCAAGCAATTGATAGAATTGAGCATAGTTATGAGAATATCTAGGTATGATCATGTATATAGGCATCACGTCCGTGACAAGTAGACCAACTCCTGCCAGCATCTACTACTATTACTCCACACATCGACCGCTATCCAGCATGCATCTAGAGTATTAAGTTCATAAGAACGGAGAACACTTTAAGCAAGATGACATGATGTAGAGGGATAAAGTCATGCAATATGATATAAACCCCATCTTTTTATCCTCGATGGCAACAATACAATACATGTCGTTTCCCCTACTGTCACTTGGATCGAGCACCACAAGATTGAACCCGAAGCTAAGCACTTCTCCCATTGCAAGAAAAATCAATCTAGAAGGCCAAACCAAACTGATAATTCGAAGAGACTTGCAAAGATAACCAATCATACATAAAAGAATTCAGAGAAAATTCAAATACTGTTCATAGATAATCTTGATCATAAACCCACAATTCATCGAATCTCGACAAACACACCACAAAAGAAGATTACATCGAATAGATCTCCAAGAGAATCGAGGAGAACTTTGTATTGAGATCCAAAGAGAGAGAATAAGCCATCTAGCTAATAACTATGGACCCGAAGGTCTGAGGTAAACTACTCACACATCATCGCAAAGGCTATGGTGTTGATATATAAGCCCTCCGTGATCAATGCCCCCTTCGGCAGAGCACCGGAAAAGGCCCCAAGATGGGATCTCATGGGTACAGAAGGTTGCCGCGGTGGAATTAGGTTTTAGTGGTGCTCTCCGATGTTTTCAGGGTACATAGGTATATATAGGAGGAAGAAGTAGGTCGGTGGAGCCATGAGGGGCCCACGAGGGTGGAGGGCGCGCCCAGGGGGGTAGGCGCGGCCCCCTTCTTCGTGGCTTCCTCGTTGGTTTCTTGACGTCCACTCCAAGTCCTTTGGATCACGTTTGTTCCAAAAATCACACTTCCGAAGGTTTCATTCCGTTTGGACTCCGTTTGATATTCTTTTTCTGCGAAACACTGAAATAGGCAAAAAAACAGCAATTTGGGCTGGGCCTTCGGTTAATAGGTTAGTCCAAAAATAATATAAAAGTGTATAAATAATCCCATTAAACATCCAAAACAAAAAAAATATAATAGCACGAAACAATCAAAAATTATAGATACGTTGGAGACATATCAAGCATCCCCAAGCTTAATTCCTACTCGTCCTCGAGTAGGTAAATGATAAAAACAGAATTTTTGATGTGGAATGATTCCTAACATATTTCTCATTGTAATTTTGTTTATTGTGGCATGAATGTTCAGATCCAAAAGATTCAAGATAAAAGTTTAATATTGACATAAAAATAATAATACTTCAAGCATACTAACTAAGCAATCATGTCTTCTCAAAATAACATGGCCAAAGAAAGTTATCCCTACAAAATCATATAGTCTGGCTATGCTCTATCTTCATCACAAAAAATATTAAATCATGCACAACCCCGATGACAAGCCAAGCAATTGTTTCATACTTTTGATGTTCTCAAACTTTTTTAACTTTCACGCAATACATGAGCGTGAGCCATGGTCATAGCACTATAGGTGGAATAGAATGGTGGTTGTGGAGAAGACAAAAAGGAGAAGATATTCTCACCTCAACTAGGCATATCAATGGGCTATGGAGATGACCATCAATAGATATCAATGTGAGTGAGTAGGGATTGCCATGCAACGGATGCACTAGAGCTATAAGTGTACGAAAGCTCAACAAAAGAAACTAAGTGGGTGTGCATCCAACTTGCTTGCTCACGAAGACCTAGGGCAATTTGAGGAAGCCTGTCATTGGAATATACAATCCAAGTTCTATAATGTAAAATTCCCACTAGTTTATGAAAGTGACAACATATCAGACTCTCTATCATGAAGATCATGGTGCTACTTTGAAGAACAAGTGTGGAAAAAGGATAGTAACATTGTCCCTTCTCTCTTTTTCTCTCATTTTTTATTTGGGCCTTCTTTTTTTTGGCCTCTTTTTTCGTCCGGAGTCTCATCCCGACTTGTGGGGGAATCATAGTCTCCATAATCCTTTCCTCACTGGGATAATGCTCTAATAATGATGATCACCACACTTCTTTTTACTTACAACTAAAGAATTACAACTCAATACTTAGAACAAAACATGACTCTATGTGAATGCCTCCGGTGTGTACCAGGATATGCAATGAATCAAGAGTGACATGTATGAAAAAAATTTATAAACGATGGCTTTGCCACAAATACGATGTCAACTACATGATCATGCATGGCAATATGACAATGATGAAGCGTGTCATAACAAACGGAATGGTGGAAAGTTGCATGGCAATATTGTTGGGGAAAGTAGCATAAATTCAAAATTTTCCTACGTGTCACCAAGATCTATCTATGGAGTCATCTAGCAACAAGGGAGGAGTGGATCTACATACCCTTGTAGATCGCGCGCGGAAGCGTTCAAGAGAACGGGGTTGATGGAGTCGTACTCGTCGTGATCCAAATCACCGATGATCCTAGCGCCGAACGGACGGCACCTCCGCGTTCAACACATGTACAGAGCAGCGACATCTCCTCCTTCTTGATCCAGCAAGGGGGGAGGAGAGGTTGAGGAAGATGGCTCCAGCAGCAGCACGACGGCGTGGTGGTGATGGAGCTGCAGTACTCCGGCAGGGCTTCGCTAAGCTCTATGGAGGAGGAGGAGGTGTTGGAGAGGGAGAGGGAGGCACCACGGCGTAGGTTGAGAGGCCCTCCTTCCCCCACTATATATAGGGAGCCTAGGGAGGGGGCGCCGGCCCTAGGAGATGCAATCTCCTAGGGGGGGCGGCGGCCAAGGGAGGAGTCCCTCCTCCCCAAGGCACCTAGGGGTGCCTTCCCCCTTTGGGACTCTTCCCCTAGGGTTTTCCCACCCTAGGCGCATGGGCCCTAGAGGGAAGTTGCTCCCCAGCCCACTTTGGGCTAGATCCCTTCCCACTTCAGCCCATGGGGCCCTCCGGGATAGGTGGCCCCACCCGGTGGACCCCCGGGACCCTTCCGGTGGTCCCGGTACAATACCGGTGACCCCGAAACTTGTCCCGATGGCCGAAATAGCACTTCCTATATATAATTCTTTACCTCCGGACCATTCCGGAACTCCTCGTGACGTCCGGGATCTCATACGGGACTCCGAACAACATTCGGGTTACTGCATATACATATCCCTACAACCCTAGCGTCACCGAACCTTAAGTGTGTAGACCCTACGGGTTCGGGAGACATGCAGACATGACCGAGATGACTCTCCGGTCAATAACCAACAGCAGGATCTAGATACCCATGTTGGCTCCCACATGTTCCACGATGATCTCATCGGATGAACCACGATGGCAAGGACTTAATCAATCCCGTATACAATTCCCTTTGTCTAGCGGTACAATACTTGCCCGAGATTCGATCGTCGGTATCCCGATACCTTGTTCAATCTCGTTACCGGCAAGTCTCTTTACTCGTTTCATAACACATCATCCCGTGATCAACTCCTTGATCACATTGTGCACATTATGATGATGTCCTACCGAGTGGGCCCAGAGATACCTCTCCGTTTACACGGAGTGACAAATCCCAGTCTCGATTCATGCCAACCCAACAGACACTTTCGGAGATACCCGTAGTGCACATTTATACTCACCCAGTTACGTTGTGACATTTGGCACACCCAAAGCACTCCTACGGTATCTGGGAGTTGCACAATCTCATGGTCTAAGGAAATGATACTTGACATTAGAAAAGCTTTAGCAAACGAACTACACGATCTTTGTGCTAGGCTTAGGATTGGGTCTTGTCCATCACATCATTCTCCTAATGATGTGATCCCATTATCAACGACATCCAATGTCCATGGTCAGGAAACCGTAACCATCTATTGATTAACGAGCTAGTCAACTAGAGGCTTACTAGGGACATGGTGTTGTCTATGTATCCACACATGTATCTGAGTTTCCTATCAATACAATTCTAGCATGGACAATAAACGATTATCATGAACAAGGAAATATAATAATAACCAATTTATTATTGCCTCTAGGGCATATTTCCAACAAATATATCTCGGAATGGCTATGGAAATGCCATAATAGATAGGTATGGTGGCTGTTTTGAGGAAGGTATATGGTGGGTGTATGATACCGGCGAAAAGTGCGCGGTAATAGAGAGGCTAGCAAATGTGGAAGGGTGAGAGTGCGTATAATACATGGACTCAACATTAGTCATAAAGAACTCACATACTTATTGCAAAAATCTATTAGTTATCGAGACAAAGTACTATGCGCATGCTCCTAGGGGGATAGATTGGTAGGAAAAGACCATCGCTCGTCCCCGACCGCCACTCATAAGGAAGACAATCAAAAAATAAATCATGCTCCGACTTCATCACATAACGGTTCACCATACGTGCATGCTACGGGAATCACAAACTTCAACACAAGTATTTCTCAAATTCACAACTACTCAACTAGCATAACTCTAATATCACCATCTCCATATCTCAAAACAATTATCAAGTATCAAACTTCTCATAGTATTCAATGCACTTATATGAAAGTTTTTATTATGCCTAAAAGCAATTTACCATGCTGTTCTGAAGGACTCTCAAAATAATATAAGTGAAGCATGCAAGATCAATTATTTCTATAAAATAAAACCACCACCGTGCTCTAAAAGATATAAGTGAAGCACTAGAGCAAAAACTATATAGCTCAAAAGATATAACTGAAGCACATAGAGTATTCTAATAAATTCTGATTCATGTGTATCTCTCTCAAAAGGTGTGTACAGCAAGGATGGTTGTGGTAAACTAAAAAGCAAGGACTCAAATCATACAAGACGCTCCAAGAAAAACACATATCATGTGGTGAATAAAAATATAGCTCCAAGTAAAGTTACCGATGAACGAAGACAAAAGAGGGGATGCCTTCTGAGGCATCCCCAAGCTTAGGCTGTTTGGTGTCCTTGGATTTTACCTTGGGAATCCCCAAGCTTAGGCTCTTTACACTCCTTGTTCCATAATCCATCAAATCTTTACCCAAAACTTGAAAACTTCACAACACAAAACTTAACAGAAAATCTCGTGAGCTCTGTTTGCGAAAGAAAACAAAACACCACTTAAAGGTACTGTAATGAACTCATTCTTTATTTATATTTGTGTTAAACCTACTGTATTCCAACTTTTCTATGGTTTATAAACTCCATTACTAGCCATAGATTTATCAAAATAAGCAAACAACACATGAAAAACAGAATCTGTCAAAAGCAGAACAGTATGTAGTAATCTGTATCAAACGCATACTTATGGAACCCCAAAAATTCTAAAATAAATTTCTGGACGTGAGGAATTTATATATTAATCATCTTCAAAAATAATTAACTAAAGAGAACTCTCTGGTAAAAATTTGTAGCTAATCTCGCGAGCGCTAAAGTTTCTGTTTTTTACAGCAAGATCGCAAAGGGCTTCCCCAAGTCTTCCCAACGGTTCTACTTGGCACAAACACTAATTAAACACGAAAAACACAACCAAAACATAGGCTAGATAAATTATTTATTACTAAGCAGGAACAAAAATCAAGGAACAAAAATAAAATTGGGTTGCCTCCCAACAAGCGCTATCGTTTAACGCCCCTAGCTAGGCATAAAAGCGAGGATGGATCTAGGTATTGCCATCTTTGATAGGCAATTCTTCAATAAGACACCTATAACTCCTAGGAGTTTCTTTCTTCTTATTAATTATAAAACTCCTAGGCACGAAATCGAGAAAATCATTTGTAGCCAAAGATTCCTTAAGGATAGTGAGAAAGGTGGGGTGAACACTTACGGATTTGAGGTCCGCATTTCCCTTACTAGAAGTTTCTCCCTTATTTTTAGGAACATACATCAATTTGGAAATCTTAGCATTAGAAGGAGTGTTTTTCACGGAAGAAAAGGCAGACCCTAGGTTGGTAATAATATCCTGAATTTTATCAATTCTAGTGGAATCTTGATCTATCTTTTCATTAACCATAGGTCCCTTTTCTTTAAATTTTTTAAGAGCAACTCCTACCTTAGATCCGTATTGGGTAATTTGGTTATGGATCTTTCTATCCAAATTTTCAATTAACTCTACGGTGGCAACTTTATTTTCAATAATTTCAAGCCGTTGCATCACATGCTCCAAAGTTAAAACAGTTCCATTAACCAAAAGAGGTGGTGGGCCAAATAGATCTATCATAGCATTGTAAGAATCAAAAGTATGGCTACCCAAGAAATTTTCTCCAGTAATGGTATCAAGAATATATCTATTCCAAGGAGTGATGCCTACATAAAAATTGTGAAGAAGAACGGAAGTAGATTGCTTCCTAGTAGATCTATTTTGTGCATTGCAAATTCTGTACCAAGCATCTTTTAGATTTTCTTCCTCCCTTTGTTTAAAATTAAGAACTTCATTCTCGGGAGACAAAGGAGCGGATAAAGGACTAGCCATGATGACGAAGTAAGCGAAAAAGAGGGCGAATAAAACGGCAAGGGTGAAGTGGGGGATAGGAAAACGAGAGGCAAATGGCAAATAATGTAATGCGAAGGGTAAGAGTTGTGATGGGTACTTGGTATGTCTTGACTTGGCGTAGATCTCCCCAGCAACGGCGCCAGAAATCCTTCTTGCTACCTCTTGAGCATGCATTGGTTTTCCCTTGAAGAGGAAAGGGTGATGCAACAAAGTAGCATAAGTATTTCCCTTAGTTTTTGAGAACCAAGGTATAAATCCAGTAGGAGACCACGCGCGAGTCACCTCGTACCTACACAAACAAATAAGAACCTCGCAACCACCGCGATAAAGGGGTTGTCAATCCCTTCACGGAGACTTGCAAGAGTGAGATCTGATAGAGATAATAATAATAAGATAAATATTTTTGGTATTTTTATGATATAAATTGAAAGTAAAGATTGCAAAATAAAATAGATTGGAAACTTGTATGATGGAAAATAGACCCGGGGGCCATAGGTTTCACTAGTGGCTTCTCTCAAGATAGCATAAGTATTACGGTGGGTAAACAAATTACTGTCGAGCAATTGATAGAATTGAGCATAGTTATGAGAATATCTAGGTATGATCATGTATATAGGCATCACGTCCGTGACAAGTATACTGACTCCTGCCTGTATATACTACTATTACTCCACACATCGAACGCTATCCAGCATGCATCTAGAGTATTAAGTTCATAAGAATGGAGTAACGATTTAAGCAAGATGACATGATGTATAGGGATAAACTCATGCAATATGATATAAACCCCATCTTTTAATCCTCGATGGCAACAACACAATATGTGTCGTTTCCCCTACTGTCACTGGGATCGAGCACCGCAAGATTGAACCCAAAGCTAAGCACTTCTCCCATTGCAAGAAAGATCAATCTAGTAGGCCAAACCAAACTGATAATTTGAAGAGACTTGCAAAGATAACCAATCACACATAAAAGAATTCAGAGAAGATTCAAATACTATTCATAGATAATCTTGATGATAAACCCACAATTCATCGGATCTCGACAAACACACCACAAAAGAAGATTACATCGAATAGATCTCCAAGAGAATCGAGGAGAACTTTGTATTGAGATCCAAAGAGAGAGAAGAAGCCATCTTGGTAATAACTATGGACCCAAAGGTCTCAGGTAAACTACTCACACATCATCGGAGAGGCTATGGTATTGATGTAGAAGCCTTCCGTGATCAATGGCCCCTCTGGCGGAGCGCCGGAAAAGGCCCCAAGATGGGATCTCACGGGTACAGAAGGTTGCGGCGGTGGAATTAGGTTTTAGTGGTGCTCTTGGATGTTTTCAGGGTACGTAGGTATATATAGGAGGAAGAAGTAGGTCGGTGGAGCCACGAGGGGGCCACGAGGGTGGAGGGTGCGCCCCCTGCCTCGTGGCTTCCTCATTGGTTGCTTGACGTCCACTCCAAGTCCTATGGATCATGTTTGCTCCAAAAATCACGCTCCCGAAGGTTTCATTCCGTTTGGACTCCGTTTGATATTCTTTTTCTGCGAAACACTGAAATAGGCAAAAAATACAACAATTTGGGCTGGGCCTCCGGTTAATAGGTTAGTCCCAAAAATAATATAAAAGTGTATAAATAAGCCCATTAAACATCCAAAACAGAATATATAATAGCATGGAACAATCAAAAATTATAGATACGTTGGAGACGTATCAAGCTCCAGTGCATCCGTTGCATGGCAATCCCTACTCACTCACATTGATATGTATTGATGGGCATCTCCATATCCCGTTGATACGCCTAGTTGATGTGAGACTATCTCCTTCTTTTTGTCTTCTCCACAACCACCATATTCTATTCCACCTATAGTGCTATATCCATGGCTCACGCTCATGTATTGCATGGAAGTTGAAAAGGTTTGAGAACATCAAAAGTATGAAACAATTGTTTGGCTTGTCATCGGGGTTGTGCACGATTTAATACTTTGTGTGATGATGATGGAGCATAGCCAGACTATATGATTTTGTAGGGATAACTTTCTTTGGCCATGTTATTTTGAGAAGACATGATTGCTTTGTTAGTATGCTTGAAGTATTATTGTTTTCTGTCAATATTAAAATTTTGTTTTGAATCTTATGGATCTGAATATCCATGCCACAATAAAGAAAATTACATGGATAACTATTTTAGGTAGCATTCCACATCAAAAATTCTGTTTTTATCATTTACCTACTTGAGGACGAGTGGGAATTAAGCTTGGGGATGCTTGATACGTCTCCAACATATCTATTATTTTTTATTGTTCCATGCTATTATATTATCTATTTTGGGTGTTTTATATGCATTAATATGCTATTTTATATTATTTTGGGGACTAAGTTATTAACCCATAGCCCAGAGCCCAGTGCCACTTTCTGTTTTTCCTTGTTTTTGAGTTTCATAGGAAAGGAATATCAAACGGAGTCCAAACGGAATAAAAATTTATGATGATTTTTCATGGACAAGAAGACACATGTAGGACTTGAGAACCAAGTCAGAAGAGTCCCGAGGCGGCGGCAAGGGTGCAGGGCGCGCCCCGGAGGGGCGCCCCTGCCTTGTGGGCTCCTCGAAGCTCCTCTAACCCTATTATTTGGCCTATAAATTCCCAAATATTTCCAAACCCCCAAAAGCATCCACGAAAATACTTTTTTGCTGCCGCAAACTTCTATTCCCATGAGATCCCATCTTGGGGCCTTTTTTGGCAATCTACCGGAGGGGGATTCGATCACGGAGGGCATCTACATCAACCCTATTGCCCTTCTGATGAAGCGTGAGTAGTTTACCTCAGACCTACAGGTCCATAGCTAGTAGCTAGATGGCTTCTTCTCTCTCCATGTTCTTTAATACCATGTTCTCCTTGATGTTCTTGGATTCCCATCCGATGTAAACTTCTTTAGCGGTGTGTTTGTCGAGATCCAATGAATTGTGGATTTATGATCAGAATATCTATGAATATTATTTGATTCTTCTCTGAATTCTTATATGCATGATTTGACATCTTTTTATTTCTCTTCAAATTATCGGTTTGGTTTGGCCAACTAGATTGGTATTTCTTGCAATGGGAGAGGTGCTTAGTTTTGGGTTCAATCTTGCATGATTTCATCTAGTGACAAAGTAGGGGTAGCAAGACATGTATTGTATTGTTGCCATCAAGGATAAAAAGATGGGGTTTTCATCATATTGCTTGAGTTTATCTCTCTACATCATGTCATCTTACTTAAGGCGTTACTCCGTTCTTTATGAACTTAATACTCTAGATGCATGCTAGATAGCGGTCGATGTGTGGAGTAATAGTAGTAGATTCAGGCAGGAGTCAGTTTACTTGACATGGACGTGATGCCTCTATGCATAATCATTGCCTTGGATATCGTCATAACTTTGCACTTTTCTATCAATTGCTTGATAGTAATTTGTTCACACACCGTATTATTTGCCTTCAAGAAAGAAGCCTCTAGTGAAACCTATGTCCCCCGGGTCTATTTTCCATCATATATTTTCAGATCTATAAACCCAAAAAACCCAAAAATACCTCAACGCAATTTATTTAGTTTTACGTTTTAACAATCTTTTATACCTATCTCTATCAGATCTCACCTTTGCAATTGACCGTGAAGGGATTGACAACCCCTTTATCGCGTTGGGTGCAAGTGTTCGATTGTTTGTGTAGGTGCATAGATTGGAGATTGGAGACTTGCTTGTACCTCCTACCAGATTGATACCTTGGTTCTCTAACTGAGGGAAATACTTATCTCTACTTTGTTGCATCACCCTTTCCTCTTCAAGGGAAAAACCCGCACGCTCAAGAAGTAGCAATGATCTTGATGACAATGCTCTTGAGTTGTTGATCAAGAACAAGCAGGAAGAGGTTGATATCTTCAAGTATCTACCTCTATTCGATCATGATATACTCAACAACTTCATCGATGAGTGGTTTTGTGATCCCTCACTCTCCCTTGATGATCTTCAGTTTCCAATTGGCATTAGTGTCACTTTCCAAGGATTTGTTGATAAGGAACTTGCCATTGCTTAGAAAGTAATTGAGCAAAAGAACAAGATAAATCATGAAAATATGTCTTCAAGAAGCCTGTGGACAAGCTTGGCACCAAGGAAATCCAAAGCTTCAAGAAGATGATGGTTGATATGAAAGAAGAGTTTCAAAAGCGTCGTGAAGATTCTAAGGCCGCTCGAGAGCATCTGAAACATTATGCTTGTTGGAAATGTGCCCTAGAGAAAATAATAAAGTGGTTATTATTATATTTCCTTAATCATGAGAAAGGTTTATTATTCATGCTAGAATTGTATTGACCGGAAACATAAATACATGTGTAGATACATAAACAAATACCATGTCCCAAGGGATAGATCAAGACGCTTAATAGGACTTTCACAAAGCACATACCTTGACAAAGTTGTGAAGAAGTTCAAAATGGACTAGTCAAAGAAAGGGTTCTTGCCCGTGTTGCAAGGTGTGAAATTCAGTTATACTCAAAGTCCAACCATGGCAGAAGATAGAGAGAAAATGAAAGTCATTCGCTATGCCTGAGCCATATGTTCTATTATGTATGCCATGCTGTATACCAGACCTGATGTGTGCCTTGCCATAAGTTTGGCAGTGAGGTACCAAAGTAATCCAGGAGTGGATCACTGGACAGCAGTCAAGAATATCCTGAAGTACCTAAAAAGGACCAAAGATATGTGTGACGCCCAGATAATTAGACTACAATAAGCTCACACTAATGGTGCCATGTCATCAGGTTGACTAAGCCACATTGCCACTTGAGAAAAATCATATCCAAATTCCTTTTGAAATACAAGTCAAATTCTTATTTATTTAATCTGTCAAATAAAAATGTTCGATGGGTTGCAAGTATTCGCCAAGTAATTGTCATGAAGAAATCAACTCAAATTGGATTTTTATTTTGGCCATGACAATATTTTGGTGGACCAACAACATTTAACTTGGTCGTTTAAATTCCAACATATATTCTTACTTTTCCCAAATCACAAGAAACTTTGTGTGCGGCCCTATGCTAACATACTGTATTTACTTGCCAAGTTTCATACATGACAAAATTTGTTTGGTGGGCCAACTAAGTACAAGCGGAGTAGAAATAAAAGACAGAAATAGAAAAAAAGGAGCGAGAAACTACTGTGCACTTGGGCTCTATGGCTACAGGGAGGCCCAGCCCAACTCCCCCATCTTATCTCCTTCCCCCTGTTCATCCATGGCGCCATGGTCGTTGCCCGTGCGTCCATGACCGCGCCGCTATTGCGCCCTGCGACCGCCCTTTCCCGTGCTCGCCAATGCCGCCGCTGCCCCGCAACACTTCTGTCGCTGCCTACTCTCCCTGCCGCGACTGCCAGGGGCCGCCGGCGCCCGTGCATGCCCTGCTGCTGCCCCCGCAGCCCCGTGCATGGCCGCCTGCATCTCCCCATGCCCGCCCGCATATGGCCTCGCTTGCCGCTGCGGCTGCCGTGCCTACGCCCACCAAGGCCGACCACCCGCGCAATGGCTCTACCCACTGCTGCTCTGCACGTACTACTGCTAGCTACTGTAGCTATTGCTAGCTTTTCTAATTTTACTTGACTAACCCTCGGGACAACCCCTAAACAGCAACAAAACGATAGTTAACAGGAGCCAAATTATTATGAGGAGGTAGTACACTTGACAAGGCTCAAATGTTTTCATTGGACCAAATTCGTTAGATGCATAGATTAAATCCTATGAAAATCACAAAGTTCAATGTTCTGTTAACAGAAAAAACGAAAACAACTTTATTTTCATAGCTAGTTTAGAGGTGTTGATGATCAAGCAAATGAACTCTAATATGGATGGAAGTGATACTAACATGTAGTTCACATAAAATGCTCAAAATTGATATAAGGCAAAAGAATCATAGGATATACAAAACAATAAGTATAGCCTGCGGAAAACAGCTAAGTGATGTTTAAAACTGTCGAATTCTCACACTTAGCAAAATTTTCAGGGAGTTTCAGGATATTGCTAAACCTTTGAAAAATCATAGAAAATAATCCTTAACTCAGATGAAAACGTTTTATCCATGAAAGTTGCTCAGAACGATGAGAAGAATCCGAATACGTAGCCCGTTCGTCCGCCACACATCCCTAGCATAGCGAACCCACAACTTCCCCCCTGTGACGCCCCCGATTTGACCATACACTAATCATACACGCAAATGTGTATGATCAAGATCAAGGACTCACTGGAAGATATGACAACACAACTCTAGACACAAATTAAAATAATACAAGCTTTATATTACAAGCCAGGGGCCTCGAAGGCTCGAATACAAGAACTCGATCAAAGATGAGTCAGCGGAAGCAACAATATCTGAGTACAGACAAAAGTTAAACAAGTTTGCCTTAAGAAGGCTAACACAAACTGGGATACAGATCGAAAGAGGCGCAGGCCTCCTGCCTGGGATCCTCCTAAACTATTCCTGGTCGTCGACAGCGGGCAGCACGTAGTAGTAGGCATCTCCGGTGTAGTAGGAGTCGTTGTCGAAGGTGGCGTCTGGCTCCTAGGCTCCAACATCTGGTTGCGACAACCAGGTAGAAGGGATAGGGGGAAAAGAGGGAGAAAGCAACCGTGAGTACTCATCCAAAGTACTCGCAAGCAAGGAGCTACACTACATATGTATGCATTGGTATCAACTGGAATAAGGCTATCATATGTGGACTGAACTGCAGAATGCCAGAATAAGAGGGGGATAGCTAGTCCTTTCGAAGACTACGCTTCTGGCAGCCTCCGTCTTGCAGCATGTAGAAGAGAGTAGACTGAAGTCCTCCAAGTATCATCACGTAGCATAATCCTAACCGATGATCCTCCCCTCGTCGCCCTGTGAGAGAGCGATCACCGGTTGTATCTGGCACTTGGAAGGGTGTGTTTTATTAAGTATCCGGTTCTAGTTGTCATAAGGTCAAGGTACAACTCCAAGTCGTCCTGTTACCGAAGATCACGGCTATTCGAATAGATTAACTTCCCTGCAGGGGTCCACCACATAACCCAACACACTCGATCCCATTTGGCCGGTCACACTTTCCTGGGTCATGCCCGGCCTTGTAAGATCAACATGTCGCAACCCTACCTAGGCACAACAGAGAGGTCAGCACGCCGGTCTAAATCCTATGGCGCAGGGGTCTGGGCCCATCACCCTTTGCACACCTGCACGTTGCGAACGCGGCCGGAAGCAGAACTAGCCCCCTTAATACAAGAGCAGGCTTACGGTCCAATCCGGCGCGCGCCACTCGGTCACTGACGTCACGAAGGCTTCGGCTGATACCACGACGTCCAGTGCCCATAACTGTCCCCGCGTAGATGGTTAGTGCGTATAGGCCAGTAGCCAGACTCGGATCAAACACCAAGATCTCGTTAAGCGTGTTAAGTATCCGCGAACGCCGAACAGGGCCAGGCCCACCTCTCTCCTAGGTGGTCTCAACCTGCCCCGTCACTCCGCCACAAAGTAACAGTCGGGAGCCGTCGGGAACCCAGGCCCACCTCTACCGGGATGGAGCCACCTGCCCCTTCAGCCCCCATCTCCGAACAGTATCATAAGCAATGTAACTGTGTAAAGTATATAGTATATGCCCGTGATCACCTCACAAAGTGATCACGGCCCAGTAGTATAGCATGGCAGACGGACAAGAGTGTAGGGCCACTGATGGAACACTAGCATCCTATACTAAGCAGTAGGATAGCAGGTAATGGTAACAACAGTAGTAGCAAGGACAGGCTATGCATCAGAATAGGATTAACGGAAAGCAGTAACATGCTACACTACTCTAATGCAAGCAGCAAAGAAAAGAGTAGGCGATATCTGGTGATCAAAGGGGGGGGGGCTTGCCTGGTTGCTCTGGCAAGGGAGAGGGGTCGTCAACACCATAGTCGAACTGGGGGTCGCCGACAGTCTCGGGGTCTACCGGAAAGAAGTAACGGAGGGGGAACACAATAAATAACAGTGCAATCAAAGCATCACAAGGAATAACATGACAATACACGGTGCTAGGGGTGCCCTAACGCGGTATGAGGTGGTATCGGCGAAGGGGGAAAACCTCCGAGAAAATATCCCCGGGGTTTCGCGTTTTCGGACAGATGAATTAGAGGGGGAAAGTTGCGTGTTCGCTATGCTAGGGATGCGTGGAGGACGAACGAGCTGCGTATCCAGATTCGTCTCATCGTTCTAAGCAACTTTCATGTACAAAGTTTTTCCATCTGAGCTACGGTTTGTTTTATATGATTTTCTAAAGTTTTAAATCATTTTTAGAATTTATTTAATTAATTTAAACTAACATTATCCAGAATAGTGTTTGCTGATGTCAGCATGATGTCAGCAGTCAACAGAGGTGTTGACTAGTCAAACTGACGTGTGGGTCCAGTGGTCATTGACTGTTTAGCCTAATTAGGATTTAACTAATCTAATTAACGTTTAATTAACCTAACAAGTTAATTAGATTAATTTAAACATGATTAATTAACTTAATTAATTTAGTTAATTAATCAATTAATTAATTAAATTCATTTCTATTTTTATTTATTATTTATTTTTCTAATTAATTTTCTAATTCCCTTTTTTAATGGGGGCGTGGGGCCCCGCTGGCAGTGGCACATCTGGCCACTGGAGTGGGCTAACGGGGCTGCGGGAGCGGGGCTGCCCGTTTGGGCGCCCACCCAGGCCAGTGGAGGCGCCGGGGTGTCGTAGCCGGCGACGAGGTGCGACGGGCGGCAGGCGGGCAGTGGCGAGCGAGGCCACGACGCAAGGCGGGCGCGTGGTCGGGGTCGGACTGGGCAGCGGGCCTATGGCCGGAGACGAGGCCAGGGGCGGACGTGCTGATCCGGCGAAGGCCAGCGCGTAGTGGGGGAGGACGCGGCCGACAGCCACGGCGAGCGGAGGCGGGCACTAGAAGCGGTGGGGTGAAGGCGGAGATGGCCGCGGGGCGAGGCGCGAGCGGCCGCGGGCTCGCGCGCGCGCGTGGCGCGTAGGCGCGGCGAGGCCGGGAGCATGACGACAGCAGTACGGGGCGGCACCGGCGCGGACGACCTGGGGAAAGGGGTAGGGGAGATGGGGTCATACCCCCGGTGCAGGGGTTCGGTCGGCGAAGCTCGGGGCGGCCGGCGTGGAGGGGACGAGGAGGCGGCAGTCCGGCGAGCTGGCGAAGGTGTCGAGGTCCGGCGACGGTCACGACGAGGTGGCAGAGTTCGGCGACGGCGTGGCAAGGTAGAGGCCTCGGGCGGCGTCTCGCGGTGCGAAGGAGGGGCGAGGAGGCGAGGCGACGACAGCGGGTGGTCGGCGGGGGAGGCCGCGGGGCGTCGGGGGCGAAGGGATCGGGGTCGATCCCGATCCAGATCGGTAGAGGGAGGAGAGAGCGAGAGGGGGGAATGGGGAGTGGGGGGTTGCGGTTAGGGTTTCCCCCCCCCTCCTGGGGATAAGGTAGGGGCGGGTCGGCCGGCTGGACCAGGTGGGCCGGCCTGGCCGGTGAGCTGAGCCGTGTAGCCCAGTTGGCCAGGGGGCCCTTTTTATTCTTTTTAGTTTAGTTTTGTTTTTTTGCTTTTGTATTTTCTTTTCTTTTATTTCTGTTTTATCTTTGTTTCTTATTGTTTTAGTTTTTTGTGAAATATATACTTGGCATCTAATTTGGTATTTCAATTTAGTCCACTACCACAAAAACTCTAGTCCCCAAATAATTTAGTTTGATATTTTATTTAATTAGTGAAGGCATTTAAATAATTAGTTTTGCTACTATTTAAATCATTATGGTGTAGTTAAGCATTTCATAAAAGTTTGGTTTCACCACCCCATTTACCTATGATTTATTCGACACATTTAGAACATTTTAGTTTTATTTTTGGAAAACTTTTGTTGTTTGCCTTAATTTCAAATTTGAATTTGAATCGTTTTCGAACTAACACGAGATTAGCGACAGTAACGGAGGTGACGTGGTGTCATTAGCAGAGGTTACTGTAGCTTGATTATCCGGGCGTCACAATTCTCCTCCACTACAAGAAATCTCGTCCCGAGATTTAAGAGGTAGAGAAGGGGGGAAAGGTCTAGTTACGGAATGCTAACGGATCTCCTCGCTCTTGGTTCCTATTCTCGAAGTGGGCGATCCATTATATTGATGTCTTCCCTTTTGTGCCCCAACTCATCAAGATGAAGTCGGCATCTTTTCTTTGGGGGGTTCCATCGTACTTACGAAAGAATAAAGGGGTATTCCAGGAGAACGAACCTGTACAAGGTTGACTATCTGGTCGATAACATCGGGGACGGTGGCAGAAAGTAACTCTCGAATTGAAACTTAAGAAAATATCGAGAGCAAAGTAATGAGGTTTCATGGGATGTTTCGAGCGAGCAGGCAACCGTTCGATGCTGAAACAGGGCTCGAAAGGGGCTCAAAGCAATGGGAATAAGTGTTGCGTCTGATACCAGAATAGATCTCTAAGCAGGTGGCCCGTGAAGTACATATGAAGTCAAGCGCGAGGAATAACTTTGACAATAGGTTGTACAGGAGAGTCAGGTTTCGATCCTGTGGAACTATGGGTTATGGGCCCACCATGTGGGTTAAAAGTATGAAGGGCGAGGACATCTTGCACGATCATGTGAGCAAGGCATGTCAGAGGATAGTCCGTCGGTTAAGTCGGCAACAACATCGGTACCAAGGGCGAGGGACGAAGAGAACCATTCTCCTGCTCGTTGAAATGAGGCGGACCAATAGGCAAAGTTCTCGTCCATCGGTGGTTACCGAATGTCATCAACAATCGCAACAGGGTCTTGCGGACAGAGTGGTACAACGAGGTGTTTACATAAGCAGGGAAATATTACTGCTTATATATTATAGATCACAAGGAGGTTTAAACAAACCAATGGAAGGAAAATGTGATCATCAGATCAAACAGAACAGTGGAAAGGATAATGTGTTTGACACATATACCAGGGGTATACCCTTCCCAAGGACAAGCAGAGCATGATATCCATGACAGGATATAATGTAGAAAACCTTTTAGGTAGGGGAGAGAAATTTCATGACATTATCCATACAACGATGTTTGGATAATTTGATTAAGAAAATTTAGCTTTGTGCTTCAAGTGTTCTTATCGATGATAGGAGTACCACATACATGCTTCGAGATAGCACTGACATGGTCTTCAAACAAAGGTCAGGCTTTGGATATACAAAGGATTCATTAGGAACAATTTATAGAGAAAGTCATTCCATTTCCTCATGGAACAATGGTTAACCTTGCTAAAAAGGAAACTAAAACATTAGGTCCTCTGGTCAGGCGTGCTAGGCATGACATCACCTTACCGTGTCATATGAGGATCAATGTTATAATTCTTGAAAATATGTTCCAATCATCATATCTGACCGAGATTCAGATCTGATTGGTGTCAGGATACCTCAGGCTTAGGGTGCCTGAGAAGAAAAGATGAGACACAAATTGACGAGATGATTTGCAAGATTCTCGGGAAATGAATTATGGAAGCAAGTTCCAAATCATGAGTTCATCATTTAAGCCAAGGAGAGGATGAGGAGGTGGCTGATGGACTCAGTGATAATTCAACGATGGTATCCCAAAAGATGGGTCTCCACAGTTATGTGGATAAGGAGATAACATTTGTCGAATCAAATGATATAGTGAAATATGCTCGAGGAGAACATACACAGTTAAACATTGGTTGAAAGGTCCACCCGAAATATGGGTTTAGGTAGCATGATCAAAGTTAGAATGGTGATTTGACAACCAATGGTCTAAGAATGAAATATCGACCATTAACTTCAAAGCAAAAGGGTTGCTAGAACTTTTGAACTCGCGGCCAAGGAATGAACGGATATGGCAAGAAGTATCACCTATATCAAGACTTCTTAAGAGGTGGTGAAATTCTCACAACATTCTTGACATAAAAGATGGTAATACTCCAAGGTAAAGGACAACAAATGCAGGATAGCAAGGATCTCAAGGTATAACAAAAAACACGAACAAGTTTGTGTTGAACGGAAGGAAATCGAGTGGTCGATGATAACACAAATCATCAAGGGCAAGGATGGTATTTCTCATCAGGAATTCAATTGATATCCTTGAGGAGCTCGAAATGTTGATGATGATCATGACAATTTCCGTCGAGAGGTTTCATGGAGATGTAATCGGTCGGTGATGACATCAAGTCAAACGAATGATGAAGCGAAAGGTTATTGGAACCATGGGTACGACACAAACTTGAAATCAAGTTTGTTGTTTGAGGTGAAACAATAAGACAAGGAAGATCGACGTAAGCTTAGCCCATCGTCGAAATTGTGCTCCGGAAAGAAGGACCAGGTAGCACAGTTAAAACTTGGCACGCTTATGATATAGCCGAGTAGGCTCGGAATGACGTGATCGAGTTCAGACTCATAAGTAATGAAGGTTACCAAGAGTTGTTGAATCGTAGTGCGGACTCAATTCAGTTGTCGGTGTCCTTGAGGGGTTCTAACAACTGAGAACCCGTTGGAAAAATGGAATCGGCAAGAATATTAGTTGATGAAGAACTCATAAGAAGTTATGTATTCCGTGGTATCCTCGAGATACCAGGGGGTAATACTCGACGATAGATCAAAGTAGAGGTTGGACTGGGGTATTGCTCTGCAGAAGACAAGTGCTTAAACTTGCACAAGAAACGGTACCTAAAAGAGAACATGGTCGAAACCACGATTGCAAAAGGTCAGATCCCAGATATAATATGAACTTATACCAAGGGAGTAATTAATTTAAGAGAAGCTTTAATGATAAGATCTACATCGTGTCCATGGGCATGAACACAAAGTTCAAGGTCGACTCCCACTTCTTCAATGCATAGCCTTACATTTACCTCCCCTTTTCGAAGTTGTAGTGTTGAAAAGTTATCTGACGAAGCGTCAGCAGGGTATAACCCGCATAAATTTCGAGGTCACACAAATTAAGGAAGGCATAGGTTCAACCCATCAGGGTATCGTGGAAACATATACCACAAGCTTTGAGAGTAAATATTACCAGCTCGAAAGCAGAGCATGGTTGGCAAAAGGAGAGGATACAAATTACCAAAGGCATTATGTATCGGAGAAAGAACTCACAAGGTGATTAATTATGAAGGACATCGTCGGATAATAATCCAACAGTGGATATGGTGATCCACAATGGAGCTGATGTGAGTATCGATACCCAATCAGAGAAAGAAAGAATGCAAATGCATCGTTTTACAAAACATCTAAATAATTCAACGTTTAAATAACAAAGGAATTATGATTTTCAAATCAAAGGATCAGGAGCAAATGCTCCGATCAAGGACGGACAAGTTGAATAGACTTAGGGGTACAATCGATGGCAATCTGATTGGCCGAGGACCAACTCATGTTTTAAATGACATCTGAGCCGGAAGGATGAATTCTATGATCTGAGTGAGGATTGCGAGCATTCGCAACATATTGAATCAATGGACTCAAAATGATATTGACAAAGGTTGCCAATAAGATTACTATACTTATGGGATTAACCATAATGCAAGCAAGCAAGAATTTCAGGAGCAATAGGTTGCTCAGGATTTTCGGAAGACGGAATGGTATTTCGAAGAATTTTGTGAACTGCATGAATATCTGGGGATGAGCAGATACTCGATAAATGCGAGAAATTATCCGTAGTGGTATGCATGTGGCAAAGAACTGCAAGGCAGTAGGCACAAAGTATTCTCGGGGTATCTTATAATAACAAGATCGACTGGGAATAAAAGTAAGCACGACAGGTTTAAATACTTATCCATAGGGATATTTCGGTGGTAGGGAATTGCAAAAGCAATGGCATAAGGTTTCGGGAGAACATCGGAGAGTATTGTCAGAATCTTCTGTTGAAGCAGTCGATCATCTGTAATGAAGGGGCTCTTCGGCAGGAAGTGGTAACGAGAACCTAGAGTTAGATTTTAGCAAAATCATTTAACCCGAGTAGGAGAGAGTCAGAATCCCAGAGTATAGACGAGGAATAAAAGATCCTAATACCACCCGGATGGCGACGTGGGCCCGTAAGGCACACAGCCAAGTTAGTAAAAGTTTTGCAATGTCTAGACTCGACTTCGGCCAAGGAGTGTGGAAGGGGGATTCCTACAGGCAGTCGGCTCTGATACCAACTTGTGACGCCCCCGATTTGACCGTACACTAATCATACATGCAAATGTGTACGATCAAGATCAAGGACTCACTGGAAGATATCACAACACAACTCTAGACACAAATTAAAATAATACAAGCTTTATATTACAAGCCAGGGGCCTCGAAGGCTCGAATACAAGAACTCGATCAAAGATGAGTCAGCGGAAGCAACAATATGTGAGTACAGACATAAGTTAAACAAGTTTGCCTTAAGAAGGCTAACACAAACTGGGATACAGATCGAAAGAGGCGCAGGCCTCCTGCCTGGGATCCTCCTAAACTATTCCTGGTCGTCGACAGTGGGCAGCACGTAGTAGTAGGCACCTCCGGTGTAGTAGGAGTCGTTGTCGAAGGTGGCGTCTGGCTCCTAGGCTCCAACATCTGGTTGCGACAACCAGGTAGAAGGGATAGGGGAAAAGAGGGAGAAAGCAACCATGAGTACTCATCCAAAGTACTCGCAAGCAAGGAGCTACACTACATATGTATGCATTGGTATCAACTGGAATAAGGCTATCATATGTGGACTGAACTGCAGAATGCCGAAATAAGAGGGGGATAGCTAGTCCTTTCGAATACTACGCTTCTGGCAGCCTCCGTCTTGCAGCATGTAGAAGAGAGTAGACTGAAGTCCTCCAAGTATCATCACGTAGCATAATCCTAACCGATGATCCTCCCCTCGTCGCCCTGTGAGAGAGCGATCACCGGTTGTATCTAGCACTTGGAAGGGTGTGTTTTATTAAGTATCTGGTTCTAGTTGTCATAAGGTCAAGGTACAACTCCAAGTCGTCCTGTTACCGAAGATCACGGCTATTCAAATAGATTAACTTCCCTGCAGGGGTGCACCACATAACCCAACACGCTCGATCCCATTTGGCCGGACACACTTTCCTGGGTCATACCCGGCCTCGTAAGATCAACAGATCGCAGCCCTACCTAGGCACAACAGAGAGGTCAGCACGCCGGTCTAAATCCTATGGCGCAGGGGTCTGGGCCCATCGCCCTTTGCACACCTGCATGTTGCGAACGCGGCCAGAAGCAGAACTAGCCCCCTTAATACAAGAGCAGGCTTACGGTCCAATCCGGCGCGTGCCACTCAGTCGCTGACGTCACGAAGGCTTCGGCTGATACCACGACGTCGAGTGCCCATAACTGTCCCCGCGTAGATGGTTAGTGCGTATAGGCCAGTAGCCAGACTCAAATCAAATACCAAGATCTCGTTAAGCGTGTTAAGTATCCGCGAACGCCGAACAGGGCCAGGCCCACCTCTCTCCTAGGTGGTCTCAACCTGCCCCGTCGCTCCGCCACAAAGTAACAGTCGGGAGCCGTCGGGAACCCGGGCCCACCTCTACCGGGATGGAGCCACCTGCCCCTTCAGCCCCCATCTCCGAACAGTATCATAAGCAATGTAACTGTGTAAAGTATATAGTATATGCCCGTGATCACCTCCCAAAGTGATCATGGCCCAGTAGTATAGCATGGCAGACGGACAAGAGTGTAGGGCCACTGATGGAACACTAGCATCCTATACTAAGCAGTAGGATAGCAGGTAATGGTAACAACAGTAGTAGCAAGGACAGGCTATGCATCAGAATAGGATTAACGGAAAGCAGTAACATGCTACACTACTCTAATGCAAGCAGCAGAGAAAAGAGTAGGCGATATCTGGTGATCAAAGGGGGGGGCTTGCCTGGTTGCTCTGGCAAGAGAGAGGGGTCGTCAACACCATAGTCGAACTGGGGGTCGCCGGCAGTCTCGGGGTCTACCGGAAAGAAGTAACGGAGGGGGAACACAATAAATAACAGTGCAATCAAAGCATCACAAGGCATAACATGACAATACACGGTGCTAGGGGTGCCCTAACACGGTATGAGGTGGTATCGGCGAAGGGGGAAAACCTCCAGGAAAATATCCCTAGGGTTTCGCGTTTTCGGACAGATGAATTAGAGGGGGAAAGTTGCGTGTTCGCTATGCTAGGGATGCGTGGCGGACGAACGAGCTGCGTATCCGGATTCGTCTCGTCGTTCTAAGCAACTTTCATGTACAAAGTTTTTCCATCTGAGCTACGGTTTGTTTTATATGATTTTCTAAAGTTTTAAATCATTTTTAGAATTTATTTAATTAATTTAAACTAACATTATCCAGAATAGTGTTTGCTGATGTCAGTATGACGTCAGCAGTCAACAGAGGTGTTGACTAGTCAAACTGACGTGTGGGTCCAGTGGTCATTGACTGTTTAGCCTAATTAGGATTTAACTAATCTAATTAACGTTTAATTAACCTAACAAGTTAATTAGATTAATTTAAAAAGGATTAATTAACTTAATTAATTTAGTTAATTAATCAATTAATTAATTAAATTCATTTCTATTTTTATTTATTATTTAATTTTCTAATTAATTTTCTAATTTCCTTTTTTTATGGGGGCGTGGGGCCCAGCTGGCAGTGGCACATCTGGCCACTGGAGCGGGCTAACGGGGCTGCGGGAGTGGGGCTGCCCGTTTGGGCGCCCACCCAGGCCAGTGGAGGCGTCGGGGCGTCGTAGCCGGCGACGAGGTGCGACGGGCGGCAGGCGGGCAGTGGCGAGCGAGGCCACGGCGCAAGGCGGGCGCGTGGTCGGGGTCGGACTGGGCAGCGGGCCTATGGCCGGAGACGAGGCCAGGGGCGGACATGCTGATCCGGCGAAGGCCAGCGCGTAGTGGGGGGAGGACGCGGCCGGCAGCCACGGCGAGCGGAGGCGGGCACTAGAAGCGGTGGGGTGAAGGCGAAGATGGCCGCGGGGCGAGGCACGAGCAGGCGCGGGCTCGCGCGCGCACGTGGCGCGTAGGCGCGGCGAGGCCGGGAGCATGATGGCAGCAGTACGGGGCGGCACCGGCGCGGACGACCTGGGGAAAGGGGTAGGGGAGATGGGGTCATACCCCCGGTGCAGGGGTTCAGTCGGTGAATCTCGGGGCGGCCGGCGTGGAGGGGACGAGGAGGCGGCAGTCCGGCGAGCTGGCGAAGGTGTTGAGGTCCGGCGACGGTCACGATGAGGTGGCAGAGTTCGGCGACGGCGTGGCGAGGTAGAGGCCTCGGGCGGCGTCTCGCGGTGCGAAGGAGGGGCGAGGAGGCGAGGCGACGACAGCGGGTGGTCGGCGGGGGAGGCCGCGGGGCGTCGGGGGCGAAGGGATCGGGGTCGATCCCGATCCAGATCGGTAGAGGGAGGAGAGAGCGCGAGGGGGGAATGGGGAGTGGGGGGTTGCGGTTAGGGTTTCCCCCCCTCCTGGGGATAAGGTAGGGGCGGGTCGGCCGGCTGGGCCAGGTGGGCCGGCCTGGCCGGTGAGCTGGGCCGTCTGGCCCAGTTGGCCAGGGGGCCCTTTTTATTCTTTTTAGTTTAGTTTTGTTTTTTTGATTTTGTATTTTCTTTTCTTTTATTTCTGTTTTATCTTTGTTTCTTATTGTTTTAGTTTTTCGTGAAATATATACTTGGCATCTAATTTGGTATTTCAATTTAGTCCACTGCCACAAAAACTCTAGTCCCCAAATAATTTAGTTTGATATTTTATTTAATTAGTGAAGGCATTTAAATAATTAGTTTTGCTACTATTTAAATCATTATGGTGTAGTTAAGCATTTCATAAAAGTTTGGTTTCACCACCCCATTTACCTATGATTTATCCGACACATTTAGAACATTTTAGTTTTATTTTTGGAAAACTTTTGTTGTTTGCCTTAATTTTAAATTTGAATTTGAATTGTTTTCGAACTAACACGAGATTAGCGACAGTAACGGAGGTGACGTGGTGTCATTAGCAGAGGTTACTGTAGCTTGATTATCCAGGCGTCACACCCCCTTCGGTTCATCTGTCCGAAAACGCGAAACACCGGGGATAATTTACCCGATGTTTCCCTCCTTCACCGATATCACCTCCTACGGCGTTAGGGCACACCTGTCACCGTTACTTGTCCTGTCATGCATTGATATACATCTGTTTGCATTGTATTCATTGTTTCTTCCCCCTCTTCTCTCCTATAGACTACGAGACTGACACCGCTGTTGGTGCCCCGATCGACTACGTAGTTGACGACCCCTCCTTGCCAGAGCAACCAGGCAAGCCCCTCCCTTGATCAACCCGATATCGCCTATTCCTTTTCTCTAGTGCTTGCATTAGAGTAGGGTAGCATGTTAGTGCTTTCAATTAATCCTATTCTGTTGCATAGCCTGTCATTGTTGCTACCATTGTTGATACCTTTACCTGCTATCCTAATGCTTAGTATAGGATGCTAGTATTCCATCAGTGGCCCTACATTCTTGTCTGTCCGCTATGCTATATTATCGGGCCATGGTCACTTCGGGAGGTGATCATGGGTATATAATTACATACATATTATATGATACATGTGGTGACGAAAGTCGGGTTGGCTCGTAGAGTACCCGCAAGTGATTCCGATGTGGGGGCTGAAAGGACAGGTGGTTCCATCCCGGTAGTGGTGGGCCTGGCTTCCCAACAGCCCCCGACTGTTACTTTGTGGCGAAGCGACAGAGTAGGTTGAGACCACCTAGGTGAGAGGTGGGCCTGGCCCTGGTCAGCGTCCGTGGTTACATCAATTAACATGCTTAACGGGATCTTGGTATTTGATCTGAGTCTGGCCGCTGGCCTATATGCACTAACCAACTACGCAGGAATAGTTAGGGGCACTCGACGTTGTGATATTAGTCGAAGCCTTCTTGACGTCAGCGACTGAGCGACGCGTGCCAGATTGGACTCGAATGCCTGCTCCTGTATTAGGGAGGCTAGGTCTGCTTACCGGCCGCATTCACAATGTGCAGGTGTGCAAAGGGCGATGGGCCCAGGCCCCTGCGCGCATAGGATTTAGACCGGCATGCTGACCTCTCTGTTGTGCCTAGGTAGGGCTGCGACGTGTTGATCTTCCGAGGCCGGGCATGACCCAAGAAAGTTTGCCCGGCCAGAGGGATCAAGCGTGTTGGGTAATGTGGTGCACCCCTGCAGGGAAGTTTATCTATTCAAATAGCCGTGTCCCTCGATAAAAGGACGACCCAGAGTTGTACCTTGACCTTATGACAACTAGAACCAAATACTTAAACACACCCTTTCAAGTGCCAGATATAACCCGGTGATCGCTCTCTCACAGGGCGATGAGGAGAGGATCTCTGGGTAGGATTATGCTATATGATGATACTTGGTGAACTTACCATCTACTCTCTTCTATATGCTTCAAGATGGAGGCTGCCAGAAGCGTAGTCTTTGATAGGACTAGCTATCCCCTCTTATTCTGGCATTCTGTAGTTCAGTCCATAGATACTACCCATTTCATAGATTAATGCATATGTAGTGTAGATCCTTGCTTGCGAGTACTTTGGTTGAGTACTCATGGTTGCTTTGCCACTTATTTTCCCCCCTTTCCCAGTTATTGCGATCATATGATGGAGTCCAGGAGCCAGAGGATCCCGAGGATGATTCTACATGGAGTTCGGCTTCGACGAGTAGTTAAGACGTCCTAGGCAGGAGGCCTCACCCTTTCAATCATTGCTACTTTTGTGCTAGCCTTCTAAAGGCATACTTGTTTAACTTATGTCTGTACTCTGATATTATTGCTTCTGCTGACTCGTCTGTCTTCGAGCTGATGTATTCGAGCCCTTGAGGCCCCTGGCTTGTAATATAAAGCTTGTATTATTTTAATTTGTGTCTAGAGTTGTGTTGTGATATCTTCCCGTGAGTCCCTGATCTTGATCGTACACATTTGCGTGTATGATTAGTGTATGGTGAAATTGGGGGCGTCACAAGTTGGTAACAGAGCCGACTGCCTATAGGAATCCCCCTTCCACACTCCTTGGCCGAAGTCGAGTCTAGTCACTGAAAAATATTTTACTAACATGGCTATGTGGCTTACGGGCCCACATCGCCATTGGGTGGTATTAGGGTCTTTTATTCCTCGTCTATACTCTGGGACTCTGATCTCTCTTCTATTCTGGTTAAATGATTTTGCAAAAAAAAACTAACTTTAGGTTCTCGAAAATACTTTCTCCCGAACAGCCCCTCACTCCAGATGATCACTTGTTGCTCTAGAAGATTCCGAGGTTACTCTCCGATGTTCCCTGAATACTTTGTGCCATCGCTTTTGCAATTCCTTTCCATTGATAAACCTGGATAACCAAGTACACTTGCCATTCATACAATCATTCCCCGTTGATCTTGTTATTACAAGATACCTCAAAATTCTCTCTATTGTTCAGAGAATACTTTGTGCCTACTGCCTTGCAGTTCTTTACCACATGAATATCGAGTATCCACTCATCCCCAGTTGATTCATGTATGTCACCAATCTTCGAAATACCATTCGATTTTCTAAAAATCCTTAGCAGCCTATTGCTCTTGAAATTCTTGATTGCTTACATTATGGATAATCCCATAAGTCTAGTAATCTTATTGGCATCCTTTGTCACTATCATCTTGAGTCCGTCGATTAATATGCTATGGATGCTCGCAATCATCAATCCAACCCAGAATTCATCCTTTCGGCTCAGACATCATTTTAAACATGAGTTAGATCTCGACCAATCAAATTACCACCGATGGTATCCCTAAGCCTACTCAACTTATCCATCCTTAATCAGAACGTTTGCTTCTGATCCCTTGATTTGAAAATCACAATTCCTTTGTATTTGAGCTTTGAATTAGTTAGTTGATTCTATAATCCAATGCCTTTGCATTGTTTCTTCCTCTGTTTGAGTACCGATGCTTACATCAGATCCCTTGAGGACCATCGGATCCTTTGTTGGATTTTATCCGACAACGTCCCTCATATTCAATCACTTTGGAGGTTCTTTCCCTGATACGTAATGCCATTGGTACATCCTATTCTCTGATTTGGCCAACCATGCTCTGCTTTCGGGTTGGTGATATTTACTCTGAAGTTTGTGGTATATGTTCTTAAGATGCCCCGATGGGTTGAACCAATGCCTTCCCAAATCTGTTTGAACCCATAAGAATTCACGGGTCATACTTATCTGGTATTGCACCAGGTAAACCTTTCAACAACTAATGTTATTTTCGAAATACGAGAGGTGAATGGAAGGATATGCATTGAGGAAGTGGGAGTCGACCTTGAACCTTTGTGTTCATGCCCCTGGACACGATGTAGATCCTATTATGGAAGCTTCTTGTAATACTAACTATTTCCTTGATATAATATCCTTTAGTATCGGTGAATTGATCCTCTACAATTGTGCTTCCGACCATATGTTCTTCTTTGATCCCATTTCTCAGGCAAGTTTAAGCACTTTTCTTCCGTGGATCAATACACCAGTCCAACCTTTACTTTTATCTTTCATCGAGTATTACACCCTGGTATCTCGAGATTATCACGAAACTGCATAACCTCTTATGAGTTCTCCATCAAGTACTACATCCTCACAGATTCCATTTTTTCACGAGCTCTGAGTCATTAAACACTCAAGAACACCGCATAGTGAATCAAGTCAACACTGTGATTCAGTACTCCTAGTACTTTGTTGTTGGGAAGTTTAATACTCCATCATGTCATTCCTAGCCTGATTGGCTATATCATTATCGTGTTGATTTTAACCATGCTACCTCGTCCTTATTCCCGGAGCACAACCTTCGACGATGAGCTAAGCTTACGTTGATTCCCTCGTCTTATCGTTCCACCTCAAACAATAAGCTTGGTTCCGAGTTGGTGTCGTATCCATGGATCCAACAATCTATCCCTGCACCAGTCCTTTTGCTTGATGCAATCGCTGTTCGATTGCTTCTTTGTGGAGCCTCTCGACAAAGTTTGTTGTGATCATCATCAACATCTTGACTCCTTCTTAGATATCCATTGTATTCATGATGAGAAATACCATCCTTGCCCTCGATGATTGTTTTATCATCAACCATTTTATTGCCTTTCGTTCAACACAAACTTCTTCCTGTTATGTGTTACACCTTGAGTTCCTTGCTATCCAACATTTGTTCTTCTTTACCTTTGAGTATTAGCATCTTTTATGTCAAGAATGTTGTGAGAATTTCACCACCTCTTAAGAATTCTTGGTATAGTGATACTTCTCACGACCACCATTCTTTCTTGTTACCCGTGTTGTTTCTAATGGGAATACCGACAATTGAACTATGATGTGTGAATTCAAAACTTCCAGCAACCCTCTTGCCTTGAAGTGAATGGTCGATAGTTTCATTCTAAGAATTTTTGGTTATTGATTCACCATCCTAACATTGATGGTGCTACTTGGCTCATATTTTGGGTGCAACCTTTCAACCAATGTTTAATTGTGTATGTTTTCCTTAAGCATACATCATTATATCATTCGATCTGACTAATGTTATCTACTTGTTCACATGATTGTGGAAATCCATCTCTTTGGAAATCTCGATGTATTGTCGTTGAGTCCATCAGCCACATCCTCTTCTTCTCCTTGGTTTAATGACGAACTCTTGTTCCAGAACTGGCTTCCATAGTTCATCTCCCGAGAATCTTACAATAGCATCTCGTTTAATTTGTGTCGCACCCTTTTCTTATCAGGCATCCTGAGTCTGAGGTATCCTGACGCCAATCGAATCTGAACCTTGGTCAGATATGATGGCTGGAATATATTTCCAAGAGTTATAACATTGGTCTATTATATGATCCAGTAAGATGATGTCATGCCTAGCACACATGGCCATAGGACCTATTGATATAGTTCCCTTTTTAACAAGATTAGCGATTCTTCCATGAGGAAATCATAAGACTTATTTTATAAGTTATTCCTGATGAATCCTTTATATATCCAAAGTCCAACCTTTGCTTGAATACCATGTCAATGCTATCTCGAAGCATGTTTGTGGTACTCCGATTATCAATAAGAACATTTGAAGCACAACGCTAAATTTCTTGATCAATTATCCAAACACCATTGTATGGGTAAACCTCATCAATTCCTTGCCCAGTTTGTCTGAATGGTTACATACTAGGAGTCCTATCATGTATATCATGCTCTGCTTGTCCATGGGAAGGATATACCCCTGAAATATGTGTTTAAACACATTTTCCTTTCCATTGTTTTGTTTAACTTTTCCTGTGATCTATATGATCTAAGCAGTAATATTCTTCTGCTTATGTAAACACCACGTCGTACCATCCTATCTAGTGTAACCCTATTACTATTGTTGATGACATTTCGGTAACCATCGATGGACTAGAACCTTGCCTATTGGTCCGCCTCGTCAACGAGCCGGAAAATGGTTCTCTTCGTCCCTCGCCCTTGGTACCAACGTTGTTGCCGGTGTAACTGATAGGCTATCCTCTGACATGCCTTCCTTGTTGGAAATATGCCCCAGAGGCAATAATAAAAGGATTATTATTATATTTCCTAGTTCATGATAATTGTCTTTTATTCATGCTATAATTGTGTTATCCGGAAATCGTAATACATGTGCGAATACATAGACACCAACATGTCCCTAGTAAGCCTCTAGTTGACTAGCTCGTTGATCAACAGATAGTCATGGTTTCCTGACTATGGACATTGGATGTCATTGATAACGAGATCACATCATTAGGAGAATGATGTGATGGACAAGACCCAATCCTAAACATAGCACAAGATCGTATAGTTCGTTTGCTAGAGTTTTTCCAATGTCAAGTATCTTTTCCTTAGACCATGAGATTGTGTAACTCCCGGATACCGTAGGAGTTCTTTGGGTGTACCAAACGTCACAACGTAACTGGGTGACTATAAAGGTATACTACGGGTATCTCCGAAAGTGTCTGTTGGGTTGACACGGATCAAGACTGGGATTTGTCACTCCGTATAACGGAGAGGTATCTCTGGGCCCACTCGGTAATGCATCATCATAATGAGCTGGGATCATACATTACGGTACGAGTAAAGTGACTTGCCGGTAACGAGATTGAACGAGGTATTGGGATACCGACGATCGAATCTCGGGCAAGTAACGTACCGATTGACAAAGGGAATTGTATACGGGGTTGCTTGAATCCTCGACATCGTGGTTCATCCGATGAATCGAGGAGCATGTGGGAGCCAACATGGGTATCCATATCCCGCTGTTGGTTATTGACCAGAGAGCCGTCTCGGTCATGTCTACATGTCTCCCGAACCCATAGGGTCTACACACTTAAGGTTCGGTGACGCTAGGGTTGTAGAGATATGAATATGCAGTAACCCGAAAGTTGTTCGGAGTCCCGGATGAGATCCCAGACGTCACGAGGAGTTCCGGAATGGTCCGGAGGTGAAGAATTATATATAGGAAGTGCAGTTTCGGCCATCGGGAGAGTTTCGGGGTCACCGGTATTGTACCGGGACCACCGGAAGGGTCCCGGGGGTCCACCGGGTGGGTCCACCCATCCCGGAGGGCCCCATGGGCCAAAGTGGGGAGGGGAACCAGCCCATAGTGGGCTGGTGTGCCCCCCTTGGCCCACCCCATGCGCCTAGGGTTGGGAACCCTAGGGTGGGGGGGGGGCCCACCTGGCTTGGGGGGCACTCCACCCCTTGGCCGCCGCCCCCCTAGGAGATCCCATCTCCTAGGGCCAGCGCCCCCCCTAGGGGAGCCTATATAAAGGGGGGGAGGGAGGGGCAGCCGCACCCTTGAGTCTTGGCGCCTCCCTCTCCCCTGCTACACCTCTCCCTCTCGTAGTAGAACGGCGAAGCCCTGCTGCGGTGACCCCTGCATCCACCACCACGCCGTCGTGCTGCTGGATCTTCATCAACCTCTCCTTCCCCCTTGCTGGATCAAGAAGGAGGAGACGTCACGCTGATCGTACGTGTGTTGAACGCGGAGGTGCCGTTTGTTCGGTGCTAGGATCTCCGGTGATTTGGATCACGTTGAGTACGACTTCCTCATCCCCGTTCTTTGAACGCTTCCGCGCGTGATCTACAAAGGTATGTAGATGCAATCCGATCACTCGTTGCTAGATGAACTCATAGATGGATCTTGGTGAAACCGTAGGAAAAGTTTTGTTTTCTGCAACATTCCCCAACAGTGGCATCATGAGCTAGGTCTATGCGTAGTTCTCTTTGCACGAGTAGAACACAATTTGTTGTGGGCGTAGATGTTGTCAACTTTCTTGCCGCTACTTGTCTTATTTTGCTTCAGCAGTATTGTGGGATGAAGTGGCCCGAACCAACCTTACACGTACGCTTACGTGAGACCGGTTCCACCGACTAACATGCACTAGTTGCATAAGGTGGCTGGCGGGTGTTTGTCTCTCCCACTTTAGTTGGAGCGGATTCAATGAAAAGGGTCCTTATGAAGGGTAAATAGAAGTTGACAAATCACGTTGTGGCTTTCACGTAGGTAAGAAAACGTTCTTGATAGAACCCTATTGCAGCCACATAAAACTTGCAACAATAATTAGAGGGCGTCTAACTTGTTTTTGCAGCAAGTGTTTTGTGATGTGATATGGCCAAAGTTGTGATGAATGATGAATGATATATATGTGATGTATGAGATGTTCTTGCTATTGTAATAGGAATCATGACTTGCATGTCGATGAGTATGACAACCGGCAGGAGCCATAGGAGTTGTCTTTATTTTTTGTATGACCTGCGTGTCATTGAGAAACGCCATGTAAATTACTTTACTTTATTGCTAAACGTGTTAGCCATAGTAGTAGAAGTAATAGTTGGCAAGCAACTTCATGGAGACACGGTGATGGAGATCATGATGATGGAGATCATCGTGTCATGCCGGTGACAAGATGATCATGGAGCCCCAAGATGGAGATCAAAGGAGCTATGTGATATTGGCCATATCATGTCACTATTATTATTTGATTGCATGTGATGTTTATCATGTTTTTGCATCTTGTTTACTTAGAACGACGGTAGTAAATAAGATGATCCCTCATAATAATTTCAAGAAAGTGTTCCCCCTAACTGTGCACCATTGCGACAGTTCGTTGTTTCGAAGCACCACGTGATGATCGGGTGTGATAGATTCCAATGTTCACATACAACGGGTGTAAGACAGATTTACACATGCAAACACTTAGGTTGACTTGACGAGCCTAGCATGTACAGACATGGCCTCGGAACATAGTAGACCGAAAGGTCTAGCATGAGTCGTATAGAAGATACGATCAACATGAAGATGTTCACCGATGTTGACTAGTCCGTCTCACGTGATGATCGGACACGGCCTAGTTAACTCGGATCATGTTATACTTAGATGACTGGAGGGATGTCTATCTGAGTGGGAGTTCATTGAATAATTTGATTTAGATGAACTTAATTATCATGAACTTAGTCTAAAATCTTTACAACATGTATTGTAGATCAAATGGCCAATGTTGTCCTCAACTTTAATGCGTTCCTAGAGAAAACCAAGCTGAAAGACGATGGCAGCAACTATACGGACTTGGTCCAGAACCTGAGGATCATCCTCATAGCTGCCAAGAAAGATTATGTCCTACAAGCACCGCTAGGTGAAGCACCTGTTCTCCCTGCAGAACAAGATGTTATGAACGCTTGGCAGACACGTACCGATGATTACTCCCTCGTTCAATGCGGCATGCTTTACAGCTTAGAACCGGGGCTCCAAAAGCGTTTTGAGAGACACGGAGCATATGAGATGTTCGAAGAGCTGAAAATGGTTTTTCAAGCTCATGCCCGGGTCGAGAGATATGAAGTCTCCGACAAGTTCTTCAGCTGTAAGATGGAGGAAAACAGTTCTGTCAGTGAGCACATACTCACTATGTCTGGGTTACATAACCGCTTGACTCAGCTGGGAGTTAATCTCCCGGATGACGCGGTCATTGACAGAATCCTTCAGTCGCTTCCACCGAGCTACAAGAGCTTTGTGATGAACTTCAATATGCAGGGGATGGAAAAGACCATTCCTGAAGTATTTGCAATGCTGAAATCAGCAGAGGTAGAAGTCAAAAAGGAACATCAAGTGTTGATGGTGAATAAAACCACTAAGTTCAAGAAAGGCAAGGGTAAGAAGAACTTCAAGAAGGACGGCAAGGGAGTTGCCGCGCCTGGCAAGCAAGCTGCCGGGAAGAAGCCAAAGAATGGACCCAAGCCCGAGACTGAGTGCTTTTATTGCAAGGAAAGTGGTCACTGGAAGCGGAACTGCCCCAAATACTTAGCGGACAAGAAGGCCGGCAAAACGAAAGGTATATGTGATATACATGTAATTGATGTGTACCTTACCAGTACTCGTAGTAGCTCCTGGGTATTTGATACCGGTGCAGTTGCTCACATTTGTAACTCAAAGCAGGAGCTGCGGAATAAGCGGAGACTGGCGAAGGACGAGGTGACGATGCGCGTCGGGAACGGTTCCAAGGTCGATGTGATCGCCGTCGGCACGCTACCTCTACATTTACCTACGGGATTAGTTTTGAACCTCAATAATTGTTATTTAGTGCCAAGTTTGAGCATGAACATTGTATCAGGATCTCGTTTAATACGAGATGGCTACTCATTTAAATCCGAGAATAATGGTTGTTCTATTTATATGAGAGATATGTTTTATGGTCATGCTCCGATGGTGAATGGTTTATTCTTAATGAATCTCGAGCGTAATGCTACACATATTCATAGTGTGAGTACCAAAAGATGTAAGGTTGATAATGATAGTCCCACATACTTGTGGCACTGCCGCCTTGGTCACATAGGTGTCAAACGCATGAAGAAGCTCCATGCAGATGGACTTTTAGAGTCTCTTGATTACGAATCATTTGACACGTGCGAACCATGCCTCATGGGTAAAATGACCAAGACTCCGTTCTCAGGAACAATGGAGCGAGCAACCAACTTATTGGAAATCATACATACTGATGTGTGCGGTCCAATGAGTGTTGAGGCTCGCGGTGGCTATCGTTATGTTCTCACCTCACTGATGACTTGAGTAGATATGGGTATGTCTATTTAATGAAACACAAGTCTGAGACCTTTGAAAAGTTCAAGGAATTTCAGAGTGAGGTTGAGAATCAACGTGACAGGAAAATCAAGTTCTTGCGATCAGATCGTGGAGGAGAATACTTGAGTCACGATTTGGCACACACTTAAGAAAATGTGGAATAGTTTCACAACTCACGCCGCCTGGAACACCTCAGCGTAATGGTGTGTCCGAACGTCGTAATCGCACTCTATTAGATATGGTGCGATCTATGATGTCTCTTACCGATTTACCACTATCTTTTGGGGCTATGCTTTAGAGACTGCCGCATTCACTTTAAATAGGGCTCCGTCGAAATCCGTTGAGACGACACCGTATGAATTATGGTTTGGGAAGAAACCTAAGCTGTCGTTTCTAAAAGTTTGGGGATGCGATGCTTATGTCAAGAAACTTCAACCTGAAAAGCTCGAACCCAAGTCGGAAAAATGCGTCTTCATAGGATACCCTAAATAAACTATTGGGTATACCTTCTACCTCAGATCCGAAGGCAAGATCTTTGTTGCCAAGAATGGATCCTTTCTAGAGAAGGAGTTTCTCTCGAAAGAAGTAAGTGGGAGGAAAGTAGAACTTGATGAAGTATTACCTCTTGAACCGGAAAATGGCGCAACTCAAGAAAATGTTCCTGAGGTGCCTGCACCGACTAGAGAGGAGTTAATGATGATGATCATGAAACTTCAGATCAAGTTGCTGCTGAACTTCGTAGGTCCACAAGGACACGTTCTGCACCAGAGTGGTACGGCAACCCTGTCTTGGAAATCATGTTGTTAGACAACGGTGAACCTTCGAACTATGAAGAAGCGATGGCGGGCCCAGATTCCGAAAAATGGCTGGAAGCCATGAAATCCGAGATAGGATTCATGTATGAAAACGAAGTATGGACTTTGACTGACTTGCCCGTTGAGCGGCGAGCCATAGAAAATAAATGGATCTTTAAGAAGAAGACGGACGCGGATGGTAATGTTACCATCTATAAAGCTTGACTTGTCGCTAAGGGTTATCGGCAAGTTCAAGGGGTTGACTACGATGAGACTTTCTCACCGGTAGCGAAGCTGAAGTCCATCCGACTCATGTTAGCAATTGCCGCATTCTATGATTATGAGATATGGCAAATGGACGTCAAAACGACATTCCTTAATGGTTTCCTTAAGGAAGAATTGTATATGATGCATCCGGAAGGTTTTGTCGATCCTAAGAATGCTGACAAGGTGTGCAAGCTCCAACACTCGATTTATGGGCTGGTGCAAGCATCTCAGAGTTGGAACATTCGCTTTGATGAGATGATCAAAGCATTTGGGTTTATGCAGACTTATGGAGAAGCCTGCGTTTACAAGAAAGTGAGTTGGAGCTCTGTAGCATTTCTCATATTATATGTAGATGACATACTTTTGATGGGAAATGATATAGAGCTTTTGGACAGCATTAAGGCCTACTTGAATAAGAGTTTTTCAATGAAGGACCTTGGAGAAGCTGCTTATATATTAGGCATCAAGATCTATAGAGATAGATCAAGACGCCTCATAGGTCTTTCACAAAGCACATACCTTGATAAGATATTGAAGAAGTTCAATATGGATCAGTCTAAGAAGGGGTTCTTGCCTGTGTTGCAAGGTGTGAAATTGAGCTCAGCTCAATGTCCGACCACGGCAGAAGATATAGAAGAGATGAGTGTCATCCCCTATGCCTCAGCCATAGGTTCTATTATGTATGCCATGCTGTGTACCAGACCTGATGTAAACCTTGCCGTAAGTTTGGTAGGTAGGTACCAAAGTAATCCCGGCAAGGAACACTGGACAGCGGTCAAGAATATCCTGAAGTACCTGAAAAGGACTAAGGAAATGTTTCTCGTTTATGGAGGTGACGAAGAGCTCGTCGTAAAGGGTTACGTCGACGCTAGCTTCGACACAGATCTGGATGACTCTAAGTCACAAACCGGATACGTGTATATTTTGAATGGTGGGGCAGTAAGCTGGTGCAGTTGCAAGCAGAGCGTCGTGGCGGGATCTACATGTGAAGCGGAGTACATGGCAGCCTCGGAGGCAGCGCATGAAGCAATTTGGGTGAAGGAGTTCATCACCGACCTAGGAGTCATACCCAATGCGTCGGGGCCGATCAAACTCTTCTGTGACAACACTGGAGCTATTGCACTTGCCAAGGAGCCCAGGTTTCACAAGAAGACCAGGCACATCAAGCGTCGCTTCAACTCCATTCGTGAAAATGTTCAAGATGGAGACATAGATATTTGTAAAGTACATACGGACCTGAATGTAGCAGATCCGTTGACTAAACCTCTCCCTAGAGCAAAACATGATCAACACCAGAATTCCATGGGTGTTCGATTCATCACAATGTAACTAGATTATTGACTCTAGTGCAAGTGGGAGACTGTTGGAAATATGCCCTAGAGGCAATAATAAAAGGATTATTATTATATTTCCTTGTTCATGATAATTGTCTTTTATTCATGCTATAATTGTGTTATCCGGAAATCGTAATACATGTGTGAATACATAGACACCAACATGTCCCTAGTAAGCCTCTAGTTGACTAGCTCGTTGATCAACAGATAGTCATGGTTTCCTGACTATGGACATTGGATGTCATTGATAACGAGATCACATCATTAGGAGAATGATGTGATGGACAAGACCCAATCCTAAACATAGCACAAGATCGTATAGTTCGTTTGCTAGAGTTTTTCCAATGTCAAGTATCTTTTCCTTAGACCATGAGATCGTGTAACTCCCGGATACCGTAGGAGTGCTTTGGGTGTACCAAACGTCACAACGTAACTGGGTGACTATAAAGGTATACTACGGGTATCTCCGAAAGTGTCTGTTGGGTTGACACGGATCAAGACTGGGATTTGTCACTCCGTATAACGGAGAGGTATCTCTGGGCCCACTCGGTAATGCATCATCATAATGAGCTCAAAGTGACCAAGTGTCTGGTCACGGGATCATGCATTACGGTACGAGTAAAGTGACTTGCCGGTAACGAGATTGAACGAGGTATTGGGATACCGACGATCGAATCTCGGGCAAGTAACGTACCGATTGACAAAGGGAATTGTATACGGGGTTGCTTGAATCCTCGACATCGTGGTTCATCCGATGAGATCATCGAGGAGCATGTGGGAGCCAACATGGGTATCCAGATCCCGCTATTGGTTATTGACCGGAGAGCCGTCTCGGTCATGTCTACATGTCTCCCGAACCCGTAGGGTCTACACACTTAAGGTTCGGTGACGCTAGGGTTGTAGAGATATGAATATGCAGTAACCCGAAAGTTGTTCGGAGTCCCGGATGAGATCCCGGACGTCACGAGGAGTTCCGGAATGGTCCGGAGGTGAAGAATTATATATAGGAAGTGCAGTTTTGGCCATCGGGAGAGTTTCGGGGTCACTAGTATTGTACCGGGACCACCGGAAGGGTCCCAGGGGTCCATCGGGTGGGGCCACCCATCCCGGAGGGCCCCATGGGCCAAAGTGGGGAGGGGAACCAGCCCATAGTGGGCTGGTGCGCCCCCCTTGGCCCACCCCATGCGCCTAGGGTTGGGAACCCTAGGGTGGGGGGCGCCCCACCTGGCTTGGGGGGCACTCCACCCCTTGGCCGCCGCCCCCCTAGGAGATCCCATCTCCTAGGGCCGGCGCCCCCCTAGGGGAGCCTATATAAAGGGGGGGAGGGAGGGGCAGCCGCACCCTTGAGTCTTGGCGCCTCCCTCTCCCCTGATACACCTCTCCCTCTCACAGTAGAACGGCGAAGCCCTGCTGCGGTGACCCCTGCATCCACCACCACGCCGTCGTGGTGCTAGATCTTCATCAACCTCTCCTTCCCCCTTGCTGGATCAAGAAGGAGGAGACGTCACGCTGACCGTACGTGTGTTGAACGCGGAGGTGCCGTCCGTTCGGCGCTAGGATCTCCGGTGATTTGGATCACGTCGAGTACGACTTCCTCATCCCCGTTCTTTGAACGCTTCCGCGTGTGATCTACAAAGGTATGTAGATGCAATCCGATCACTCGTTGCTAGATGAACTCATAGATGGATCTTGGTGAAACCGTAGGAAATTTTTTGTTTTCTGCAACGTTCCCCAACATTGCTATCATGATCGTGCAAGATGACATCGCCCTTCCTACTTTTTAACCCACATGGTGGGCCCATAACCCACAATTCCACAGGATCAAAACCTGACTCTCCTGTACATCCCTGATTCAAAGTTATCCTTGTGCTTGGTTTTGTAGGTAATTCGCAAGCCACCTTCCTAGTGATCTATTATGGCATCAGACGCAATACTTATTCTCATTGCACTGAAGCCCTTTCACCTTTTGTTTAGCCATCGAACGATTGCCCGGCCGCTTGAAACTCCTTATTGTACCTTCTTACTTTGCGCTTGATGTTTTCCTAAGTTTCAACTCAAGGGATACCTTGGGCCAAAACCCGTGAGCTAATTGCCGAATATCAGCCCTTGCAGACATTTGGCCTTGTAGTTTTCCCTCCTATCCTTTCGTAAGTATGATGGAGTTCCTAAAGAAAGGACGATGACTTCATCATGATGAGATGGAGCAGAGAAATAAAGACATCAACGAAAGGGATCAACTTCTTCGAGAAGAGAACCCAAGACCGAGAAGACCCGTTAGAATTTTGTAACCAAACATTTTCCCCCCTACTCCACATCTTAAATCTCGGGATGATATTTTTTGTAGTGGGGGAGAATTGTGATGCCCAGATAATTAGATTACAATAAGCTCACACTAATGGTGCCATGTCATCAGGTTGACTAAGCCACATTGCTGTTGGAAATATGCCCTAGAGGCAATAATAAAATGGTTATTATTATATTTCTTTGTTCATGATAATTGTCTATTATTCATGCTATAATTGTGTTATCCGGAAATCATAATACATGTGTGAATACATAGACCACAACACGTCCCTAGTGAGCCTCTAGTTGACTAGCTTGTTGATAAAAAGATAGTCATGGTTTCCTGACTATGGACATTGGATGTCATTGATAACGGGATCACATCATTAGGAGAATGATGTGATGGACAAGACCCAATCCTAAGCATAGCTCAAAGATCGTGTAGTTCGTTTGCTGTATCTTTTCTGAATGTCGAGTATCATTTCCTTAGACCATGAGATTGTGCAACTCCCGGATACCGTAGGAGTGCTTTGGGTGTGCCAAACGTCACAACGTAACTGGGTGACTATAAAGGTACACTACAGGTATCTCCGAAATTGTCTGTTGGGTTGACACGAATCGAGACTGGGATTTCTCACTCCGTATGACGGAGAGGTATCTCTGAGCCCACTCGGTAATGCATCATCATAATGAGCTCAATGTGACTAAGTGGTTGATCACGGGATCATGCATTACGGTACGAGTAAAGTGACTTGCCGGTAACGAGATTGAACGAGGTATTGGGATACCGACAATCGAGTCTCGGGCAAGTAACGTACCGATTGACAAAAGGGAATTGTATACGGATTGATTGAATCCTCGACATCGTGGTTCATCCGATGAGATCATCGAGGAGCATGTAGGAGCCAACATGGGTATCCAGATCCCGCTGTTGGTTATTGACCGGAGAGTCGTCTCAGTCATGTCTGCGTGTCTCCCGAACCCGTAGGGTCTACACACTTAAGGTTCGGTGATGCTAGGGTTGTTGAGATATTAGTATACGGTAACCCGAAAGTTGTTCGGAGTCCCAGATGAGATCCCGGACGTCACGAGGAGTTCCGGAATGGTCCGGAGGTGAAGATTTATATATAGGAAGTCAAGTTTCGGCCATCGGGAAAGTTTTGGGGGTAATCGGTATTGTAGCGGGACCACCGGAAGGGTCCCGGGGGTCCATCGGGTGGGGCCACCTATCCTGGAGGGCCCCATGGGCTGAAGTGGGAGGGGAACCAGCCCCTAGTGGGCTGGTGCGCCCCCCTTGGGCCTCCCCCTGCGCCTAGGGTTGGAAACCCTAGGGGTAGGGGGGCGCCACACTTGCCTTGGGGGGCAAGCCACCCCCTTGGCCGCCGCCACCCCTAGGAGATTGGATCTCCTAGGGCCGCCCCCCTAGGGACCCTATATATAGTGGGGGGAGGGAGGGCAGCCGCACCCTAGCCCCTGGCCTCTCCCTCTCCCTCCCGTGACACTCCTCCATCTCCCTACGCTTGGCGAAGCCCTGCCGAGATCACCATTGCTTCCACCACCACGCCATCGTGCTGCTGGATCTTCATCAACCTCTCCTTCCCCCTTGCTGGATCAAGTTGGAGGAGAAGTCTTCCCAACCGTACGTGTGTTGAGCGCGGAGGTGCTGTCCATTTGGCACTAGGTCATCGGTGATTTGGATCACGTCGAGTACGACTCCATCAACCCCGTTCTTTTGAACGCTTCCGCGCGCGATCTACAAGGGTATGTAGATGCATTCCTCTCTCCCTCGTTGCTAGATGACTCCATAGATTGATTTTGGTGATGCGTAGAAAATTTTAAAATTCTGCTACGTTCCCCAACAATTGCCACTTGAGAAAAATCAAATCCAAATTCCTTTTGAAATACAAGTCAAATTCTTATTTCTTTAATCTGTAAAATAAAAATGTTCGATGGGTTGCAAGTATTCGTCAAGTAATTTTCATGAAGAAATCAACTCAAATTGGATTTTTATTTTGGCCATGGCAATATTTTGGTGGACCAACAACATTTAACTTGGTCGTTTAAATTCCAACATATATTCTTACTTTTCCCAAATCACAAGAAACTTTGTGTGCGGCCCTATGCTAACATACTGTATTTATTTGCTAAGTTTCATACATGACAAAATTCATTTGGTGGGCCAACTAAGTAGAAGTGGAGTAGAAATAAAAGACAGAAATAGAAAAAAGGAGCAAGAAACTACTGTGCACTTGGGCACTATGGCTACAACGAGGCCCAACCCAACTCCCCCATCTTATATCCTTCCCCCTGTTCATCCTTGGCGCCGTGGTCGTTGCTCGTGCGTCCATGGCCGGATCGGCCACGTGCCGGCCATCCCGACCCTCCCAATGCTTACTTGAGGCCGCACCCCCCCTCTTGGTCAAACCCTAGCTCCACCAGTCCCCCATCGTCTCGATCTCTCCTCCCACGCTCGAGGCCGAACCACACATCGCCATGGATCTGTCGATCCTGTGGCCACCGTGCTCACCGGCGCTTCGGGGGATGTCCGTGAGCTTCACCGACGCCGTCTCCTTCGCCTACGTGCATCGAATCGAGCAGGGAGGCCTTGTACGCTCGTCACCGCGTCGTCTTCCTCCTTCGGCCTCCGTCATGGCCACTCCGATCCACCACCCCCGCAACTACTAAGCCTTTCACGGGCCTTTCTTGTGCCTCGTGGTGAGCTCCTCGACGACCCCCCACTAATTTTCTTGCGCTCCGTCGTCTCTAGCCGCCCCGCACCCGCCCACTGTTGCCTACTCCCACTGTAGTCTTTTGCCCATTGCGACGTCAACGCACGCACTCCCCTGCAGCCACCCACGTCAACGCACTGCCGTTGCTCTCTTCATTGTTGCTGATGTCATCGGTGTTGCCGCTTGCTGCCACTGCTGTTGCATCCTCCCCCTCTGCACGCACCTCGCTCCTACCGTGTTGCTGCTGCTTGCGCCGCGCCCCGTGTTGGGTCGCGCTCACCTCAGCGCGCGCGTCGCCCAGCCCCCGACCGCATTGTGTGCACCCCTGCTCGCGCCCTCGCACGCGTGCACCTGCGCATGGCTGCGCCGCTGCTGCGCCCTGCGACCGCCCTTTCCTGTGCTTGCCAATACCGCTGCCGCCCCGCAGCACTTCTGCCGCCTACTCTCCTTGCTGCGGCTGCCAAGGGCCGCCGGCGCCCGTGCATGCCCTGCTGCTACGCCCGCAGCCCCGCACATGGTCGCATGCATCTCCCCATGCCTGCCCGCATATGGCCTCGCTTGCCACTGCGGCTGCCACACCTACGCCCACCACGTCCAACCGCCCGCGCCATGGCTCTACCCACTACTGCTCTGCACGTATTGCTGCTAGCTACTATAGCTATTGCTAGCTTTTCTAATTTTACTTTGACTAACCCTCTGGAGAGCCCCTAAACAACAACAAAACGATAGTTAACAGGAGCCAAATTATTATGAGGAGGTAGTACACTTGACAAGGCTCAAATGTTTTCATTGGACCAAATTCGTTAGATGCATAGATTAAATCCTATGAAAATCACAAAGTTCAATGTTCTATTAACAGAAAAAAATGAAAACAACTTTATTTTCATAGCTAGTTTAGAGTTGTTGATGATCAAGCAAATGAACTCTAATATAGTGGAAGTGATACTAACATGTAGTTCACATAAAATGCTCAAAATTTATATAAGGCAAAAAATCATAGGATATACAGAACAATAGCTATAGCCTCCGGAAAATAGCTAAGTGATGTTTAAAACTTTCGCATTCTCAGACTTAGCAAAATTTTCAGGGAGTTTCGGGATATTGCTAAACCTTTGAAAAATCATAGAAAATAATCTGTAACTCGGATGAAAATGTTTTATACATGAAAGTTGCTCAGAATGACGAGACGAATCCGAATACATAGCCCGTTCGTCCGCCACACATCCCTAGCATAGGGAACCCGCAACTTTCCCCCTCCGGTTCAGTTGTCCGAAAACGCGAAACACCGGGGATACTTTCCCAGATGTTTCCCCCCTTCGCTGGTATCACCTCCTACGGCGTTAGGGCACACCTGGCACCACTACTTGCATGTCATGCATTGATATGCATCTGTTTGCATTGTATTCATTGTTTCTTCCCCCTCTTCTCTCCTATAGACTACGAGACTGACGCCGCTGTTGGTGCCCCGATCGACTACGTAGTTGATGACCCCTCCTTGCCAGAGCAACCAGGCAAGCCCCCCCCCCTTGAGCAACCCGATATCGCCTATTCCTTTTCTCTAGTGCTTGCATTAGAGTAGGGTAGCATGTTAGTGCTTTCAATGAATCCTATCCCATTGCATAGCCTGTCATTGTTGCTACCATTGTTGATACCTTTACCTGCTATCATAATGCTTAGTATAGGATGCTAGTATTCCATCAGTGGCCCTACATTCTTGTCTGTCTGCTATGCTATATTATCGGGCCGTGGTCACTTTGGGAGGTGATCATGGGTATATAATTACATACATATTATATGATACATGTGGTGACGAAAGTCGGGTTGGCTCATAGAGTACCCGCAAGTGATTCCGATGTGGGGGCTGAAAGGACAGGTGGTTCCATCCCGGTAGTGGTGGGCCTGGCTTCCCAACAGCCCCCGACTGTTACTTTGTGGCGAAGCGACATAGTAGGTTGAGACCACCTAGGTGAGAGGTGGGCCTGGCCCTGGTTAGCGTCCGTGGTTACATCAATTAACACGCTTAACAGGATCTTGGTATTTGATCTGAGTCTGGCCACTGGCCTATATGCACTAACCAACTACGCAGGAATAGTTAGGGGCACTAACCCGATATCGCCTATTCCTTTTCTCTACTGCTTGCATTAGAGTAGGGTAGCATGTTAGTGCTTTAGATTAATCCTACTATGTTGCATAGCCTGTCATTGTTGCTACCATTGTTGATACCTTTACCTGCTATCCTAATGCTTAGTATAGGATGCTAGTATTCCATCAGTGGCCCTACATTCTTGTCCGTCTGCTATGCTGTATTATCGGGCTGTGGTCACTTCGGGAGGTGATCATGGGTATATAATTACATACCTATTATATGATACATGTGGTGACTAAAGTCGGTTTGGCTCGTAGAGTACCTGCAAGTGATTCTGATGTGGGGGCTGAAAGGACAGGTGGTTCCATCCCGGTAGTGGTGGGCCTAGGTTCCCAACAGCCCCCGACTGTTACTTTGTGGCGGAGGTGGGCCTGGCACTGGTCGACGCCCGTGCTTACATCAATTAACATGCTTAACAAGATCTTGGTATTTGATCTGAGTATGGCCACTGGCCTATACGCACTAACCAACTACGCGGGAACAGTTATGGGCACTCGACGTCGTGGTATCAGCTGAAGCCTTCTTGATGTTAGCGACTGAGCAGCGTGCGCCGGATTGGACTGGAACGCCTGCTCTTGTATTGGGAAGGCAAGGTCTGCTTACCGGCCGCGTTCGCAACATGCAGGTGTGCAATGGGCGATGGGCCCAGACCCCTGCATGCATAGGATTTAGACCGGCGTGCTGACCTCTCTGTTGTGCCTAGGTAGGGCTACAGCGTGTTGATCTTCCGAGGCCGGGCATGACCCAGGAATGTGTGCCTGACCAGAGGGATCGAGCGTGTTAGGTAAGGTGGTGCACCCATGCAGGGAAGTTTATCTATTTGAATAGCAGTGTCCCTCGGTAAAAGGATGACCCGGAGTTGTACCTTGACCTTATGACAACTAGAACCAGATACTTAATAAAACACACCCTTTTAAGTGCCAGATATAACCCGATGATCGCTCTCTCATAGGGTGACAAGGAGAGGATCTCTGGGTAGAATTATGATATACGATGATACTTGGTGAACTTACCATCTACTCTCTTCTATATGCTTCAAGATGGAGGCTACCAGAAGCGTAGTATTTGATAGGACTAGCTATCCCCTCTTATTCTGGCATTCTGTAGTTCTGTCCCCAGATACTACCCATTTCATTGATACCAATGCATATGTAGTGTAGATCCTTGCTTGCGAGTACTTTGGATGAGTACTCATGGTTGCTTTGCTACTTCTTTCCCCCCTTTCCCGGTTATTGTGATCATATGATGGAGTCCAAGAGCCAGAGGATCACGAGGATGATTCTACATGGTGTTCAACTTCGAGGAGTAGTTAGGAGGTCCCAGGCAGGAGGCCTCGCCTTTTAGATCGTTGCTACTTTGGTGCTAGCCTTCTTAAGGCAACTTGTTTAACTTATGTCTGTACTCAGATATTGTTGCTTTCGCTGACTGGTCTACATTCGAGCTGATGTATTCGAACCCTTGAGGCCCCTGGCTTTTATTATTTTAATTTGTGTCTAGAGTTGTGTTGTGATATCTTCCCGTGAGTCCCTGATCTTGATCGTACACATTTGTGTGTATGATTAGTGTACGGTCAAATCGAGGGTGTCACAATATGTTTCTCATTTATGGAGGTGACGAAGAGGTCGTCGTAAGTGGTTACATCGATGCTACCTTCGACACAGATCCAGATGACTCTAAGTCACAAACCAGATACATATTTATATTGAATGGTGGAGATGTCAGTTCATGCAATTCCAAGTAGAGCATCATGGCGGGATGTACGTGTGAAGCGGAGTACATAGCTACTTCGGCAGCGGTGCATGAAGGAGTCTGGATGAAGGAGTTCATATCCGATCTAGGTGTAATACCTAGTGCATCGGGTCCGATGACAATCTTTTGTGACAACACTGGAGCAATTGCCTTAGCAAAGGAATCCAGGTTGCACAAGAGAACCAAACACATCAAGATACACTTCAACTCCATTCGTGAAAAGATCAAGGATGGAGACATAGAACTTTGTAAAATACATACGGATTTGAATGTGGCAGACCCATTGACTAAACCTATTCTGCAGGAAAAATATGATTAGCACCAAGACTCCATGGGTGTTAGATTCATTACTATGGAATCTAGATTATTGACTCTAGTGCAAGTGGGAGACTATTGGAAATATTCCCTAGAGGCAATAATAAAGTGGTTATTATTATATTTCCTTAATCATGAGAAAGATTTATTATTCCTACTAGAATTGTATTGACCGGAAACTCAAATACATGTGTGGATACATAAACAAGTACCGTGTACCTAGTGAGACTCTACTAGACTAGCTCGTTGATCAAACGATGGTTAAGGTTTCCTAACCATAGACATGTGTTGTCACTTGATAACGAGATCACATCCTTAGGAGAATGATATGATCGACAAGACCCGTCCGTTAGCTTAGCATATGATCGTTCAGTTTATTGCTACTGTTTTCTTAATGTCAAATACATAATCCTTCGACCATGAGATCATGAAACTCACAGATACTGGAGGAATACCTTGTGTGCTATCAAACGTCAAAATGTAACTAGGTGATCATAAAGGTGCTCTACAGGTATCTCCAAAGGTGTCTGTTGAGTTGGCATGGGTCAAGATTGGTATTTGTCACTCCATATGACGGAGAGGTATATCTGGGTCCTCTTGGTAATACACATCACAAGAAGCTTGCAAGCAAAGTGACTAAGGAGTTAGTTGCAAGATGATGTATTACAGAATGAGTAAAGAGACTTGCCGGTGACAAGATTGAACTAGATATGGAGATAATGACAATCGAATCTCGGAAAGTAATATACGACAAACAAAGGGAACTACGTATGCTGTCATGAAGGTTCGACCGATAAAGATCTTCGTAGAATGTGTAGGAACCAATATGGGCATCCAAGTGCCGCTATTGATTATTGACCGGAGAAGCGTCTCAGTCATGTCTACATCATTCTTGAACCCGCAGGGTTCGCACGCTTAAAGTTCATTGATGATATAGTATTATATGAGTTATGTGAATTGGTGACCAAATGTTGTTCGGAGTCCCGGATGAGATCACGAACATGACGAGGTGCCCCGGAATAGTCCAGAGGTAAAGATTGATATATAGGATGATAGTATTTGGTCTCCGGAAAGGTTTCGGAATGCACCGGGTATTTATTGGATCACTGGAAGGGGTTCCGGGAGGCCGCAAGAAGTTACTAGGCCTAACATGCCAAGGGAAGGGGACCACACCAGCCCACAAGGGGCTCGCGTGCCCCCAACCTGGCCGCCGACCTTGTAAATTAAAGGGAGGGGCTGGCCCCCTCCTGCCTTTCTCCACGAAAGAGAGAAAGAGAAAGGGGGCGCCCTAAAGGCAGCCAACCCCCTTTCCTTTCCCCCATGCGCCAAAGGAGGAAGGGGGCGCGGCCAGGGAAGGCCCTAGGGATGGCCGCCACCCCTTTGGGGCACCCTAGGCTGCCTCCCCTCCCCCCTCCACCTATATATATGTGAGGAGGGAGAGGGGCAACACACTACGATCCCCAAGTCGTGTGCGGCGCCTCCTCTCCCTCTACTTTTAGTTACTCCTCCGTCCATGTTCGTTGTGCTTGGCGAAGCCCTGCGGATAGTTTCACTACCAACGTCAGCACGTCGTCATGTTGCCGGAACACATCTACTACTTTGCTTCTCTTGCTGGATCGAGAAGGCGAGGACGTCATCGAGATGAACGTGTGCTGAACACAGAGGTGTTGTACGTTCGATACTTGATCGGGGCGGGTTGTGAAGGTATACGACTACATCAACCGCATTGATAAATGCTTCCGCTTAGAAATCTACAAGGGTATGTAGATTCTCTCCCCCTCTCGTAGCTATGTATCTTCATGCATAGATCTTGCGTGTGCGTAGAATTTTTTTTGTTTTCCATGCAATGTTCCCCATTAGTGGCATCATGAGCCAGGTCTATGTGTAAATGATATGCACAAGTAGAACACAAAGGAATTGTGGGCGGTGATGTTCATATTGCTTCCCACCAATATCTTTTTTTATTCGGCGGCATTGTGGGATGAAGCGGCCCGGACCAACCTTACATGTCGACGCACATGAGAGCAGTTCCACCAACTGACATGCAACTTGTTTTGCATAAAGGTGGATGGCGGGTGTCTGTTTCTCCTACTTTAGTTGAATCGGATTTGACTACGGAGATCCTTGCAGAAGGTTAAATAGCAACTTGGTAATCACCATTGTGGTTTTGCGTAGGTAAGAATGGTTCTTGCTAGTTGCCCGTAGCAGCTATGTAAAACTTGCAACAAAAAAGTAGAGGACGTCTAACTTGTTTTTGCAGGGCATGTTCTAATGTGATATGGTCAAGATATGATGTGATATATGTTGATGTATGAGATGATCATGTTTTGTAATAAGTTCACGACTTGCATGTCGATGAGTAAGACAACCGGCATGAGCCCTAGGGTTGTCTTTAATTATTGTTTGACCTGTGTGTCAATCACTTAAGCGCTATGTAATTGGTTTACTTTATTGCTATGCGTTAGCAATAGTTGTAGAAGAAATAGTTGGCGAGACAACCCCAACGCAATGATGGAGGTCAAGGTGTCATGTCGGTGATGATGGAGATCATGCTGATGCTTTGAAGATGGAGATCAAAAGCACATGATAATGGCCATATCATGTCACATATTTTTGATTGCATGTGATGTTTATCCATTATGCATCTTATTTTTCTTAAAACGACGGTAGCATTATAAGATGATCCCTTTACTTAAATTTCAAGATAAAAGTTTTCTCCGTGAGTATGCACCGTTGCCAAAGCTCGTCGTTTCGAAGCACCTCATGATGATCAGGTGTGATAGATTCTACGTTCACATACAATGGGTGTAAGCCATTTTTGCACACGTAGAATACTTGGGTTAAATTTGACGAGCCTAGCATGTGCAGACATGGTCTCAGAACACTGGAGACCGAAAGGTCGAACGTGAGTCATATAGTAGATATGATCAACATAAAAATGTTGACCTTTGAAGACTACCCCATCTCACGTGATGATCGGACATGGATTAGTTGATTTGGATCATGTATCACTTAGACAACTTGAGGGATGTTGATTTAAGTGGGAGTTCATTAGTACTTGGATTATTTGAACTAAAATTTATCATGAACTTAGTCTTAATAGTTTGTGCATATCTATGTTGTAGATCAATGGATCGTGCTACCGTTCCCTTGAATTTTAATGTGTTCCTAGAGAAGGCTAAGTTGAAAGAATATGGTAGCAACTAAACAAACTGGGTGTGTAACTTGAGGATTATCCTCATTGTTGCATGGAAGAATTGTGTCCTTGATGCACCGCTAGGTGACAAACCTGCTGCGGGAGCTGAAGCAGATGTTATGAACGTCTGGCAAGCTCGATCTGATGACTACTCGATAGTTCAGTGGACCATGCTTTGCGGATTAGAACTGGGACTTCAAAAGCATTTTGCACGCCACAGAGCATATGAGATGTTCCAAGAGCTGAAGTTAATATTTCGGGCAAATGCCTGGGTTGAGAGATATGAAGTCTCCAACAAGTTCTTTAGCTGTAAGATGGAGGAGAACGGTTCTGTCAGTGAACACATACTCAAAATGTCTAGGTATCATAACCACTTGACTTAGCTGGGAATTGATCTTCCACTTGAGAGTGTTATTGACAGAGTTCTTCAGTCACTGCCACCAAGCTACAAAGGCTTCGTGATGAACTATAACATGCAAAGGATGATGAAAACGATTCCCGAGCTCTTCGCGATGTTGAAATCGGTGGAGGTAGAAATCAAGAAGGAGCATCAAGTGTTGATGGTTAACAAGACCACTAGTTTCAAGAAAAAGGGCAAGGGAAATAAATGGAACTTCAAGAAGAATGGAAATCAAGTTGCCGCTCCCGTGAAGAAGCCCAAAGCTGGACCCAAGCCTAAAACTAAGTGCTTCTACTGCAAAGGAAATGGTCACTGGAAGCGGAACTGCCCCAAGTACTTTGCAGATAAGAAGGATGACAAAGTGAACAAAGGTATATTTGATATACATGTTATTGATGTGTTCCTTACAAATGCTCATAGTAGCGCCTAGGTATTTGATACTAGTTCGGTTGCTCATATTTTTAACTCGAAACAGGAGCTACGGAATAAACGAAGATTGGTTAAGGACGAGGTGACGATGTGTGCTGGGGAATGGTTCCAAGGTTGATGTGATCACCGTCGACATGCTACCTCTACATCTACCTTCGAGATTAGTTTTAGACCTCAATAATTGTTATTTGTTGCCAGCATTGAGCATGAACATTATATCTGGATGTTGTTTATTGCGAGAAGGTTATTCATTTAAGTCGAAGAATAATGGTTGTTCTATTTATACGAGTAATATCTTTTATGGTCATGCACCTTTGATGAATGGTCTATTCTTGTTTAATATCGATCGTAGTGATACACAAATTAATACTATTGATGCCAAAAGATGCAAAGTTGATAATGATAGTGCAACATACTTCTGCCACTATCGTTTAGGTCATATTGGTGTAAAACGCATGAAGAAACTCCATACAGATGAACTTTTGGAATCACTTGATTATAAATCATTTGATACTTGCGAACCATGTCTCATGGGCAAGATGGCTAAAACTCCATTCTCCGGAACAATGGAGCGAGCTAATGACTTACTAGAAATAATACATACCGATGTGCGTGGTCTGATGAGTTGTAACATCCCAAAATTCTAAATTTTGGAATATTATATTAATTAAATAAATTTTATTGGTTGTTTGATTGATTGACTGAAATGAGTGGAATTTGAAACAAAAAAAATCAAATGAGAGGGAATAAAAGGACTTTCCCAAATTTTTCTATTTGAATCCCTATTTGATTTTTAGTTTGAATCTTGTAAAAATTCTCTGATAAAAAATAATATGAGAGGAGGAAAATGACACTCCAAAAGATCAGAGACAATGTTGGGATTCAGATTCAAATTTGAAAAACAATTGCAAATTATTTGAAACTCAGATTCTATTTTGGAGTTATTTCAAAAACAAATGTTTTTTTGTATTTTATTTGGCCGTCAAAATATGTTCATGTTTTAGGAAATTTTATTCTAAAACTTTTGGTATATAAAATGCCTATATAGAATATTTTGTGTTTCTTCTTTTTATTAGTTTTCCTCACTGTTTAAAAATAATAATAAACATTTTTTTAATCCGCCCGGCCAGGCCAGCGAGGCCCAGCCAGATGACGGCCCAGCCTAGCGCTAGGGCTATGGCTAGCGCACGCGCGCACGTACGCTCGAGGGGAACTCCCAGGAGCGCCGCCGCCACCTCTCTCTCACGTGCATCCCTCTCTCCCTTACCCTGGCGTTGGACCCCACCCATCATCTTCTATCGTCGCACGAAATCCTAGCTCGAGCACGGTTGCCATGCCGCACGCACAAACGACGGAAACCCTACCTACGGCTTGCCCCCTGTCTCAAGAACATGTCCTATAAATACCCAGCCACCTCCTCGTCCCACGCCCCCAAAACCCCACGCCGAAACCACTTCTACCTAACGTGATCTTCGTTTGGATCTCCCTGGAGCCGAGATGGTTCACCGTAGATCCCAAAGTCGGTGAGCAACCCCGAACCACCAAATCTTGTCCAACATACTTCTATCATCTTTGCACAGCTCCTTGACATCGTTTCCTCGTCCAGGGAGCACCGGAGCCTCGCCGTGGACCTCGTCCAACATTGCCGGAGCACTGAGTTCATCTCGATGCTCCGCTCATGTCCGTCATCCCCGACCTTCACCTTTAACTAAAAATCGGACCCCCTCGGAGTCCTCCACCCGCTGGACTTCGCCGTCTCCGCCGCCGGTCACCGGAGCCGTCGCCCCCGATGACATCCACTTCCCTACCTACACGAGCTCCTCTCTGTAAGCAACGAGCACCTCCCTCCGTTTTTTTCAAACGCAAAGTGCAAATAATATTAGATCGGTTTAGTAGATCGGTTTTTCTTGTAGATCGGTTCCTTGATTTAGATCGAACCGGCTCCCCGGTCTTCTGCTAAATAAACGCACGTGTACGTATTGTTAAATTTCGCCCGAGCATTTGGTAGCTACAGATCGCACCCCCGTAGGCCCATTAGCGCCCGTTTGTTTTTTTTTCTGTATTTTCGTTTCTGTTTTTAAAACAGAAAAGTTTCAGTTTCGTAAATTCTATATCTGTTAGGTTATTTAGAGTTTTTGATTGATTCTTTTTGCTCTAGTCTGCAAATTTCCTCTAGTTTCTGTATAAAATAATTTCGGCCATGTTTGTAGTTTTAAAAATTGTGTTATTTAAGTTTTAGTCAGATTAGTATTTCTTCTATAAAGTGAGCTAGGATTAATTTTTTTAGTGTTTCTTTTTTTACTGCTTTGTTTTGACCTTGCCTAGCAGTAGGATTAAATTGGGCATTTATAGATTTTTTATAAAATTAGTTTATCACAAAAACAAGCCTGTTTTAGTTTAATTCATTTTGTTGCTGTTTTCTGTTGTTTTTATTACTTTAAATATTGTTTCCACCTCTGTTTTATTTTATTTCTGATTATTTTCTGTAGTTATAGAGGGTGAACTTTTATTTACAGAAAAATATAATGTTTATTTCTTTTTCTTGTTTTGTTTTAATCATAACTAGAGTTTAAAAAACAGTTTTAGGTGCTTCTTTTTGCTAGTAAAAGTTTATGAAAAATACCTTCTGTTATTTTAATAAACACTATATTTCCTTTCCGTTAATTTACTTTAGTGTTTTAATTGCTATTAAGTTTTACTTAGGGCAAAACTATATTAGTTGTTTGTAGTAAAGTTTTAGACTTTCCCTAGTAGTTTTCTATGTAGTTTTATTCGAGGGTTCTTTGGAATTTGTTTGAGTTTTATTATTGAGTTTCCTTGTTGTTTTGATTGTTATTTTGAGTGGTAGAATGATTGCTTATGTGAATGCCATGTTTATTATTATAGATTTCATCGGAGAGTTGCGTATAGTCTTATCAAGTTTCTGAGAGCGTTATTATTCTTCATCAACTTACCAGGCAAGTTCACTTTGACCATGTTTTCCATACCTATGTTTATTTGCATGTAGTATCACCCTTTTAACAATCTCTCCAGTAGTGTTATTGAATCTTGTAGTTGAGTAGAATGCATGAGGTAGGAACCCATCTCCCTGTTACCAAACCCGGGACGTTATATATTTTTAATGCTACGCTATAGTAGACAGGGTTTGGTATGAGTGCATGAGAGTGGTGTGAAGAAGGAGGACTCTACGTCAATGGCAACAACTTCATGATGGCACTGGCCAGGACTGCATCTTTAGGACTCCTCAAGATTTCGTGACTCGAGACAAGAATTCAATACACACTACTAGGTGAAGGATGGTTGACGGGCACCCTGGAGAAACTAGTGGTTGGCCGGGATGCATGGAGAAGCGCCATGACATCTTGCGGAAAGCTTCACCCAGACTCAAAGAGACGGAAGGATACTTCATGCCCGGAAGCTTACCTGTGCAACCGCAAGTCACTATGGGCTCTGGCTTGGTTGACCTTAGTGGTGACTCTGGCTGGGACGGTGCTAGCAGATGTAGAACTATGGTAGGATTGGATGAGCACCGGACAGTGGTCAGAGGAACTCTTCGGAAGACCATGTTTCGGTCATCTTGTTCTCAAACACCCTGAAGTGCGAGAATGTAAAGAGAGGGATCGAATCTTGCGGGTAAAGTGTACAAACCTCTGCAGAGGGTTAAAACCTAATCGATTAGCCGTGTCCCCGGTTACGGACAATTTGAGCCTCTGGACTTGGAACTATCTCGGAACTCTCAACACCGGACTGATAATTTAATTGTGGGCAACTTATGATGATTTGGGTATGAGACATCGGTTGGCGGAACCATGTCATGATAGAAAACTCCGTAGTACAGACTCCTGATATTCCTTTGTTGTAGGGAAAATAAAACCAGCTTTTATGCAAACAAAACTCAGATACAGAGCCACAAAGCCATATTGCATAGTATAGTTTATCATTTGTTTTCTCTTATTGTGATCTTGCCGGTACATTCAATGTACTGACCTACACGGCTGCAACGTATCATGTTGCAGATATTTCTTCGACGAGTAAGAGTTACGATACAGGGTTACGGTCTACACTCAACTTGCCGATGACGTTGATGGGACTCCACACCCGATTGTTTGTTTCCGCTAAGACATATGAGGTATATATATCAGGTTTACATTATTTATACATGTGATTGCACTTTGATATATACATTGATGTACTGTGTGTGCCAGCATACCGATCCAGGGATGGCACAGATACACAGAGGCTTGACCGTCTGAGGTCGGGTCGCTATAGATATGATATCAGAGCACATGTTGACTGTAGGACGTGACCCTAGAAACTAGAAAGCTCCTAGGACAGGAAATCTCTAAAACTTTATTTTCAAAAGAATCCATTACTTCTCATCTTTTCTGATTTTATCAAATATCCTCTCTTACCTCAAATAGTTAGAATATACCCCTTTCCCTTTTGACCACACGGAGGATCAACCGAATCCACTCCAAGAAGGACAAGGTATCGGACAACCGATGACCATTTCAGAGTAAACATGATTTGACCATGCATTAGAAGAGTTGAAGCTACACCAGTTGAAGACTTCGACGACTTGAAGAATCAGAAGAATTATTCAACCGTTAGAGGACCAAATCCCTATTATACACTTGCGTTAGATGCGACGATTGTGAGCTATTATTTGTTTGATGTTTTTCCGACAGCCACAAAATAAAACTCGTTTCTTCAAAACTATTGTTTGTATTGTGTGTATCCCTCCCCACCCCTCTCTTATCTCACCCTAAAACCCTTGGACCCAGTAGATGATGAATGAAGTTGGACTGGTATTCTCTGGACCGAAAACCCAGCCGGAAGCAGAGCTATGGATTCAGAACATGGAGAATCACTTCGGGAGCAATTTGATTTCAAGGAAGAATGAAGTATCGTACGCTCTTCAGTACTTTGAAGGAAGTGCTGCAACATGGTGGCAGATGCATCAAGCTATACAGGGATGGAATGGAGCAAGGACTTGGGAAGAATTCAAGAAGACTCTGACAAGATCTCGTCTTATCCGGAAGCACCATGATACCCCAAGAAATAAACCTTGTGCCTACAAGATTTGCGGAGAAATAGGACACACCCAGGAGGAACACAAGGATGGATGCCCTCATTGTGAGGAGAAACACCCAGCTGAGGAATGCCCAACTAGTCAGGTGACTTGTTTCTTGTGTGAAGGAACCACCCACTACCCAGCTCAGTGTCACATTTACCCCACGATGCAACAAACTATTCAAAAGCAGGAAGAAGGAATGAAAGAAGCCCTCCGAGAAGTTATGAAAGACCATGTGATTAAGGAAAGTGTTGAAGACCTTGACGGAGAAAGCCTCAACAGATTTTACTCCAATGCATGTTGTTCATGTGGAGAAGGAGGACATTTTTCACAGTATTGCACCAAGGAAAGAAAAGAGTATCTGGGATACTTCCTGACAAAAGCAGTGGAGTTTGATCCATGGGGAATAGAACGTTTGATCAGAACGAAGAAAACCAGGAAGAGAAAACAAAGACACCCTCAGAACAACCCAATTTCTACAAAGAGGGACAAGAGTCATATTACCTGTTTTGAATGTAAGGACGTCGGGCATTATGCCAATGATTGTCTCGAAAGGAAGCAAGGAACTCAAGGAGAAGGCACCATCACCAAGAAGCCTCAAGACATGCCGGAAGTTATTTGTTTTCATTGCAAGGAAGCAGGACATTTTGCTAGGGATTGTTCAAATCATGAGAAAGATGGAGCTGAGTAGTGGAGATGTTGATATCAGTAATAAGGGTAGTATGGAAAACACTTTTCATGAGAATGCGGGGTTGAGTTATGTAATAGATTACTCAGAGATTGTAATAATTCATGACTCAATAAAGTTGATATGTCATATGCTGAAAGGTTTTAAGGAGGTGTTATGTTTTATCTTGGAAATTAATATTCTGGGTGGACATATAAGAAAATGAGTTGTGATGCATAAACTGGATGTTGGAAATTGAGTTTGAAGTTTTGTTTGGATGATATGAATGTGTACCCAAGGAGATATGTACCTTATTCTGAGCACCATTTTTGTTTTACAACCGCAGATGACGACCCTTTATGAGTCCTCCCTCAAGGGACCGGAAACGATCATGACCCTGACAAGTGATCATGATTACCCAAAAATCCTGAAGGACATGATGAAGCATATTCACCTTGAAGGAGATGCAGTCTACAAAGGCTACCCCTTCATGCAAAAGGGAGTGGAACTTTGGTATGTGGAGGTACACCTCAACCGTATGAAAGGAGTTTTCCCAAAGATGATGGGGCAGTACTTTTTCATCTCACATGTACCACAAGCAACTTTCTTCGATGTTGTTTGTGAAGCAGCCATGGAAGCCATACGCCAGATCGGAGAAATACTTGAAGCAAGACTCCGTTATACTCAGGAATACCTAAGAGAAGTACATGCAGAGATGATGGAGATGAAGCTCAAGGCCACCATGATGAAACAGAAGATTCAAGATTTCAAGGAGCATGTCGCACAATTCCAGTGGGACTGAAGGATCCTCAAGGAGGAAAAATGAAAAAAGTGAGAAGTAATGCTTGACCATACCAAACCATGTGGATGGCGGCATTTGTAATGAAGTACCTTTTTGGAATTTGGATTTACGAAAAACGGTTAAGGATATAATAAAAGATTTGATATGAAAATAATATGATTTATGGATGAACTAGTGCATTTCATTTTAAGTGTGGTAGTACTTCGTAAAGCCACGGGATCAATGAAGGAAGAAAGGTGTTGTTCATGACGGTCCATAGAAAGGAGCCAGACGAAATAAGTTGGAGTTTGATTATGATGGTTACCCCAAGAGTATGACAAAATGAAGTACTATTGGATTTAAAGGAGGTGTAATGTTGGAATATGGAACAACTGTAACTCCACGGATGAGTTAACACTATGCAAGTGCTGAAGTGGACCCATAACCCATAGGCCCAGGATTTGACCAAGGCACAAGCACAATCTTGTTGAAGGAAGAATTCTGGAAGAATATGTGATTTGATCAACAGATGTTACATAGGATGTTACGTAAACCCCGAGATTGTGAAGAACGATAGATGTTTTGTTCAGCTTACAGAATCAATGGATTTACCCGAACCCAGTTCGAGGACAAGAGAAATTTCTGCAAAGCTTGTGAGGATGCCCGAGTGTTAGAAATACGAGATTCGCTAAACCTTATACAGGGTAATGATCTGGGTGCGGAATGGATTGATCACCATACCGACTTACTCTTATCATTCACTCTTGATATTTGGAATGGTAAATCTGAGAGACTTACCCATAGTAAAGTGACGACGCACGTTGAAGCCTTGCTTAAGCCTTAAAATGGTATGATGATAAACCCATGTACATGGCAGCTGTTGCCAATCGTAGATTATACGGTGAGAATGAAGCCAAGGCCCCTTTTCTGCAGAAACCACTAATGGTAGACCACCATGAGTATTTCGATAGTTGTCTAGAATGGACGCAGACCTATCAGCTAAGAAGATCCAGTCTCGGACAAACCTCATCTTTGACGAAGCGATCCAAGATTTGAGGAAAACGCTATGCCTATGACAGAAGAGCATTAATGAAGGAGCTATTGTAAGATATGTGAAGAGACAGATATCTTCGGCACTCCAGCGGAAGTACCTGAGTTTATTGGAACCCTAACCTTTCTTTTAAGCGTGGTAGCACCTCTGACCTTTCCGACCAAAATATTTGCTAGAAGACCCCCAGCCCCTAACCTTTTCTTGCTAGCCTCTTCGAATCTCGAGGACAAGATTCATTTTAAGTGTGGTAGGTTTGTAACATCCCAAAATTTTAAATTTTGGAATGTTATATTAATTAAATAAAATTTATTGGTTGTTTGATTGATTGACTGAAATGAGTGGAATTTGAAACAAAAAAATCGAATGAGAGGGAATAAAAGGACTTTCCCAAAATTTTCTATTTGAATCCCTATTTGATTTTTAGTTTGAATCTTGTAAAAATTCTCTGATAAAAAAATAATATGAGAGGAGGAAAATGACACTCCAAAAGATCAGAGACAATGTTGGGATTGAGATTCAAATTTGAAATTTTTTTTGCAAATTATTTGAAACTCAGATTCTATTTTGGAGTTATTTCGAAAACAAATGTTTTTTTTGTATTTTATTTGGCCGTCAAAATATGTTCATGTTTTAGGAAATTTTATTCTAAAACTTTTGGTATATAAAATGCCTATATAGAATATTTTGTGTTTCTTCTTTTTATTAGTTTTCCACACTATTTAAAAATAATAATAAACATTTTTTAATCCGCCCGGCCAGGCCAGCGAGGCCCAGCCATATGACGGCCCAGCCTAGCGCTAGCGCTATGGCTAGCGCACGCGCGCACGTGCGCTCGAGGGGAACTCCCAGGAGCGCCGCCGCCACCTCTCTCTCACGTGCGTCCCTCTCTCCCTTACCCTGGCGTTGGACCCCACCCGTCATCTTCTCCCATTGCACGAAATCCCAGCTCGAGCACGGTTGCCATGCCGCACGCGCAAACGACAGAAACCCTATCTACGGCTTGCCCCCTGCCTCAAGAACATGTCCTATAAATACCCAGCCACCTCCTCGTCCCACGCCACCAAAACCCCACGCCGAAACCACTTCTACCTTACGTGATCTTCGTTTGGATCTCGCTGGAGCCGAGACGGTTCACCGTAGATCCCGACGTCGGTGAGCAACCCCGAACCACCAAATCTTGTCCAACATACTTCTCTCGTCTTTGCGCATCTCCTTGACATCATTTCCTCATCCAGGGAGCACCGGAGCCTCGCCGTGGACCTCGCCCGACATTGCCGGAGCACTGAGTTCATCTCGACGCTCCGCTCATGTCCGTCATCCCCGACCTTCACCTTTAACTAAAAATCAGACCCCCTCGGAGTCCTCCACCCGCTGGACATCGCCGTCTCCACCGCCGGTCACCAGAGCCGTCGCCCCCGACGACATCCACTCCCCTACCTACATGAGCTCCTCTCTGTAAGCAACGAGCGCCTCCCTCCGTTTTTTTTGAAACGCTAAGTGCAAATAATATTAGATCGGTTTAGTAGATTGGTTTTTCTTGTAGATCGGTTCCTCTGTTTAGATCGAACCGGCTCCCCAGTCTTCTATTAGATAAATGCACGTGTACGTATTGTTAACTTTCGCCCGAGCATTTGGTAGCTACATATCGCACCCCCGTGGGCCCATTAGCGCCCGTTTGTTTTTTTTTCTGTATTTTCGTTTCTGTTTTTAAAACAGAAAAGTTTCAGTTTCGTAAATTCTATATCTATTAGGTTATTTAGAGTTTTTGATTGATTCTTTTTGCTCTAGTCTGCAAATTTCCTCTAGTTTCTGTATAAAATAATTTCGGCCATGTTTGTAGTTTTAAAAATTGTGTTATTTAAGTTTTAGTCAGATTAGTATTTCTGCTATAAAGTGAGCTAGGATTAATTTTTTTAGTGTTTCTTTTTTTACTGCTTTGTTTTGACCTTGCCTAGCAGTAGGATTAAATTGGGCATTTATAGATTTTTATAAAATTAGTTTATCACAAAAACAAGCCTGTTTTAGTTTATTTCATTTTGTTGCTGTTTTCTGTTGTTTTTATTACTTTAAATATTGTTTCTGCCTCTGTTTTATTTTATTTCTGATTATTTTCTGTAGTTATAGAGGGTGAACTTTTATTTACAGAAAAATATAATGTTTATTTCTTTTTCTTATTTTGTTTTAATCATAACTAGAGTTTAAAAAATAGTTTTTAGGTGTTTCTTTTTGCTAGTAAAAGTTTATGAAAAATATCTTCTGTTATTTTAATAAACACTATATTTCCTTTCCGTTAATTTACTTTAGTGTTTTAATTGCTATTAAGTTTTACTTAGGGCAAAACTATATTAGTTGTTTGTAGTAAAGTTTTAGACTTTCCCTAGTAGTTTTCTATGTAGTTTTATTCGAGGTTCTTTGGAATTTGTTTGAGTTTGATTATTGAGTTTCCTTTTTGTTTTGATTGTTATTTTGAGTGGTAGAATGATTGCTTATGTGAATGCCATGTTTATTATTATAGATTTCATCTGAGAGTTGCATATAGTCTTATCAAGTTTCTGAGAGCGTTATTATTCTTCATCAACTTACCAGGCAAGTTCACTTTGACCATGTTTTCCATACCTATGTTTATTTGCATGTAGTATCGCCCTTTTAACAGTCTCTCCAGTAGTGTTATTGAATCTTGTAGTTGAGTAGAATGCATGAGGTAGGAACCCATCTCCCTGTTACCAAACCCGGGACGTTATATATTTTTAATGCTACGCTATAGTAGACGGGGTTTGGTATGAGCGTGGTGTGAAGAAGGAGGACTCTACATCAATGGCGACAACTTCATGATGGCACCAGCCAGGACTGCATCTTCAAGACTCCTCAAGATTTCGAGACTCGAGACAAGAATTCAATACACACTACTGGGTGAAGGACGGTTGACGGGCACCCTGGAGAAACCAGTGGTTGGCCGGGATGCATGGAGAAGCGCCATGACATCTTGTGGAAAGCTTCACCCAGACTCAAAGAGACGGAAGGATACTTCATGCCTAGAAGCTTACCTGTGCAACCACAAGTCACTATGGGCTCTAGCTTGGTTGACCTTTGTGGTGACTCTGGCTGGGACGGTGCTAGCAGATGTAGAACTACGGTAGGATTGGATGAGCACCGGACAGTGGTCAGAGGAACTCTTCGGAAGACCATGTTTCGGTCATCTTGTTCTCAAACACCCTGAAGTGCGAAAATGTAAAGAGAGGGATCGAATCTTGCGGGTAAAGTGTACAAACCTCTGCAGAGGGTTAAAACCTAATCGATTAGCCGTGTCCCCGATTATGGATAATTTGAGCCTCTAGACTTGGATCTATCTCGGAACTCTCAACACCGGACTGATAATTTAATTGTGGGCAACTTATGATGATTTGGGTATGAGACATCGGTTGGCGAAACCATGTCATGATAGAAAACTCCGTAGTACTGACTCCTGATATTCCTTTGTTGTAGGGAAAATAAAACCAGCTTTTATGCAAACAAAACTCAGATACAGAGCCACAAAGCCATATTGCATATAGTATAGTTTATCATTTGTTTTCTCTTATTGTGATCTTGCCGGTACATTCAATGTACTGACCTACACGAGTGCAACGTATCATGTTGCAGATATTTCTTCGACGAGTAAGAGTTACGATACAGGGTTACGGTCTACACTCAACTTGCCGATGGCGTTGATGGGACTCCACACCCGATTGTTTGTTTCCGCTGAGACATATGAGGTATATATATCAATTTTACGTTATTTATACATGTGATTGCACCTTGATATATACATTGATGTACTGTGTGTGCCAGCATACTGATCCAGGGATGGCACAGATACACAGAGGCTTGACCGTCTGAGGTCGGGTCGCTACATGAGTGTTGAAGCACGCGGCGGGTATCGTTATTTTCTAACCTTCATAGATGATTTAAGTAGGTATGGGTATATCTACTTAATTAAACACAAGTCTAAAAAGTTTAAAAAGTTCAGATAATTTCAGAGTGAAGTGGAGAATCATTAACAAGAAAATAAAGTTTCTACGATCTGATCGCGGAAGCGAATATTTGTGTAACATACCAAAATTCTAAATTTTGGAATGTTATATTAATTAAGTAATAATGATTGCTTGTGTGATTTGTTTTGTGAATTTAAGCATTGGATCCATACTATCCTCTAGAACCACAATCACATGATTTTCACACAATTAAATTATCTTTGTCCAGAAAGCTTGATTTGGTTCTTTTTGAGTTTATAAGTCTTTTACCTGTTTTTTAGTGATTGCTTACATGTTATTATAATTGTTTGTGATAGATTCTTCGGAGTGCGAATAGTATTGTTATCAAAGTTTCCGAGGGCGTTATAATCTTCATCAACTTACCAGGCAAGTTCACTTTGACCATGCTTTTCATACCTATGTTTTTATTGCATTTAGTGTCATCTTTGCAACAATCCCTCCAGTAGTGATACTGAATCCTTGTAGTTGAGTAGTATGCATGAGGTAGGAACCCATCACCCTATTACCAAGCCCAGGATGTTATTTATTTTAATGCTACACTATAGTAGACGTGATTGGTATGAGTGCTCGGGAGTGGTGTGAGAATGGAGGACTCTACGTCAATGATGAAAAATTCATGATGGAATCCGCAAGGACTGCATCTTTAGGACCTCAAGACGTCAAGACTCGAGACAAGAATTCAATACACACTACTGGGTGAAGGATGGTTTAGATGCGCACCCTAGAGCAACCAGTGGATGACCCGGGATGCATGCAGAAGCGCCATGACATCTTGCGGAAAGCTTCACCCAGACTCAAAGAGATGGAAGAATACTTCATGCCCGGAAGCTTACCTGTGCAACCGCAAGTCATTATGGGATTTGGCTTGGTTAACCTTAGTTGTGACTCTGGCTGGGACGATGCTAGCATATGTAGAACTACGGTAGGATTGGATGAGCACCAGACAGTGGTCAGGGGAAATCTTCGGAAGACCATGTTTTGGTCGTCTTGTTCTCTGTCGGATTTCGGGTTCCGGCAAAACCCTTGAGGTTCGAACACTGGGGTGCACATGGAGATCTCCCTCCTCTCTAGCTCGCACACTCAGCGATCTCATGGCCTAGCCTTACGGACCCAAAGAACACGAGACACAAGATTTATACTGGTTCGGGCCATCGTTGTCGTGTAATACCCTACTCCAGTGTGGTGTGGTGGATTGCCTCTTGGGCTGATGATGAATAGTTACAAGGGAAGAACAGCCTCCTGAGGAGAGGCGTTCTTGTGCGTGGAGAACTTGTGTGGTTCGGGATCCTCCTCCCAGCTATGGTGGTGGCTAGTCCTATTTATAGAGGCCCTGGTCCTCTTCCCAAATATTGAGCGGAAAGGGATCCCACAACGGCCAATTTGAAGGGGGACAACTAGTACAAGCTATCCTAACAAAAGTAGTCTTCGCCTGCCAAAGGCTCTGGTGGTGACGCCATCTTGGGATCCACGGTGACGTCTGTCCTACCGTCCTGCTGGTCTTGGTCTTGTTGCACCGATATGGAAACCTTTGCCTGATGCCTCGGGACTCCTCGCATGTGCTTGCCCCTTTAGCACAAAAGAGGAAACAAGGACACTGTGCTCGCTGGTGCCCGCCTGGTCTGATTGTCATGGCTTACGTCAGTGGAACCTCGCGAGGTTCACCTTGCCTTGATCTCTCTGCTCCTTGTGAGCCATCCTGGTGAGGCCGCCCTTGAGGAGGTCCCGCGTCATCCGCCTCACGAGGCTTGGCCCCTCGCGAGGGTCTTGGGTGTTTGCTGGTGAAGATGGGCCATACGGGGCCGCTGATGGAGCCACGTTGTGGGCCGCAGGCAGGCAAGTCTAGGGACCCCCGTTCCCAGAACACCGACAGTAGCCCCTGGGTCCAAAGCGTGTTCGGGCTTGGCTTCGAGGCGAAGCCAAAGGGCAAGCACGGAGCGTCACGGGCACCAACAGCCTGCGATCTTGGTCGACGCGTGGCGACTGATTGGACGTGGGCATCTCCGCTTCCCCACTCTACCTCGGCAACTGCCCGACTTGACGGGTCCTTGCTGCATGCAGGAAAAAGATCATTATTACCTTAGATCATGGAGGCTGGCGGTTGGCCTCCCCTTGGCTATAAATGGGAAGTGGGGATGGAGCCCCCACCACCTGTCTCTTCCTTGCTTCTCCTGCTTCTTCTCCTTCCTTGCTCCACTCCTTGCTGGTGTAGTCATGGCGCCGATTTGGAGGTTCTCGGCTGCGGAGAAGGGCAAGACTCCCCTCAACGAGCCCGAGCTGCTCCCGACGAAGAAGAGGAGGTCCCATGGTCGCGAGATGGTCGTGAGGCCGGTAGTGTCGCGGCCGTGGTACGAAAGGACACCTCTTGGGTACCCGTTGTCCTTGTATGCTCATGCCGATGATTTCGGAGGGAGGAGCGATGAGCGCCGCCGCACGTGCCAGGGCCGTGGCCGTCGTGCTGCAGAGGCACACGCCATCGCCCTAGGGGTCCATGCTGCGGACTCCTCTCGCGAGTTCGTGCTGTGGGTGGTGGTGCCCCCAAGCACTTGGATTCGCCTTCCGCGGTTCTTCACCGCCGATATGTCGCCGAGGGGCCCTCTTGAGCTTTGGCTGTAGCACGCCAACTGCGACGCCTTAGCAATTGGAGCGGAAGTTGAAGCCGTCGCCTCCGGGAGGATCTTCATGACTCGAGGCTGGTGCGAGGTCACCCGAGCCTGCCGCACGAACGGCGCCCTCGCCATCCACTTCGAGTATGACGGCGCCTCCATGCTGTTCTTCAAGGTCTTCGACGAGGAAGGCCGCCGCTTGGAGTGCTGCCCTGAAGGGGGTCTGCACGACGGTGCAGCAGCGGGCGTCGGGCCTATCGCTGGCCTTGCCTACAGCTCCTCCAGGGACAGCAGTGACACCTGGTGGTCCAGCGACTCTCCCGAGCTCGTGGAGTCTCCGGAGACGAGCGACAACAGCTACGTGCCCCCAAGCTCTCGTCGGGCCCGCAGCAAGGTCACCGCGTCTGGCTGCCACCTCCGTTAATCTAGATGGGGTTGGCACCGGCCTTCCGTGGCCCACTGTTGATGATGGCGTCGGCGATGTCCGGCGCGTGTAGATAGAGCTCCTAGAAATTCCCTTCCTTTTGTTCCCTGTGAGAAATCAAAACGGACCCCGCGGGGGTGTGTAAAGCATCTGTAATGCCTTTTGTTGATATTATTCTTATTGTGAAATTTTGCGAGCACATGTCCTACTGAGGCTCGGTCTCCCCCTTTCCAATCCCGCGGCATCTTGGTGCTCTACGCTCACAGGTCCCAGTCCCCAGGCAGGCTGTAGCCATCGCTGGTATGCCAGGTCGCAATGCCGTGGTCAAGGCCAGGAGGTGAGCGGCCCAAGGTCCAGTAAGAGCTCCTGGGGTGCAATGCTCAAGAGGTCCCCCCCTTTAGCATGCAAGCAACTACCTGAGGATGGGAAAGGGAGGCGATGTCGCCGTAGCAGGGCAGCGAAAAGGCGAGAATCTTATGTCATAGTGCTGGGTCGGTCCAGGTACAAGACTTAATCTTGGCGTTCCGGAGCCGGCTTCTGGTGCCACACCAGACTTCGGTGTTGGCCACTGCTGGGTAGCTAGGTTACGCCCGCGTGGGCCTCCCCCTCTTCTCCATGTTCTTCCTGGTGCTCTACGTCCTCAGGTCCCAGCCCTTGAGCGAGCTCAGCCGCCGCTGGTATGCCAGGCCGCGATGCCGTGGTCAAGGCCAGGGGTGAGGGCTGGAGAGCCAGTAAGAGCTCTTGAGTCTCGATGCTCAGGAGCCCCCCTTTAACGCGCAAGAGAATTGCATGGGAGAAGAGAGAGAGTCCGCGGTACCGCCCGCTGTAGTCCTCAAGAAGTTCCTGCAGGTCAGTGCGAGGAGGGGAACAAATCACCGTGGTGATCGCTTGTCCGTTGCTGGCTTGTGGGAGGGGACTCCCTGCTGTGGAGAGCCCCCGGGGTGTGTACAGCCCCGCCCTGACACGTGGCTTGCACGGCGGGGTTAGGCGAGGTGTATCTAGACGCTCATGAGCCAGCGCGGGACTCACGAGGCCCTACCTCAAGGCAGGTTGCATCTGGTCTTGGTTCTTGATGGCTGTGGCGGTCCTACGAGATAGTTAGACAACCTGCACCGAAAGGATTTCCTGAGGCTATCGCACGAGAAGGCCAAGCACCAACGACCCCAGGAAGTGACGTGAACGGGGCCGGCCCGCTAGACAGAGCTCAGCTGTTGGATTTATCAACGCTGCAAGGACGGGCCGGAGCACAGACGCCGTGCCTAGCCTTCTTATGCGAAGGATCCTGAAGAAAGAAAATCGGCGCGCGAATCCCGTGGTGGGTGACAATCAAGCAGGTGATAACCATAGATAGATTATGCATGAAAAGCAACTAGCTTAGGTAAATGCGAGAACGATACATGCCACTTGGTCGAACCCGAGTGACATGTGGATGATGTTGCCTGTGGGGCGCTCCCAGTAGAGTGAACTGAAGATGCCAGCAGATACATGCCGCAAGGAAGGACCCACGCGACCTAGGGATGATGCAGCCCAGGGGGCGCTCCCAGCTAAATGAACTTGGAAAAATGTCACCTGGTTTGGTTGCCGAGTGTTGGGGTAGCTGAAGACGCGTAGCGAAGAAGTCGCCCCTCACAAGCCGCTGGGGCCCTGAGCCTCGGGAGGCTCTGGAGGCTCGGGCGGCGTCTGGAGGACCATCTCCATCTCCGCCAGGACTGCGTGATGCATGTCCTCCTGACCCCTCTTGACGCTCCGCAGGTTGCGCAGGAAGACAGCAGCCATGCTTGGCAGGCCGAACGACATGCGAACGTAGCTGTGAGGTGGACCCTCGCAGCGTCCAACACGCGAAGGCCAGAAGCGCTCCTGATATGCAGCCCGGTTGAGCCCTGGGATGTCGATGCAGACGCGCAGCTCACCACCCTCGCCTGGGTGGGGAGCAACGCCAGATGGGCGGCGGTCGCCGCGTATTGCTCTTGCTTCCTGAAGCTCCTGAGATGCCTTGTCGACGAACTCCTGAGCGCCAGGCGCTCTTTGCCTGGCACCCTCCTGAGGGAAACATGCCGTGAAGCACGCCTCCATGTGGTGCCCGAGCGCCTCCCTCATGATGCTGGCCATGTCTGAGGCCCTCCAGAAGAGATCCCCCAAGCCCTGCCCGAGGACGGCCCCGGGCGCTCCTCCCTATGCAAGGGAGAGTGGCACCCCAGGCGCGGGCGTCGATCCTGAAGTGGTGGTGCCGGAGGTGCCGCTCCTTGAGGCCCAGCGTGGAGCAACTGCTTCTTGTTCTTGGGGTTGGCCTCTGGAGGGTACTGCTGCGTTGCTGTCGGGGTCTTCGAGTGATGCAGCTTGGAAGGCGCGCTCGAGGGAGCACATCGCGTCTCTTTCTTCGCAGGGGGCGGTGACGATTCCGCCGCTTCCGGGTATCTTGAGGATGTTGTAGCCATGGTGGGCGACTGCCATGAATTTGGCCAGCGCTGGGTACCCGAGGATGGCATTATACGACAGACAGATGTGGGCGACGTCGAAGTCAATGAGCTCGGTGTGGTAGTTGTCGCGCTGACCGAAGGTGACAGGGAGGCGAACCTGCCCTATCGGGGTAGTAGAGCCGTTAGTCACTCCTGAGAAATGCTTGGTAGACTGGAGCTGATCGTATGGCACTTGAAGGCTGTCGAAGGTCTCAACAGACAGGACTTGAGCCCTGCGCACCGTTGATGAGGGTCTTGGTGACTTGGACATTGCTGATGACGGGTGAACAGAGCATCGGGATAACGCCGGCCGTTGCCGCGCACTTGAGCTGGTCCGCCGAGCTAAAGGTGATGGCGTACTTGGACCATCTGAGCGGGTGTGTGGCCTTGAGCCTGGGGAGGACTGCATTCACCTCGCGAGCAAACTTCTTAAAGACTCGTTGATAGGCTGGGGCTTGAGCTCCGCCCAAGATGCAGGCGATAGCTCGCGGCTCTTGGAAGCCCCCAACCCCCTCTCTTGTTGATGGTCGTCGTTCCTTCTTGGTGGCGGCAGTGGAGGGAGACCAGGGTTGCCCTGAGGATGGTCCTCATGAGGCTGGTCCCTCCAGGCACCCTCACGAGGCTAGTCTTGCCAACGATCCTCATGAGGCTGGTCGCGCCACTCTTGGTGGGGCCCACGGTCGTCCCAACGTCCTCCACCATGTCCACCTCCTCGGCCATAGCACTATTCGTTGTGCTCGGGGCGCCGACGAAGCGTCCATCTCGAATGGCCCTGAGTTCTTGGCAGTCATTAGTGTTGTGCGTGCGCACGTTGTGGAGGCACAGAACGTATGGCTTCCCTTGGACGACTCGGGAAGACCTCGGCCGCGCTTGGTGTCTGGTTCCGCCGCGAGCACGACCACTCCTTTGCGCTTCACATCCTTGACCTTGGCCTTCTTCTCCTCTGGGTCTGTAGCGGGGAGCTCGAGGAGGGAGAGGCGCCCCTCCTCAGCTCTTGCACACTTGGTCGCGATGTTGAACAGCTCCAAGGTCGTGCACAACTCTTCATAGATGGCGAGCTCCTCCTTCATCTTGACGCTGCGGACGCCGTCGGAGAACGCGGAGATGATGGCTTCGTCCGTCACCTTGGGGATCTTGATTTGCGCACTGTTGAAGCGCTGGATGTACATTCTGCAGGGTTTCTCCTGGTTGTTGCTTGATGCGGTGTAGGTCACCCGCGACCAGGGGGCGGTTGCGAGTGCCCTGGAAGTTGGCGATGAAGTGGTCGCGCATCTCGTCCCAGGAGGAAATCGAGCCTGGGGGCAGGTTCAGGAGCCATGAGTGGGCACCGTCCTTGAGAGCCATGGGAAACCAATTCGCCATGACCTTTTCGTCGCCGTTGGCCGCTTCGATGCTCAGCTCATAGAGCTGCAGAAACTCCGCAGTGTCTGGGGTGTCATCGTAGCAAGGAGGAAGATCTGGCTTGAACTTGCCCGGCTAGACGACGCTACGCAACTCAGGAGTGAAGGCGCGGCAGCCTGCCGTGGCCACCAGGGCCCGTCGTGGAGGCAGAGCTTGGTCGTGGTGCCCCTGCGCTGCCACGGCACGCGACGCATGGCCCTGTCGCAACAAGCAATCCTGGCGCAACGGAGCTGGGAGTGGCGGAGCGTTTCCTTGTGGACGGGGAATCTTTTGGCAGCTTCTTTCTTCGTGCACGGGCACGTGGCGCGATGGGTCGCGCCACTGGGCCGTGCATCTTGGAGCGAGGACGCCGTCTTGACGCGGGAGTGGCGGAGGCGCACTGTGAGCTACACGCCCCGGTGCAAGGGCACCATCTTGTTGCGGAGGAGGCGGAGGTGCTCCGTGAGCCACATCGCCCGCAGGTGGGGGCGGGCGAGGCAGCGAGAGGGATGGTGCAGGAGAGCCTCCCGCGGCGCTGACGAGCTCGGCGATGCGGTCCAGCCAGTCCTCGTAGAGGTCGTCAACTGGACTGTAGCGCAGGAGCTCGCGTTCCATGAGCAGCATGGACTGCGCATCCGTGGGTGCGCGGCGAGCGTGAGATGATGAGCCAGCAGGAGTCAGCGACGGAGTGGCGGTGTGGCCGTCACGACACACAGAGGGATGCAGCGAAGAGGCTTGCTTCTCGTTTTCCGCTGAACCGATGACGGCGTTGGCGGCGGGTGACGGAGAATGACGGGGAGGCCTGCCTACTGGGGCCGTCTGAGCGACACGAACGGCGAGAGCGGCCCAGCGCTCCGCGTGAGCCCGGCGAGCGTCGGCCATGAGCTTGGTGGAGTGACAAAGCGTGGATCGACGAAGAAGATAGCTTCGGCGCACCCCTACCTGGCGCGCCAAATGTCGGATTTCAGGTTCTGGAAAAACCCTTTAGGTTCGATCACTGGGTGCGCACGAAGATATCCCCCCTCTCTAGCTCGCACACTCAACGATCTCACGGCCTAGCCTTATGGACCCAAAGAACATGAGACACAAGATTTATACTGGTTCGGGCCACCGTTGTGCTGTAATACCCTACTCCAGTGTGGTGTGGTGGATTGCCTCTTGGGCTGATGATGGACAGTTACAAGGGAAGAACAACCTCCTGAGGAGAGGTGTTCTTGTGTATGGAGAACTTGTATGGTTCAAGATCCTCTTGCCAACTATGGTGGTGGCTAGTCCTATTTATAGAGGCCCTGGTCCTATTCCCAAATATTGAGCAGGAAGGGATCCCACAACGGCCAATTTGAAGGGGCACATCTAGTACAAGTTATCCTGACAAAAGTAGTCTTCGCCTGCCAAAGGCTCTGGTGGTGACGCCGTCTTGGGCTCCACGGTGACCTCCGTCCTGCCGTCCTGCTGGTCTTGGTCTTGGTGCACTAATATGGAAACCTTTGCCTGATGCCTCAGGACTCCTCGCATGTGCTTGCCCCTTTAGCGCCAAAGAGGAAACGAGGACACTGTGCTCGCTGGCACCCGCCTGGTCTTGATCGTCATGGCTTAAGTCATTGGAACCTCGCGAGATTCGCCTTGCCTTGATCTCTCCGCCCCTCTCAAGCCAGCCTGGTGAGGCCGCCCCTGAAGAGGTCTTGCGTCGTCTGCCTCGTGAGGCTTGGCCCCTCACAAGGGTCTTGGGTGTTTGCTGGTGAAGATGGGCCGTACGGGGCTGCTAATGGAGCCACGCTGCGGGCCACAGGCAGGCAAGGGTTCCCAGAACACAGACATTCTCAAACACCCTGAAGTGTGAGAACATAAAAAGAGGGATTGAATCTTACGGGTAAAGTGTACAAACCTATGCAGAGGGTTAAAACCTAATCGATTAGCTGTGTCCCCGGTTACGATCAATTTGAGCATCTGGACTTGGATCTATCTCGGAACTCTCAACATCAGATTGATAACTTAATTGTGGGCAACTTATGATGTTTTGGGTTATGAGACATCGGTTGGCGGAACCTTGTCATGATACAAAACTTCGTAGTACAGACTCCTGATATTCCTTTGTTGTAGGGAAAATAAAATTAGCTTTTACGCAAAAACCTCAAACACAGAGCCACAAAGCCATCTTGCATATAGAATAGGTTATCATCTGCTTTCTCTTATTGTGATCTTGCCGATACATTCAATGTACTGACCTACATGGCTGCAACGTATCATGTTGCGGGATTTTCTTCTATGAGTAGGAGTTACGATACATGGTTACAGTCTACACTCAACTTGCCGATGGTGTTGATGGGACTCCGCACCCGTTGGATTGTTTCCGCTGAGTATTATGAGGTATATATCAGTTTTACGTTATTTATACATGTGATTGCACTCTGATATATACATTGATGTACTTTATGTGCCAGCATACCAATCCAGGGATGGCACGGATACATAGAGGCTTGACTGTTTGAGGTCAGGTCACTACAATTTGAGTTACGAGTTTGGCCTTCATTTAAGAGAATGTGGAATTGTTTCATAACTCATGCCACCTGGAACACCACAACGTAATGGTGTGTCCAAACGTCGTAACCATACTTTATTAGATATGGTGCCACTACTGCAGGATGCTGCTAACGAGACACTACGATCAGAGAACCTGTGACGAAACTGTGTGCGATGCATTAATCGCAAACGGTGATGTAAAAACCCATAAAAAAGATGCAAAATGTTTGTGATGGCGGAGCCATCAAACAAGGTTCCGATTTTAGTTGCGTGTGTGATGCAGGGCACACAATTGATCCATTCAAACTATTTGCGATGAGGCAGAACAACAAAAACGGGCAGCCATATCAACGTGTGTGCGATATATGGCATACAGTTCGCTCCGATGAACTGTTTGCTATTAGGGAGTGCAACAGAAATGGTTAGCCAGATCAAGGTGTGTGTGATATACGTCATATGGTTCACTCGGACGAACTATTTACGATTAGTGAGCACAACAGAAACGGTTCAACTTAACAAGATGTGTGTGATATGTGGGATACAATTCACATGGATGAACTGTTTGCGGTGAGCCAAAAGAGCACAAATGAGTGTAAACAAGATATGTGTGATACGCGACAAACAGCTGACCCAGATGAATTGTTTGCGATGAGAAATTACAATGCAGACGGTTAATATAGTTAGTTCGTGTGCGATTCTGTGTGTACGAAAAACTTTGAAAAGGCAAACTAGTTGCTTGCGGTGGCTAGGAGTATCGCACATGAGGCGTCTGCGAGTACTCGTGTGCAATGACTAGTAAGCTACACATACGTTTCCTTATGTTAACACATGTATGAATTTGCAATATGGACAGTTAATACGCAAATGCCTTCTGGACATCGGGCACCCGCTTAAACTCAATGAAGTGTGTACGATACTAATACTTTCCATGAAAATTTAAGAACTTGGCTAACAACATTTGAGTAACATATATATAGTGGTTACACTTTATGACAAAAGGAGGATCTTCATAACACGGTTTTGACAACCATATTGTCCATATCTACATACTTAACATTTTTTGACTATGTATCTACATACTTAACATAGTAACAACTATCACATTTTATGAGGCTGAGGGCCAACAACCATATGGTCCATATCTACATACTTAACATAGTAACAGCTAGCACATTCTATAAAAGAGGCTGAGGGCCAACAACCACAACTATCCGCTGGAAGCAGCTTGATCACGGTGACTCGACATCTCGTCAATGAAAAGGAAGAGCCCTCCTGTGCCTTGGTAGAGCATGAGTAGAACAATGTCTCCAATTTTCCAATATGGATGCATTGCCATGACAAGCGAGAACTTGTTGATTTGAATGGTTCCTTTTCTGCGGAAAATGCAGTACATTGCAATCACTTTGGTGTTATTGGCAGGCACAAGTTAATTCGACCATGCCAGGAAATCGATCCAGGAACTGCTACAACGGGCAATTTCTGTTGAAATGTAGAATAAAAACCAATTGTAACATATCGTTGAAGATATATATATATATATATATATATATATATATATATATAGTTTATGAGCATCAAAATAAGACTTTTTACCATCATTTTGTGCACACAATTGGTCTTGTTCAATGTGTGCTCCATAGGTATAATTAATTCCATCCAAAATCCAGCATTCATACACTATGCTATCTCTGACAGATTATCAACAAAGTTTACGGCATGCTTCAAGTCCTTCCAGTGAAATTTGGTACGCTTAGTAACATACAGATCATTCACTATGCATCCAACATATCCTTCTTAAAAGGTGGAAATGTATTATTTATTCAGAACATGGCAAAAGAATATATAGTGCGCATAAATTGGTAAATAGAATTTGTTACTACCTAGGAATGGAGTTAGAAAATGAAATCACAATTAGTTGCTTAAATAGTGATCAATTAGTCAGAACAAATACCTCAATTTTGCTAAGTAATATGCCAGCATGGAGAAAGTTGAAAGGGCACTAACCTCAATAAGACTTCGATCGGCTGATGACGTTGGGGAAGTAAACATCCATGTTAATTAGACCAGGCTATGGTGCACGCACTAGAATTTATTGCCAGCTTTCAGTTCATAACACTTAGACATTTTTCTCCAAAGGTTCGCAGCAAAATAGGAGTGACCATCTTTATCAAGTTTTACGCTAACCATCATTGTAAATCCATGTTGCGTTGTCAATATGACATCCATGGAGTCATCAACAAAGTAAAGCCCAAGATTTCCTTCTACTCCTGTTCTTGCAAAGCAAGGGATGTACTACTTGAAATGAAAATTAAGGTCGTAAATTAGATATATTGAAATAACAGAGCAAGATGCAAATATGGGAGTAACTCATAGAACAGATCAATATATAGATGAAAGCAAAGTACAAAAATATATAATTAAAAATAGATAATGTAACAAAGATTTGATGGAAATATGGGAGTGACCAAATGAACAATACATCATATATTTTCCTAATATAGGGGGAATCAGCTTCGACATCTAGGCTGCACGTGGCACCGCACCTTTTATCCAAATATAGCAACAGACGGTATATGTTCACAAATTTAGGCCACGCCGGCCATGGTAGGTTGAGACTGAACATACCGAGCGCTCCCTGAAGTCATTCGGAATGGTGAAATAGAACTTCGTTTCCGACTGGCCGCGACCACACTTGCCCGATTTGTGCTCGCACTGTGGACATATGAAGGAACACCCACGAATCAGCTAGAACAAAAATGAATCCATGGTGATTTCTGCCAGTTGATTAACAGCGAAGGACGGACTGCGATAAAAGATGAGTGAATATTTCACTAAGTTGATTACCTTCTCCATGAGAAAAATCCCCAGCCCAATCCCGCAGAAAACCCCAATCCACCCGAGTCGAGAATGTCGGTGCAGATAGGGGGCGAAAATCAGTAGGGGAAAAATCCCGTGCCATTTGGAGTGCGAGCTCGCCCGCCGACAACAGTCGTTGAGCTTAGGGTGGACGCTGATACCTCTCCAACGTATCTACTTTTCCTAGCGCTTTTCCTCTTGTTTTGGACTCTAATTTGCATGATTTGAATGAAACTAACCCCGGACTGACATTGTTTTCAGCAAAACTACCATGGTGTTGTTTTTGTGCAGAAATAAAAGTTCTCAGAATGGAATGAAACTTTGCGAGGATTTTTTATATAATAAAAGAGAATTTGTGGAGCCAAGAACCAACAGAGGGGGGGAACCTGGGTGGGCACAACCCACTAGGGCGCACCCCCTCCAGGCGTGCCCAGGTGGGTTGTCCCCACCTGGTGGCCCCGCAGACCCTGAAACTTACGCTATAAAATCCTATTTTTCCGGAAAAAATCAAGGAGAAAGAATTACCGCGTTCCATGAGACGGAGCCACCGTCACCTCCTGTTCTTCATCGGGAGGCCAGATCTGGAGTCCGTTTGGGGCTCCGGAGAGGGGGGTCTTCGATCTTCATCACCACCAACCCTTCTCCATCGCCAATTCCATGATGCTCCCCTCTGGCAATGAGTAATTGCTTCCTAGGCTCGCTGGTTGGTGAGGAGTTGGATGAGATTAATCATGTAATCTAGTTAGTTTTGTCAGGGCTTGATCCATAGTATCCACTATGTTCTGAGATTGATGTTTCTATGACTTTGCCATGCTTAATGCTTGTCACTTTGGGGTTGGGTGCCATGATTTTAGATTTGAACCATTTATGTTATCGCCAATATATCCATCTTCTAGATCCGATCTTGCAAGTTATAGTCCCTACTATGTGTTATGATCCAGCAACCCCGGAGTGACAATAGTCGGGACCACTCCCGGTGATGACCGTACTTTGAGGAGTTCATGTATTCATCGTGTGTTAATGCTTTGTTCTGGTTCTCTATTAAAAGGAGGCCTTAATATCCCTTAGTTTCCAATTGGAACCCGCTGCCACGGGAGGGTAGGACAAAAGATGTCATGCAAGTTCTTTCCATAAGCATGTATGACTATAATGCATGCCTACATTATATTTATGAACTGGAGCTAGTGGCATATCGCCCTTGGTTATGACTGACACATGATGAATATCATCCAAGAAATCTCCGATACAATGCCTACGATCTTCCTACATATTGATCTTGCTAAGTTACTACTATTGCTGTTTGCTATTGTCACTACTACATAACTATTGCTGCTATCACTACTATCAAAGCTATCATATTATTATGCTACTGATCATTTTGTTGCAGATAATTAATCTCCAGGTGTGGTTGAATTGAAAACTCAACTACTAATACTTGCAAATATTATTTGGCTCCCCTGGTGTCTAATCTATAAATTTGGGTTGAATACTCTACCCTCGAAAACTATTGTGATCCCCTATACTTGTGGGATATCAAGACCTTTTTTCTGGTGCCGTTGCCGGGGAGCATAGCTATATTTGTTGAGTCACTTGGGATTATTATGAATTTGTCACTATGAAGAATCTGAAGGATGCTAAGACCAAGCTTTTTCCCTCTAAGACGGGGGGAGGTAAGGAACAACCATCTAGCTCTGCTTTAGATTCACCTTCTGTTATAAGTAAACTTGCAACACCACCACATTCTATTAATCCTAATATGTCGCAAGTTGCTGATGATGCTACTTCTTCTATGAATGACACTTATGATGATGCTAGTACCTTGCTTGATGATGATGTGCCACTAGGTGAATTTCTTGATGAACAAATTGCTAGAGTACGACAACATCATATTGTTGAAACTGATGATGAGCTTGAAACTGAAAATCTTGAAACACCTAGAAGAACTAGCCCTCCTAGATATGAATTGCCTAAGGTACCGAAAGGTTATTTTATGAATGAGGAGACAACTAGAGACATTATTGCTTGTAAGGATAGAGATGATTTGGAGAAATTATTACGCAAGTATAAAGAAAAATCCATGAATGCTAGAATGCGATATGATCCTAAGTTTGCTACTTCACCTATCTTTATTGATGATAAGGATTATGAATTCTCTGTTGACCCGGAGTTAATTACTTTGGTTGAATCTGATCCTTTCCATGGTTATGAAACTAAAACATGTGTGGCACATCTTACTAAGTTGAATGACATAGCCACCCTTTTTACTCATGATGAGAAAAACTTGCTATTACTATATTCTCAAATTATTTATGTTCTCATTAAAGGGTGATGCTAAATCTTGATACAATACTAATGCTCCTGGTTGTGTGCGTAGTCCCTAGGATATGATTTACTACTTCGCTGAAAAATATTTTCCTGCTCATAAGAAACAAGCTGCCTTGCAGGAAATATTTAACTTTGTGCAAATTGAAGAAGAGAGTCTCCCAAAAGCTTGGGGGAGGCTTCCCCAATTGCTTAATGCTTTGCATGATCATCCTCTTAAGAAAAATGAAATACTTGATATCTTCTATAGTGGACTTACCGATGCTTCTAGGGATTACCTAGATAGTTGTGCTGGTTGTGCTTTCACGGAACGAACTATTAGGCAAGCTGAACAATTATTGAATAACATATGGAAAAATTATGATGATTGAACTCTTCCTAAACCACCGCTTAAAACCACTCCGAAGAAGAGGGGTATTCTATATCTCAGTACTGAAGATATGCAAGAGGCAAAGAAATCTATGAAGGAAAAAGGTATTAAAGCAGATGTCAAAAATTTACCCCCTATTGAACAAATACATGGGCTTGATACACCACCACCTCCTAAGGTGGTAGAGGTAAATTCTCTAATGAAACTCAATGATAATGACAATCCTCACAATATGCACCCTAGCCAAGCCTTTATGAGTTTGAAAATTACATTAGAAAGCAAGATCACTTCAATGCAAATGTTATGAAACAGTTGAAATACAATTCTGATATGATTGCTCGCTTGAGTGACTTGTTATTTAGAATCTCAAATGATATTAGAGTTGTGGAAAAACATGCTTCTATGGTTCAAACCCAGTTAGAACAAGTTTCTAAATCTCAAAGAGAGTTGCTAGATGAAATGAATAATAACATACATGACTTTGTTGTTAGAGTAGCAACTAGAGGAGGTAAAATGACCTAGGAACAACTTTATCCTGAGGGACACCCAAAAAGAATTGAACAAGCCTCTCAAAGAGCTAACACTGATGCACGTAGTCCTTCTAAAAATCAAAAGAAGAAGAAAAATGATAGGACTTTGCATGCCTCTAGTGAACCTGAAGTAGAAAAACCACCTGGTAATGAAGTTCCTATCTCTGATGCTGAAACTCAACCTGGTAGTGAACACTCACCTTCTCATAATGAAAAAGTTAATGATGAGGTTCATGAAGATACTCAACTAAACAATAAAGAACTAGTCAATAATGTTGAGATAGAACCTGGAGTTGATCTTGATAACCCACAACCTAGAAATAACAGATATGATAAAAGAGACTTTGTTGCTAGAAAACACGGTAAAGAAAGAGAACCATGGGTTCAAAACCTATGCCGTTTCCACCCAAGCCAACTAAAAAGAAAGATGATGAACAAGCCAGTCTTTTTGCGTACTCGCTTGACTGATATTCTTAAAATGTCTCCTTATGCAAAGTACATGAAAGACGTCATCACCAATAAGAGAAAAATACTGGAAGCTGAAATCTCCATGCTTGCTAATTATAATTTTGAAGATGGAGTAGCTAAGAAACATGGAGATCCGGGAATACCAACTATACCTTGCTCCATCAAAAGAAATTATGTGATAACTACCTTATGTGATTTGGGAGCTGGTGTTAGTGTTTTGCCTTTCTCTTTATATAAAAGACTTGATTTGAATAAACTCACACCTACTGAAATATCTTTGCAAATGGCTGACAAATCTACTGCCATACCTATCGGTATTTGTGAGGATGTGCCCTTTGTTGTTGCTAATGTTACTATTTTGACTGACTTTGTTATACTTGAGATGCCTGAGGACGACAACATCTCGATTATCCTTGGTAGACCCTTCTTGAATACTGCAGGGGCTGTTATTGATTGCAATAAAAGCAAGGTCACTTTTCATATCAATGGTAATGAGCATACGGTGCACTTTTTGAAGAAAAAATTCCAAGTGAATGGTATTAATGTTATTGAAAAATCTCCGACAATCACTATTGGAAGTTTTCAACTACCTCTACCTACTGTTAAAAAGAAATATGAAATGCTTATTGTTGGGGACATTCATATCCCCGTTGAGGTAACTTAGTGATTTATGCATGTTCTTCGGTTTCATGCTAATCGAAAGTTGTTCTTAATAAGACCTGATTGACCTTATTAATGGATCATTTTTGAGAGGTATGAAGTTGATGAATTTAGTGAGCACTACCTTCTGTACCTACCTTTTGTTTTCTATTTGTATTAGTTAAACAAAATAAAATGCCATGTTTTGTCTGTTTTCTGAATTTACCTGGAATAAAAAATGACCAAAAAAGATAAGTTCTTAGAATGCTCTGAAAATTTAATACATTCTTCTGAATATTTAAGAATTTTCGGTGCAAATAACATCAGAGGGAGGTGCACCAGGTGGGCATAGCCCACCTGGGCAGTCCAGGACCCCCAGGCGCGCCCTGGTGGGTTGTGGTCCCCACGTGGGTCCTTCACTTATCTCTTAATATCACATCATCACCTACCTCCAGAAGAAAAATCACCACTGCTCTCTCTCTCTCTCGTGTTCTTGCTCTCAAACCCGTGGATTTTAATCTCTTTGCTCGAATCTCCGTTTCCAAACTGTTTCGGGGGATTGTTGCTTGGTATGTGACTCCTCCGTTTGTCCAATTAGTTTTTGTTTTGGTGGTTTATATTTTGAATAATTAGCTACTCTTGGTGCTGCTGTAGATGAGCTTGCATGTTGAATTCTTAGAGTTCTAAGTACTTTGAATGCTTGCTATGGCCTGTATGCATCCCTATGAGTAGTTGCTATCAATCTTGTAAATTTTTGTTGAGAAAATTTTGTGGACTAAAAATTTCAGAATTTTTTTTCATAGAAAAAACATGAGTATCTTTAGCAAGTTTGCTTCAAAGAAGAACTCCAAGGGAGTGATTAGGGAGTCATCTGATAGTGATCTCCACCCCCGGAGATTGCCGGAGGTACGGCCGTGCGAATGGCCGCATAACCCGTTCATGGAAGGGGCCGGAATCCTTCAAGAGTTTGCACAATATGCTGCTAATGCCGGCCTCACCGACTTCATCGCAGCTGAATGTGAATAGTATCATCTCCTCACAGACTCCTTTGTGAAAAGTTTTACTTTTCTTCATAGGAATAATCCCCCTGAGGTACTGTTTAATTTATATGTTGAACCCCACCAGATACCGCTTACTAAATTTTGTCAAATATGCTTGCTTCCTTCTGATGGTGGTTTGGTAGAGCCTAGGCCTACAGAGTTTGAAGGCTTTTATCGTACTTTGACAGCGGTTGATGAGAGAGGGGTGTCGAGTATCACCGCCGCTGGCTTGCATTTTCCTGTTGTGCACTATTTTGCTCTTTTCATTGCAAAATGCTTGCTTGCTAGAGAGATGGTGGGTGCACTCAGTGCCCCAGACCTTGCTGTTTTACACTGTGCACTTGAAGGCAACAACACTCATAGCTTGGGAGCTATTGTGGCACATCGCCTTCACATTAATAAATCCAAGGGTAAAATACATGGTGGCATTTACGCTACTCGTTTGGCGGCTCACTTTAACGTTCAGATACACTTGCATGATTATCCTTTGCCCAAGGTTTGCCTAGATCACGCGGCCATGGAACACCACTAGTTTATTGCTACAGATTACCCTAACATCCCTATTCTGTATAACCTGGTTTTCACTGTGAGAACTCATGATATTATTCCATTGCCTGCACCTGCTTTGTTTGATCCTATTGCCAGGTGTGGATACAGGATTATGCCTGCGGATATCATCGCCTACCGGAACAACCAGGCTGCAGCAGAGGAGGAGCCTCAACAGTGGGATCCACAGGTGCCCGCTCCTCAGCAGTTCGACATGGGACCCCATGGTTTCTTCGACTACTGACTGATTACCAAGATAGGCCAAAAGCCTAAGCTTGGGGGAGTACGCATTTCCACCGACATTACATTCATGTTCACACACTTCATTTGTCGGTGTCCACACTCTTTCATCGTATTATCCATGTTAGATTTATTTTCTCACTTTCTTCTTGTGTGTTTGAAAAACTTTGAGAAAATCCAAAAATATTTCCTACTTTTTTTTATTTTTCTTTCTAGAGTAGTTAGTTGTAGCACTAAAAAGAAAACTCAAAAGGCTTTCCTTGTTCTTGTTTAGCTTGTTGGGAGCTTTCTCGTGTAAATAGTTTTTCTTGTTTTTTGCTTTTCCCTTTTATTTGCTTGTTCAAGAAAACCAAAAACTCCAAAAATATTTCAGTGTGTTCTCTGAATTTCTTTTCTTTTTATTGAGTCGTACCGAGGAGAAGACCACGATGAAAATGTTGAGTGGCTCTCATATCCATTATCGTTGATCTAACAAAGAGCCCATTTTACCTTGTCTTCTCATGTTGAATAAAATGTTTGCAGACTCCAGCTTAGTCCATGGTACTCTTGCACCATTATTTTCATATCGTTCGGTCGTGCAAGTGAAAGGCAATAATGACGATACTCGATGACCTGGCTGTGGCAGAGAGAAACAGGTATGAACTCGACTTGTTCTGTTTTTGTAAATATGTTTAACATAGTATCCAGGCTTCAGCCCATTATGATTAAAAATGTTTGCAATGACAATTAGAGATTATAGTTTCTCATGCAATGCATAAGTAGCTAGGGGTGGATAATGATTTGTCTTGGATATCAACATTGCGTTAAAATGATTGTGGTGTAGTATGATGATATGGTATCCTCCTTTGAATGTTCGAGTGGCTTGATTTGGCACATGTTCATGCATGTAGTTGAATCAAAACCAACAGAGCCTCTATGATATTTATGTTCATGGTGTTCATATCCTACTCATGCTAGTGTCCAATGTTACTTACACTACAAAAAAATACACTTTCGTGATGATACGTGTTTGTCACAGTAGGTCACGTTTTCTGTCATGCATGTACATCCATGACAAATTTATGACAGAATCAAGATAGTCATACCTGTGCTGTCGTAGAAGTGTTTCATGACATTACCAAAATTATCATCACTGAAGTGTCCACTTCCGTGACGACAAATCGCGTGTCACAGAAGTGCTTTCGTCAAGGGTGATCGACATGTGGCATCCACCGTAACAGAACGCCGTTAAGCTATCGGGTCTGGTTTTGGATCCGATAACCCGTTAACAGCCACGACCAATGGGGATTTTCCACGTGTAAAATCATCATTGGCTGGAGGAAACACATGTCGGCTCACCACTGGGACAGATGTCATCCACTCATTGGACCCAAAGCGCCTATGATACGTCGACACGTGGCACGGCCCAATAGAGGCCCATTCCTGTGAAAAGGCCGGCCTGTTTGACTTGGCCAAAAGGTGGCGGGACGGCCCACAACAAGCCTGTTAGCGACATGTTCGCATATAGCCCATTTACAGCCCGCTAACCTAGGGCCCATTTACGGCCTATCCGAATTAGGCCCAGTAGCGTCATCTGGGCCGTCCAATATAATTCCAGCCCGTTTTAACTTCTGGCCCATGTATGGCCCATGACGTCTTTCGGCCCGTATGAGGCCCTTATTACTCTCGGCCCATTAACGGCCCATGGTAAAACTGGCCCGTAATGAACAGTGTATCACTTTATACCCATTAACGGCACGTGGTGAAACTGGCCCGTAATGAACAGTGTATCACTTTATACCCATTAACGGCCCATTATTCCGTTGGGCCATTTCTAGCCCATGTTATCTTTCGGCCTTCTCGGGGCCTATTTATTCTTGGGCTCATTTCCACATTCGTTTATTTATGGCCTGTTACTGTCATTTTCTGCTTGTGGGCCAAATTCAGTCATGGTTACAGTCGGCCCATTTGTGGCCCGTTAATACGTTGGGCCGTTTTCATAGCGTCATCAAAATACGGCCAGTTAACGACGAACCGTTATGGTCGGCCCATGAATGGACGATTTCAACTCTAGCCCATTTACGGCGATAATGTGGTCTGTTATTGGCCCATGTTTGGCCAACCGATCATAAGCCCGTAGAAGGCCCATTGATTATATGGCCCATAGAAGGTCCATTGTGTCTACGGCCCGTATAAGGCCCATTGTTTCTACGCCACGTAGAAGGCCCATTGTTTCTATGGCCCTTAGAAGGCCCATTGTTTCTACGGCCCGTAGGAGGCCCATGTTAACTACAGCCGGTGGGCATCAAAGTTCGCCAGCAGTGAAAATATAGGGAACGCCCTACACTATACAAAAATAGCTTGCTGTTTTCTTCAGCCGGTGGCTGCACGTTAATAACAAATTTTGTATCGCACCAAAACAAATTACAACTATAAAACAAAAGGAAGGTTGGCATAAAAGTTAACAGTCTAGCAGATAAATGCACCACCAGAAGTTTAGAAGCTTGGTTCATTTGACCTGACTGTTACGTTTTCATGCTGTATTGTCCGACGGAGCACCATAACCTTCACCTTCAGTTCTCCTAGGCTCCTGAACAACATAGAAAATGTCTGATAGTCTGGTTTCAAAACTATACATCGAACAATATCTCTCCTTGATTCACAAAGGGTCTCTGTTAGGGAATGGACTTGTGTCTGGAGCGCAGATACAACATTGTTTTGAGCTTGCATACCTTGATCATGAGGCAGTTTGGACAAGATTGCCTTAACAACCAAGCCAGTATTACGCATGAACGTGCTTTTGGCACTGTTAGTGGACATGTACTGACCCACTGCAGCAAGAGCTGACATTACGGTTATAGTTGCCTCGCCACCTTCAGAAGGTGGCGGTTCCACCATTTTTTCCGTAGCTCACTGAAAAGTTGTAGTTTACATTAGTAGTACCAGAACAGAAGATATTAAGGAGGAAGCAAAACTAAGCAAAATAGCTTTGGTCTATATACAAAACTTATTCTGGTGAACCCATGTAAAATAATAGTTGTATTTTGCAAAGTACATAATAAAACCAGGTTCCAAACATACGACCATGTACCATCGCTAATGTATTGTAAATTTCTTCACATTGTATTGAGGGCCAAGGATAAAGAGACGAAGTTTATAATATGGTAAGCATAGTACGACATCATTCATATCACAAAACAACTGAGAACAGACAAATAGGCAATTGTAACGTTGTGTGGGCAAGTCCAGCACGGAACTAGATTACAGGTCAAGATCAAAGGAACATCACTCCTCTCTTTTAAACCTTGTAAGGTGCAATGATACGCTAAGACAATTGTGTATAAAATTGAAAAGGGTAATAGACATTGGCTGCAAACCATGTAGTTCAAGGCACAAGTCAGAGTAAGTAGTAGTTAAAAGGCATGAGGATTAAGGACTTACAACAGCGGCTTTGACTGGTGTAGTCATGCCCTTCTTCTTGTTGGTGTGACAGTCCTTGAAGATTTCGACATCATTTGGTTTAGGTACTTTTTGGTCCTTGCGGGCTTTCCTCTGCATTTGGAACAAGTCAATGTAGATCTGATAATATGGTACAACGAAAAGAGTGAAACAACAGCTAATTACAAGAGCCTCGCAGTGTGCAATATAGCTACGAGATCCCGTCGTCTGTTGGAATTTCACTTTCGTATGGTTGGCCTTGTTCTTTGAACAGTTCATGTACAAGAAGATAGATGTGTGTGGCACATGCGTAAATAGGACTTCAACATGTGATCTGATCACATATATATATATAATGTACCTGATACTTAGGATCGGACCAGTGTTTAACGAGGCCTCTCCAGTCTTCATCAGATATATTTTCCACTAGAGATGTTTGGGTAAGTTCACTATTAGCCTAGCCTTCAAAGTGAGTTTTCCTCATATACCGATACTGTCGCAGAGCAGACTTGAAAACATGGGTGCAAGCTTGTCTGGTTGCATCATCTTGGCTATCCAACTTGAACCTCATCTATTGAAAATTATGGGAGTCTCATTATCAGCAACCAAGAAAGTATTGGACAGAGCAAGACGATATTACTAGTTTCCATACATAACCATACTTACATATAAATGGTCGAGGAAGGTGTTGAACTGGGTTTCATCTTTGTCATTCTTGTACTGAATCCATGTTGGGAGGATATGTACATGACACCTAATAGCAACCGCTGCCTCTGATACTAACTTGGCTGACTCTGTAGCATCACGTGGCCTTTTTAAACCTACCTCAAAACGGATCTCCATTCTTCCTCCTCTAGATTTAGTTAACCTATCGAGCATTATCCCTGATGTTTGTTTCCTCTTGCGCCTAGGTGCTAGTCCAACAACAAACATAGGAAGTGTTAGTGTACATGAAACTGTGAGACTACATATAAAGAAGCCTGCAACTATAACTTGACTCCAGCAACTACCTTCTTGCTGTTGAAGCTCACAAAGTTCATCTGATCTTGCCAACTCATCTTGTGTCAAGAGTGCTTCGAAAGTAGTGTCAGGTGGCAAGGGAGCTTGCGAACATGCTGCTAGCTGAGTTGACGAATGAGTAAATCATGTAGCTGGTGGTACTGTGGAAGGTCTTGCAAAAACTAGGGTTGTCTCTGCTTGTTTGGTGGCAGCTATTTTTTTTGTTTGGCTTGTTCTACAGCTCGTGTAGCATGGGATACCCTATCGGTACAATTTTCCGCTGGACTTTGACCTTCTATTGCACCATCAGTACTAGCAGAATCTGCATGATTGTTCTGCTTCCCTTTCCCCGTCGTTCTGTCTTGCTTCCTCTTTCTCTGTGCCATGTTAAGTCAAGCCGACAAGAAAAACGAATAACAATTTAGTTCTTCAGAACAAATGTACTTTGATGTAAGAACATGGTGTGATAGATAGATATTGTATGTTCTAGAAATAGGAACACGTGTCTTAGTCACAAGTATAATGTGTAAAGTAAGCAGATGAAATTCAACAAAATTAGAAGCAATACAAGCTAGACATCATACATAACATGCAACCACATATAACAATGCCAAGTTAGAGGGAGCACCTGTGATGGTGCACTAGGGGAGACATGCTCATCACCAACACAGCTATGTTGAGTGTCTATGCATGTGTTGTCTTGGAAATCATCTTGGGGGGATGGAGGAGTAGAATCTTTAGAGGCCCTCCATTTGGAAGGAGCACCTTCAACCGCTGCCTTGCTAAATTCCTTCTGCTTTATTGATTTTGAATTGTCAAGTAAAACTGACAAGAAAAAGTAATAAAAATCACTCTTCAGAACTCATTCATGCATGATACTAACAATCACTACTTTGATGTAAGGCAAACACATGATTCCAGGATGGAATAATACGAAAAACAGGACGGCATGGCATATTCACAACTGTTTGTGTAAACTAAGCAGAAACCATTTCACCAAATAAGAAGCAATGCAAGGTAGACACCACGTGAAAAATGCAACCAATATGACTCTGCCAAGTTAAAAGTGTCCCATCATAAATGGCATTTCAACAAATTAGAAGCAGTGCATGCTACAAATCATATCAAAGATGCAACTAATATCACACTGCATATACTGACGGTGTCTCGTCATATTGATTTATGCGGGATACAAAAAACAATAGTTTTATGTGAGGACATGCTTAATAGATAGATGTACTATGTACTAAATATAGGAAGGCATGTCACATTAACAGGTATAATGTACTCCCTCCGTCCGAAAATACTTGTCATCAAAATGGACAAAAAGGGATGTATCTAAAACAAAAAATACATCTAGATACATCCCCTTTTATTCATTTTGATGACAAGTATTTCCGGACGGAGGGAGTATAAGCTAAGCAGAATAGCACATGCAGTTTAACCAGATTGGAAGAATTACAATCTAGACACCATATGCAACATGCAACCACATATCACGCTACCAAGTTAGAGCAAGCACCTGCGATGCTAGTGTAGGGGAAATGCGGTAATCAACTACAGAGCTACGTTCACTATCTTCATCTAGCCTTGCTGTTTCTTGAGAATCATGTCGGGAGGCTGATGCTGCATTCTTTAAATGAGGAGTAATCCACTTGCCTGACTGCCTCATCATAAGTGATTGATGAGGGATACACAAGAACATTAGTTTGATGTAAGAACATGGTTAATACATAGATGTACTAGTATGTACCAAAAACAGAAAGGCATGTCATATTCAAAGGTATAATGTGTAAGCTAAGAAGATTCAATTTAACCAAATTGGAAGCAATACAAGCTAGACATCCGGCTGGAGTGGTGAGCATGATCATCTAGAACCTGAGAGCCTGGTGGGAGGTGGGCTGCTTCGCCACCATCGCGGCTTTTTAGTTGGCTTCCAGGTGATGCCTCTCTTTGCTGGGCTTTTCACTGGCTCGGCCAGTGCCTTGACTAGCTATTTGTCTTCTGGTGCTCACGGGATGGTGGTTCATGTAAAAAATATCTTTCCTTATCTTAATAAAGACCTACTTCGGCCTTTCAAATACAAGCTAGACACCATATGGAACATGCAACCACATATGACACCGCGAAGTTAAAGCAAGCACCTGGGATGGTGGTTCATTGCGAGCGAGGTCATCAACTCCAGAGCTACGTTTACCGTCTCCATCTGCTCACACTGCACCCTTTATAGGATTGTAACATGTTGTGCTTACCCGCGTACAAAGCTGGAGCAACTTCTCTCTTTTCTTTTATGCTTCTCTCAAGGTAGACTCTGAAATACCCTTGCATAAAAACACAATGGTGAGAGTATGGGTGAAGTGTGTGCAAAACTAGTGCACTGTAAAATTAGTAGATACCAGGTGGCTAAAAAATAGATGACAGGAGACATATGATAGCTCTACAACATTGCATGGCAAACAAAATTAGATTCTACTCCATATGATTTCGTAATATATGAGCATAGGAAATGCAGGTACTCCTCCAGCACAACACCACATGTGGTCATATCAAGATAACAGTCGACTAAAAATAAATAGGTCAGTCGATTTTCTTAATGAACCATCCGATCTATAAGGAACGGGCAGATGGCCTTCGTCTACCTCCCGCCAGTCACTGTTGACGATCTTTCTCGAACCGCTAGCGACCACCGGCCCAGACCCCTGCCTCCGCCGCCCCGCCCTCCCCTTGACCTCACACCACCGCCGTGCTTGGTAGCGACCCTAGGCCATCAATTTAACCCCGGCCGACCTCCAGATCGGGCGCCAGTAGCTCTAGGCCCCACATGCCCCTAAGATAAACACCGAGGCGCTGCTTCCCCAGCGTAATAGGCGAACTAGCGCCTGTTAGGCCGGGGAATGCTTCCGTTAATTTGGAATCAACTGACCATGAATTCAAATTCAGGGGGCGACGGACCTCTAGCTAAGGTGAAATAGTATATGAGGAGAAACCTTATGCATCGCGAGTTACTAGGAACATCTAGTATCAAGAAGAAGCAGTCAACTAGTGTCTTCTGTGGGATGAATACCGTGTAAGTAGACACGCAAGATTTGCATGAATAAGGGAAGAGGAGTACCATTTTCGGTTGCCGGTGTGGTCGCCTCCACATGTCGCGCCGATCTTCTTCTTTTTGCCGGGGAAACCGATGTTCTAGAGGGTGTAGGCTTGTATGAACCCATGGCCAAATTGTTGACTGTGTTGCCGTGGCTGTATGTCGGCGGAGGGGAAGTAGATCCGAGGCGGCGAAGGACGGCATAGCAGGAACAACTCTAGTGCGGTGGAGGGTGGCGAAGTTGGAGCGGCAGCGGTGAGGCGCAGGACGACGTGGTTGAACTGGCTCAGGTACGGACGGCTCGGCCTCGGCTTCAACTACTAGCCGTGGAGGGCGTTGTGGTTGAGGTTGCGGTGGACGACGTCGTCGGGGTATCGGCTCCGGCGTGATGGAGGAGGGCAGCGGTTGATGGGTGGAATGGGGTGGCGGACGGAGGACGCCGGGGTTTCGCGGCTGGTGGAGAGGTAGTTTTTGCGCCCACGGAGTACGAATGGGGAATCAGATGGGTGGGCGGGGGGGGGGGGGAAGGGGGGAGAACCATGTTTCGGTCTGGGACGCGCTTGTTTTGGATTTTTTGGACAGATGATGGGATGCGCTTGTTTGAAATTTGCGGAAAGTACAAACTTTTCCCCCCTCTTAAATTTTAGACCTACTGCGCGTCCGGGGTAGGATGGTAATCCCAGGTGTCCCAAATAGTGGGCGGGAGTGATTTTGGCCGCGTGCATGTGTGCTTAGGTGGCCATTGTGTATGGTTGTTTTTCGGGGCAGTTGCGTGGTGTCTAGATGAAGCTACAAACCTAGCCCGGTTTAGACATTTGGACGTCGGGCCGGTAGGTTTCACGGGCCGGAGTTATTAGAAAAGTAATTTCCTTGTACTACCAAACATTGGTCTCACGCGGTTTCGGGCGAGTAGAGGCTCTTTTGGCGCTTCGTTCGAAATTTTGAAACACAAGCATTCACGTTTAGAGTACTCTTGAACTTTGAGGATTGACTTAAATAGACAACATTAAATCTGACCTTGTATGTTTGAAAACCTCATTCAATTATCCTCTTCTTTTTGAAATTTTGACACTTGAAAATCCTGTAACTACGATTATTTTGGAATGGAGGAGCTAAATTAGAATCTATTCTGTACACGACTACATATGCTATTATGTACAAAATCAGAGCAAATATTGGTGCCCCCATAATTTAGGTATGATTTACAAATGCCATGATATCAAATTCAAATAATTGAATGGACTTCATGTTGAATTCGATTTTTAAAACCACTTTAAGTTGAATTCAAATGTATGCTAGTTCATAGGTAGCTATTTATAATGTTCATTGTGTAACTTTCGTATGTATAATGTGCTTTACACACACAACATGAACTATACTCACGTTTATATTCGATTGCTAAAGCGATGCATTGTCTGGAGTTCAAAAACTAACTATGTGGATCAATTGTGTCGAATAATAACATAGACATGCTCAAATTCGATAGAATCTAGATGTCTGATGGATCAATGACCATTCCTTATGCGAATTGCAAATACCATGATCCCATCCTAATATTTGAATACAATTTACATATTTAATCAATGTGTACAGCAGTCTTGTACGTGTAGTTTCACTCTCCATCGGTGGTCTCTCACACATGCTCACACACTCTCTCCCGATGTGTCTTTCTCGCACACATGCTCTTGATATAACCCTCCCTCCCTCTCGTAACCATTTATGACTGTTTTCACTAACCTTTATCACAAGCACTCTTCCTCTCACAAGCATACACATGCACAATCCCCATCGACCCTTTATATATACATAGACCTGCCTACGTGTCTCCTGTACGCACATTATCTTTAGGCATGTCTCTCACGCATTGTCTCACACCTCTCTTCCTAATCGATGAGTATGATTCTAGCAGAGCATTCGGTAGGATGCCCCTTAAAGTTAGGTTGGATGAATAGTAATATCAGAGATAAAGGGGTTACCTTAGTTCGAGAACCTAGGGTTACAAATCCTAGCCGGCTTTGTCAGTGGACATAGAGTCCTTCACAATTATGCTATCGTTGTCTTGTACGACTAGTCATCCATGGGTCTCCCTAAATGCATCACGGGCCGACCAATGTGGTGCAGGACGGAACCGAACGAAGGGCCTCACCTCGACCCACCGAACCTCACGCGGTGACACACCCTCTGCCCCCACGTCTCGTTATCTTCTCACACCCACACATACCAACACAGACACCACACACAAAAAATATATTCTCCTGGTGCCTCTATCCACTCCCCCTTGCATATAAACACTCAAGGGAATCTCTCGCCATGACGTCATATTCGTCTCTCTCTCTAGACCACTCTCATTTCTCGTGCTATCTCTCCCACGCCCCCCTATCGGCCCCTCTATCCATGCCTCTCTCGAATACGTAATACACACACATACCTCTCTAGGCCCTGCCAAATGCATCAACTACACATTCACACATGTTACATCACGTACCCCATTGATCTAAAAAGCCCTCTCTTCACGTTTATTTCGCATACAACATTCCTTTTGAATAAAGTGTGGCCAAAAAATGTTTTACAATTTCTACATATATACAACATTACAAAGTTATATGGAGGAGTATGAATGCTTGCATTGCATGGTGCCCACAATGATATTTATTCCGCACTGTGATTTTGTATATTTTTATACTATATATAAAGTTAGTCATAATAAAGAGAAACGAAGAGCATCTCTCTCTCCATCGCATACCCTCTCTCTACGCCCCTTTCATGTACGCACACAAACTATCTCCAGGTCCTCTAAAAGTAAGCCCCCAGCACATTCACGCATGTTTCATCTTTCTCTCACGATATATACAGTCACGATCATTGTATTTAAAGCGAAAGCACGATATGTACATTGGACTTCATAATCCACTCATTACGGTCACCATTTATATTTTTTGCTTATTATACAGTCACGGCTCACCGTACAACTCTGTATTTGCTCAAGACACGACTAGTTGACTAGTTAAATGCTCCAGGTGGCACCTCTAGTTTTGCATCACATTATCTCACTACCATCGGGCCCACCTGTCGGCTTGTATCCACTCTACATCTACACTCTTATAAAATACTAGCAAGATGCCCATGCGTTGCACGAAACATCAAGATGCATTTGTATGAGTAGTTTATCTTGTGGGAGAAAAGGATGAACAAGAGAAGGCCTTATTTGCAAGTGTGGAGAGGGGTGTGGGTATCTTTTTTGCAAAATTGTCATAGTTTCCTTCCCATCCGTCAGATATAGATCGGACGGCCTATATTGCAGGATGGCAGGCACATGATCAGCACTGACTATGCTTTTTATAAGAGCAGGGATAAAATACACTCTTATAAAAAAGAGAGTTGGTGATGATGGTGTGCCTACCATCCTACAATATAGGTTGTCTGATTTATATCTGACGGATAGGAAAGAAACTATGACAATTTTGCAAAAAGGTACCCACACACCTCTCCACATTTGCAAATAAGGCCTTCCCTCGTTCATCCTTTTCTCTCACAAGATAAACTAGTCATACAAATGCATCTTGATGTTACGTGCAACACACGAGCATCTTGCTAGTAAGAATGAAAACAAACGACAAAATATATTGGACAGTGGTTCGAAGTCATGACCGCGGGTACAACGGACAAGGAGGCCTTGTATTGGTATGCTGAGCCGTCTGTTTTAACACATAGGAGCTGGTGTGGTGATTATACACACACGCACGCATGCGCACGAGCTGCATGCACGCAACACTCACACGAACACATGCACCCATGCATGAACGCAACACTCACACGTACACATGCAGCCACGCACGCACGCAACACTCACACGCACACACGCATGCATGCATGCACACACCAGTACAGCACAGGACCAACACACTCTCTCACGCTCAAGTGCTCAACCTACACATGCATGCGCAGACATCAGTCCCTGATAGACACATACACAACTAGGTGATTCCCGCGCACGGAGTGGAGTCTTGTCGCGCCTGCGTAAATTTGTGTTTATCTGACCTTTTCCCTATGCGAACTAATAGGTGGGACCCACAAGGAACGTGGTCAATTTAACTAGTAAACATGGTGCCACACAGACTATTTGACTGGTCAACAGAGTGCAATCCGATGCTGAACCGTGAGCAAGTGACCGTATAATCACCGCAAAATGTATGTAGTGGCCATAATTAGCTTATTCTGAAGTTTGGTGAACGTATTACGCTTTTCTCTCTATAGGCCCTCCAAAACTACATCTTTACACGTTCTCGCATGTTACATCTAACAACTATGCAATACATCACTACTACTACACTCTAACACAATAAATCATATGTGTTTTTAGTTTTACTAGATATCATATTGTTACTTAATTATTCAGTTTGCATACATTAAAATTTCCTTTGAATTTATGGCCAGTATCATATACCGCGGGGGAAAAATCCCGCCCTTTCCTGTTTAATCGGGTTTGTATCCATGGGTCGTGCGAAATAGCAAAACTACAGTACTATATACAGTACAAGTGACAGTTCACTGGGCCGTCGTGTCGTGTACTCCTCCGTCGTAAGAGTGGAGTGCTCGCTTTCATAGATCTTCTAGTCCCTTTCGCCGACATGTGGGGCATTAAGCTACCGGTTCCACGTGCCATACCGGAATACAGTGCAGAGCAGCCGGGGTGAAGCACCCAGTCATGGCACCGGCGTAGTAATGAGCAATGAGGCGTCAAATCACAAAGTTGCACCTTTCCCGCAGTTAAGTTGGAGGGACGAAGTAATAATGCTAAAAAAGAAGTTGGAGGGATGAAGCAACCATCATTTCACTCGTTGCTGAATCCGCTTCTCCCTCATCTTCTTCAAGTTAACCACGTGTTGCTTCTGTTGTTGTTCTGCCTCATGTGGGAAGCGGATTGGCTTGGTAAAGCACTGACACGTGGGACCGCATGTTAGCAAACCGCTAGGACAACGTCCCCTAAAAATAAGAAACCTCCCCCGCCATCCGCGCGGCAAAATCACCTCCTTTTTACTAATCTTGATTCTATAATTTTTTAGATCAATATAATTGAGAATTGTATAGATAGCACACAGGAGCAAAACCAAGTGGTACGGTTAAGGGCATCCACAATGTGTAGCCAAATGTGAAAATAGCTTTTGGAATCGTGGGAACCATTGTGGACTGTGTTGCCAAATCCAAAAGGATGGAACCGAAGCTCCCTGATTGATTGATTGAAGGAATAGAAAAATGCAACGTCTCTCCTCTTTCTCCCGTGCTTGGACGCATGTACAATATAGAGGACAGAGTCTACTCCCCTGTCCCTTCTATCACAAATCACAAAGCAGTGAGGTGTCAAATCACAAAGCACGGACGAAGCAACCATCATTTCACTCTTCGCTAACTCCGCTTCTCCATCATCTTCTTCGAGAAACCATCTCACCGCACTAAGCTGGACGGATGACGCTATTGTCTACGAGTAGTACTAGTACATTTACGCGTCCTTTGGTTCAATGGACTTCCTGGATGCAAATCAGGCGGTTGTCTCGACTTGTAGGCGGCACTTGTGAATGACTTACATGGTGTCCCTCAATGGTGTTTTCCATCGAACGCACTTCGCCAAACCACAACGTTCGAGATATCGTCGACGTCACCGCAATGGGGAAGGAAGTAAAATATAGTTACTACCTCCATTTTTTGTACACAAGGCCGGTATATCAAAATTACAATTTGCAAAAGGCCACTAACACTAATCGAGGCAAGATTGATGGGGTTTGCCTCGTACTAGCAACCAAGGACATTAATATCCCCTGCATGCATGCGGAAGTGAGAAGGTTGGTTTGCATGGCGCTGCATTAATCAAGCGATGAGGAGTGAGATGGTTAGCTCTTTGGGCTTTGGAGAAAAAAATACGCATTAATTGACATGTGAAATGAGGATTTGTATTGATTAATCCCGCAAAGGAAAACCCCGCGTTTCTTTTTTAACACTAGTACTCCTAGTACGTAGTACTACGTACTTATCCTGTTTGGGTCTAGGCCTTGCATAGCCATACTTCGCCACACATTTTTGCCAAGCTTGCCTAAAGTTTTCAAAATGAAAAGGAGGTACACTTGCGCACGGTTGTCGCGGTCGCACCGCACCCTCACACGGTCGCTCCTGCACGCCGCGGTTGCACCGCACCCTCACATGCACAGTCACTCCTGCACGCCACAAACCCAACCAAGGAACACACCCTCACTGACATGTGCTGTCGCATGTGAACAAACCAAACTCAGCCATCCTACCGCAGACACATAATTTTCGTTCATAGAGTATGTTTATCGAACCGCATGTTGGGGAGTATCCGTATGGCCCGTGCGGTGGTCTGTTGGGGAAGAAGAAGAGGTGAGGAAGAAGGGTTAGGAGACGTAGGATATTCATCCAACCGCCTGAAATGGTAGACTGACCCAAGTCAGGCGACTTGCATAACAATATATGTTTTTACTACACAACAAAAGATCCATAAAAGCAACAAAATAAAGAAAAACTATCACTACTCGCGGAACGAGACGGCCTCGTCATCTTTGGCTACCAGCACGAACCAGCCGTAGCTGCCGACGTGTGTCTCCGCACCATGGTTGTCCTCGGCCTCCAGCTACTCTTTCACGCAGAGTGTGCGGGCGCTCTGCACGGACGATAGCACCGCCCGGTTCAAGTCGAGGACGTCCGGTTCCGCCTGCAGGAGGGCCTCGATGGCAATGGCATCCGCGCGCTCCATGTCGACTCGAGCCTTCGCTGCCCGGTTCAAGTCCATGACGCCCGGTTCGCCTGCAGGAGGGCCTCGATCAGAGCGGCATCCGCACGCTCCATGTCGAGTTGAGCCTCTGTCGCCCAGTTCAAGTCCGGGACGTCCGGTTCCACCTGCAAGAGGGCCTCGATGGCAGCGGCATCCGTGCGCTCCGCCTCAAGTTGAGCCTCCCCCGCCCGGTTCACATCCACGCATCCGGTTGCGCCTGTAGGAGAGCCTCGATGGCAGCAGCATGCGCACGCTCCGCGTCGAGTTGAGCCTCTACCTCACGGTCCTCCTTTAGTATTGCTAGGTTGAACCGCTGGTCTGCCTGCACCATGGGGGACTCGAACGCCGGCATGAAGTCAACGTCCATCGTCTCATACCCATCGGGAGCCTTCTGCGTCGCGACCTCCGCCATGAACATTGGATCGGCTCCTCCTCCTCGTAGCTTGGCTCCAGAGAACTCGAGGATTGGCTCGCCGCAAAGCGAGCTTGGGAACGGAGGTCTCTGTCGCCGACCACTGCCGCGATTTCTGCGCAGCGCTCCGGCGTCAGCATCTTGTAGTACATGATCTTGCGGCGCACCATGGCTTTCCGGTGAACTAGGGGACACTTGATGCGGGCTAGGGGATCGAAAGGTGGGGGAAGGGGCTGGATATTAGGTGTGGTTTTAGGGCAGTGGCTGGCGTAGGCCGAGTAGCGAAGGTTCTGGTGTGAATAGTGGTTCCGGTGACGACCGGTCAATCGGTTTTTACTATACATCGCTCTTGTCGCATTTGCGTTGCAGCCCGGCACGCTGGACCCTCCACGTCGCTCACCGAATGGAACACGCTTCGTCTTGCGTTTTCGCTCACTTGTGGGACCACAATTGAGAGCAAACCGACGTCCCTCCCCCTCCCCCGGCCGCGTCATTTTATGCGGAGTAAATAAAAACAGAGGGAGTATACTACAGATGAGGATCCCCTGACTTGGCCGAACCCATTGAGTAACTGACATGCGGGGCCTAGCAAGCATGTGGTCCGCCAGTAAGTGACCGAAAGGGAGGGTAAGGCAGGGATACGTATGTGAAAGGATCTTCCAATGATATAATTTTCACATTATACATCTCATGTACTATTAATCTTGTCAATTGTCAAATGCGGTTTTGAAAAACCCATTAGAGCATGGTTAATAATATAGCCAGTCAATGGCTATAAGGAACTGCCATGTCATCTATAGCCATCATCCATTATATGCACTCATACAGTAGCGTGGGCTATAAGGTTGGCTATTTCCCACAAAAAAATTTATAAGGTTGGCTATTGTGTTAGTACCTTTTTCCATCTCCTCTCCATCTCTTTCTTCATATTTATTGGACGTATTTAACTAGGAATGCGTATATAGCTAGGCTCTTGCATGAGAGCTCACTCCCATTACTTTTTCACATCTCTCTCCTCCACATAGGCCCTATATAAATGGAAGGAGGGAGTACAACTATGAGCACTGCATACTCTAGTACAAATGTTGTTAGTACTCCACTAGTACTATTGGACATGGAGCTTAAAAAAGTTACTATTGGACTGGCTATACATGGCGAAATCCTAGTAGGAAGAGCATGCACGAGAACAAGCACATTCACGTGGTTGAAAACAAATTGGAAACCATCTCGAGTACAAATCTAGGAGTACGTACGAATCTAACAATATTGATTGGGCGTTGTTGAATGTTGATACTTTTTTTTATCAAAGTAGAGATACTTTGACTACACATAAAACTTATATGTAAACTAGAAAGGATAGGAGGGAGTATATTGTACGTTCAAAAACGAAACGAACATCGAATACCCTTTATATATGATTTGCGGATGCTATGATCACCGGTTCAAAATTTTGAATACACCTTAGGTATCACACATGCCCCCACTCGTTCTCTCTCGATTTCATCTCGGGGTCTGGATATCAATTGAAAGAGGACTAGGGTGGGTACAATACGCTCGTTTCTCTTATGAACGTACAATATACTCCCTTTGATCCCCACAGACCCCCCCCCCCCGCGGGTCATTTCTATCATAGAAACAGACCAAACCTTTATCTCATTCCACGACACGCAATTGATCTCTGAACATCAATCGATCTTGTCAACATGTGTCGGGGCATGAACCGAATGGGATGTCAAAACTAAGACGTGAAGCGACACGTAGTGGAGGCAAAGTGAAACTTCAAACGAACCATTTGTTTGTATGCACGTCGGACAAATTACAAAAAAATTGGAAATTCAAGCATGGTCTAGGCCCACATGCGAATGATACTCGGCGGAATGTTAAAAATGAGGAATGCGGGAGGATGGACTCGACCGGAGGGCGGCATGATCGATGGAGAAGAGGGTTGGAGAGGAATGAGAAATAAGCAAACGCCACATGATTATACTTGAACAGCTCAAATAAACAATAAGTTGTCTTGCTTGGCCTACATAGTGAAAGGCCTAATGCGCAACACGGAGCACGGGCGCTCGAATATGGCCGGGAAAATAGGGAAACCGACATGTGGGGCACACCTGTCGGGATGACGTAGCGCAAACTAGTCCAATGGAGGAGCTGGCCCACGACCTCCTCGCCACCGGCAACCGTTCATGTGGATTGTGGTGGCCAACAACATGGCGCGGCTCCAGCACCGCCTCTGGACACGGCGACCGCGGTGAGCGACACGCTCATCATCGCTCGACACGGTCGGTTTCAGTGTGCCGAGGGTGGTGTTAGTGATGTGGCACGACCAAAAGTATGTTTGGTTTGTGCCCAAGGTTGCCCCATCAAATCATTGGGTAGCCAAAATTTTGCTTGAGGTTTTGGTTGCCCATGATTTGGCCGACACCGGCAAGAAAAATGAACTAGAGTTGGCTAGAGTTCATTGGCATGACAAAAAATGGCAACCATCCATTTTTGGGTCATGACCAAAACCTAAAAAAAATGGCAACCATCCAAACAAAGACCAATCTTTGGGTAATGACCAAAATTTTTGTAAGGTGCACTTTGGCCACAATCCAAACACACCCCAACACCCGGCTTGGCGAGGATGCACGGGGCACCGGGACGCGTCCGTGGAGTGGTGTAGCGCGGCCAACTGCATCCTCAGGACCTGAGACCATGCAGGATCATCTTGCTCTTTCAATGACATGCGTCGATCGCATGTGAGCAAAGGGCATCTCCAACATTGCCACGACCGCAGCTAACTACCCTGGCACACCAAAAACCCTCGTCCCTCGCGCCGTCGCACAATGCGTTCCCAGCCGGCGCCAGCTGCCTGCATTCATGCCGTCCGTCTGTATGCCGCCGTTAAGAGGCTCGGTGCCCGAGGAACCAACTCTGGTGACTTACTGACGCACTAGGATGCTTGGCCTCACCGGAATGCGCTACTTAAAGCAGCAACGCCAGCTAACCTCCACACCATAGCGCATTGTCCTCCTACCTGGCACCACATCCACCATGACCGCAAGCGCGAACGCTCTGCGGGAGAGCTTGTCTTCGGGGATGGAGCTCGAGGTTGCCGCTCTCGCTCAAGTTGCCAGCCTCGCTCAAGTCGCCGCACTAGCGGTGGCCACGCTGGCGGCCGACGACGGGAGCATCGTCAGCCACACGTCTTACTTGCCGCCGTCCAACGTCCGGCACCCCCGAGGTCAGGGACTCCTCTGAGGATGAGTAGGGCATGGGAGGCAGCAGGGCATGGTGTGCCAACTGGCCGGTCCGTCTCCCGTGTTCTACTTTTCCTTGCCGGAGACCGCACCTTCACTTCACGGGTCTTGAACCCTGCCCCCGTACATGGAGATCACAGATGGAGGACATCGGTCGCCGCCGTAGAATAGGTTTAGGGTCGGGTTTCTTTTATTTTTCTGTCCTATAAAAGTTCGAAATGTAATGAAAATCTGCCATCTTTGCATTAATCTCGGCCGGTGTATATGAACTTTCACAATAATATAGTATATTGTAGGAGTACTAGCAAGATGCCCGTGCGTTGCACGGAAGATCAAGATCTTGTGGGAGAAAAGGATGAACGAGGGAAGGCCTTATCTACAAATGCACATTCACGCATTTCACATTTTTCTACATCTACGGGAACCCACGAAAGGGTTAATGTAAATTGCCTCTCTCTTTCTCCTCCCCTGATTTTCATGGTGGTGGGCCCCTCCCTCCCCCAATCTACAATCAACAGCTCACACGTTTCACATTATGTTAATTACGTAACTGGTACTACGTAGGTGTAGCATTACTCGTCCTAAAAAACCCAACTAATCCAACCTCCCAGCATATGGCGCGATAAAAGACCCGGTCGTGCCGTTTTAGTCGGGATTACCGGATTACTAGTAGTAGTAGTATCGATGGATCACGGGAAGCAACCAGTTTTTTAGGGGACGAAGCACCTAGTTTAAAAGGAAAAAAGGCAGTACACTCATAGCACCCCTGTCGCGGTCGCATTGCACCCCACACATTTTCGGTCCTGCACACGGCTCACGGAAACGGAACGCGCTTCGGCTTGCCTCTTCACTGACACGTCGGACTGCACTTGGAGAAACTGACCATGCACCAAACTCTCCCCGCCCACCGCGCGAAAATCCTCCCCCCACCCAAAAATTCCCCCCAAATCCTAGATTCAACCGCCCTTCGGCCATCTAGCCAATAATATTCCCCAAACCCCCCTCCCCCCGTCCCCCTCCACTCCATTCGCTCTGCCAAAGCCGCCCTCCCCGCCACGCCGATACGGCGGTGCCGCGGTTCGTCGAGGGGACGCACAGCGATCCTCTCACTCCCACAGTACACTCTCGTAGACTATCGTCCTCTAGCCGCGCCGCTGGTGACGTTCTTGTGGAGGTGCATGGCGGTCATCTTCTCCCACGGTATGCGCATTCTAGACTGAGGCTCCGTGCATGTCGGTGTAGCACTGAATGTTAGCTGATAGACGCTGTTAATCTCACTGTTTGTCGGACTAGTTTACAGTCAATATGCTCTGCTTAAGAAGCTTCCTTGCCCTGTTCTGCACTCAATCTGCTTAGCTGAGATGGCATGCCAAGGCCGATTAGTTGCTAAAATATCCTGCCATATATTTGTTGTGACGTAGATTGCCATGGTCTAGTAGCCAATCTGTTAGGTGAAATAGCTCTACACCGTTTTATACTCGATCTTTGTTGCTGCGATGGCCTTCGATAGTTTGATGGCTGTGTGCTCGGCCTCATTGACTACTGAAATAGCCTGCCATAATTTAGCACTCAAATTTGTTTTCTGAATTAGCTTTACATATATTTCGTTACTTAGATCTGCTCGTCCAAATATCTTGCCATAGCTTTAAACATCGACATAGGTATTTTCTTTCGGACTTCATAAAAAAGCATATATGTTTTTCCTGTAATATCTAGTAGAAGAACTAATTTGTATGTCTAACATATGGACATGACTTGGATAACTTCTGCTCGAAGATTCTCCACTACATATGTCGAGGGGGTTGAAAACTTCATGAACTTTATCAGAGCTGAGTACAGTGGTCCGAAATTAGATGTGCTCTACCCGTGTAGTAGTTGTATGAATTCAGTTACAAGACCCCAATCAACTGTGAAAAATCATCTACACTTGTATGGGATCTCGGTCACATATACTAGGTGGGTTCATCATGGTGAAGCTGTGAACGTCAATGTTATTGACTACGTGGAAGCAGCAGACCACCATCTTGATCTGCCTGATGATCAGGTGGAAGAGGAGGAGGAGGAGGTGGTGGCAGAGCCAGTGAGTTTGACCAACATTGAAACAATGCTATGAAATGCTCGTGCATTCCGTGAACTTTCACCTGCAGAAGAAAAACGGTGGGCCCGCATGTTGGAACAATGCAACGTGGTTGTCACCCCGGGAAATAAGCTGTCAGTATTCTCAGCTATGGTCACCTTTCTTCAGGTGAAGACATCGGAGCGGATGACCAACAAATCATTCGATGCGATGTTGGCTGCTTTCTGCAAAGCTTTCCCAGATGCGTCTGAGCTGCCACACACCTATAGTAAAATGAAGAATTTCCTTCGTGCAGTTGGAATTGGATATGATATGATCCATGTTTGTAAGAATAATTGTGTTCTATTCCGGAAGGATTATGCCAACTTAAGTGAATGCCCGAAATGCAAATCATCAAGATGGAAAGATGGTGATGCCGTGAAGAGGATTCCTCATAATGTTCTGAGACATTTTCCAATTACACCAAGATTGCAGAGGTTGTTTCATGATGCCGAAACAAGAGAGGATGTACTGTGGCATTCTAGGAACCAGGAGTATAGAGATCAGAATGTAATGAGCCATCCATCACATGGTAGTGAGTTGAAAAGCTTCAATCAGAAGCACGAAAAGTTTGCTGCTGACCCGAGAAACATTAGACTTGGCTTAGCTTCAGATGGATTTAACCCATTTGGCCACTAGAGTGCCACATATAGCATGTGGCCAGTGCTTGTTATCCCTTACAACATGCCTCCAAATGTCTGCACCAAAGAATCAAACTAGAAGAAGGCCTTGCTCATCCCAAGTCCAAAAAGTCTTGGAAAGGATTTTGATTTGTTCATGGAGCCTCTTGTGGAGGAACTTCAACATCTATGGAGGGGTGTTCTCACTCGAGAGCTATATAGCAGCCCACCAGCTGATTTCTTTCTGCGTGCTGTTATAATTTTGTGCATCCATGATTATCCGGCTTTGGGCACTATGTCAGGGCGAACGACACATGGTTACAATGCATGTGTTCGTTGTGACAGGAATCCGCTGTCATACGCAATACTTAGCAAGCTCTGTTACATTGGACACCGTTGTTTCCTTGCCAAGGACAAGCCACATCCTAGAAAATACTGAAGACATATGTTCAATGCAAAGCATGAAAACCGTGATGCGCCAAAGAGGCTCACCGCCGATGAGTTGCAAGTGGAACTAGAGAAGGTCAGGCATATTACACCAGGAAAGCATCCTGATAATGGTAGCGGGAAAAGGAAGCGTGGCAGGGCCAAAGAGAGATTATTGTCTACCCGCAGGTCCACTTTGTGGGACTTGGAGTATTGGAAAGATTTGGATCTACGACATAATCTTGATGTGATGCACATTGAGAAAAATATATGTGACGGCATTATAGGCACACTTCTTAATATTGAAGGCAAGACGAAAGATACCTTAAAATCTAGGATTGATTTGACACACCTGGGTATCAGACAGGATTTGCAGGTGCAAGATGAAGGTAAACCACGGGATATGGCACCAGCTGTGTACGTCTTGGACAAGGTAAAAAGAAAATAATTCTACAAGGTCCTGTCATGTGTGAGATTCCCACATGGATTTGCTTCCAACCCTGAAAGGAGAGTCGGTGCAGATGGAGACAAGGTACAAGGGTTGAAAACTCATGACTACCAGTCCTACTTCAAAGGGTTTTACCTGTTATCCTTAGAGGATTGGGCCGCCCTGACTTATACAGAGCAGTTGCAGAGTTGGGACAATTCTTCAGGGAACTCTGCAGTAGAAATATCAGGATAGATGCTTTGGAGCGTCTTAGAGACAAGATACCAACTATCCTATGCGACCTTGAGAAGATATATCCTCCAGCCTTCTTTGATGTGATGGTGCATTTGGCAGTTCATCTACCTGATGAGGCACTACTTAGAGGTCCAGTACAGTATGGCTGGATGTACCCTATTGAAAGGCGGCTAGGCACTTTCAAGGGCTATGTTAGGAACAGAGGTAGACCCAAAGATTCCATTGCAGAGGCCTACATTACTACAGAAGCGTTGACATTCTGCTCAAAATACATTGAAACAGCTGATCATCTTAGCAAAGACGTGGATGAAGACAATCCCTGGCTCAATGTTTTCGATTATTCTGTTCGAGTTACAGGGAAGAGTCGACAAGAGGACAAACCTAAAGATTTGGACAAAATGGTTTGGTATGTGTTGAATAACTGTCCTGAGATACTTCCTTATATCAAGTAAGTGCTAAGTACTGCAGCTTATACATCATAATCTACTAAACTTGCAGCACATTCTTATATATTTAGATGTTTGATGCGATCACTATGTTGTGCAGCATCTACAAAAAGGAGTTATGGCCGCAAAATCCAAGAAACATTGACAAACTCGTTATGGCAGGATTTGCGAAATGGTTCAAGAGCCATGTAAGTTTTTGAATTGCACTGACAGTTTTATTAATATATTGAGTACATAAGATGATTAGCTTGTCTATTTTCTAACCATAGATTAAGAAGATGCGGGAGGATGGGCAGGCAGTTGATGATGCCCTTTACTCACTAGCAATGGGTCCTGATACTCGGGTAAGACATTATGAATCTTGCGTTGTTGGAGACGTGCACTACAACACCCTTGCACAAGACGAAGGCAGGAAGACACAAAACAGTGTCATCATGAGCACGGATACGTATGACAAAGAAACAACTGAAATGTATGCTAACATAACAGACATTGTTCAGTTGCAGTATATCTCTAGTTTCGAGGATCATTGGTGTGTGGTTCTGTTGTGCTGTCGTTGGTATAACCTGCTTTCCAGGATCGCAAAACCCAGAGCTGATGATTATTTCAAATCCATCAGTGTCAAGGCGGCGTACTATACCAACGAGCCTTTTATTTTGGCAAATCAAGCAACACAGATATTTTTCTTGGAAGACACATTTGCACTAGCGATGACTGGATAGTAGTGCAAAGGTTTGAGTAGAGGAATTTGTTTAATGAAGTTGCACAAGAAGATGATGCTTACACTGCTCCTGATGTACAAGATAACACAGATGTTCCTAATATCTTTGAAAACCATCACATCAATGACGCCGGCGAAAAGATTGCCTGCCGTGCTGTGGACATATAAGAGTTGATCAAGAAGAAGCCAACATTCGAGGACATTGAGGACGAAGAAGAAGATGACACCGTGGGGAATTACGATTCAGAATGATACACATGGCGAAGCTGTTGACGCTGCTGCTGCGGATGATGATTACATTGCTTTTGTCGTATTTTCCTGTCAGAAGACGTTTTTATCTACTATGTGAAATTGTTTTTGCTATGACAACTGAAACCTGATGAACACGTTGTTTCATATTTTCCTGTGAGAACATCACTTGCTATGTATGCTGATTTGTGTTTGGTGATTGTATGACGACTAAAACATGATGACATTGTTGTTTAGTTGTACTCATATTTGGCTGTGAAACTTGAATTTGATGACATAGTTTGTTGTTGGACTGCAATTTGCTCGACGTCTTCGAATGAGAACAAAGCTGACCCGACAGGTCCTCTGCTAATTTATTTATTTATTACCAAAAGGGCCTTTGCTATTTATTTATTTATGAGCAAAAGGGGATACCCCCTGATTTCCGTTAATAGAAACCATTAGATGTTCACAACACTACGCCCAGCCTGCTACACATGTTTCATTCATTACTAGTTTCAGCAAAGTGCTCATGTCATAGCCATTGAATACATCACGAGTGCTACATACACTGCAAATAAAGAGACAATCATCCTACAGAGCACATCGATTTTGCCCATTACCTTCACAAGCTCTTTCATCTCCTCATTGCTGTCAAGGCCGTTCAACAACTATTGCTTGGCCATGAACAGAGGAACTGCATCTTTAACCTTCTGCTCTGCATCTTCCTCTTCTGTCGTTCCTTCAGTTACTTGTCCAACACCCCAACCTGCTGGTATTGGGATTCCTCGGCTAACCAAATGATTAGCATAGTTGCACTCCCCCACATCAGCAACTTCCTAGAAATACAAATCACACGAATCTTCCCTTTTCTGCACGAATCAAATTGGAAGATCATCAACCAAACTATTAAAAAATTAGCAACTGAAAGCAGCAGAACAACACTTAAACATATTATTACCCCATGATTCGGGCATTTGTAGAAGACTCGGCCAGGGTTGAGGATTGTGGTTGAGACGCGATGGATGACTCTGTGTGATTTGCAGCAGTGGCACCACACCAACGGCAGTGGGTTGCGATGAGCAACTGGCTGCGGTGCGCGTGCCGGCGGGGGTGTGATGAGACCCACAGGCGATGGTATGGGTGGCGACTTGGTGCATATTTGGTTGTTGCCCGCTGAAGAGCAGGTGGACGAGCAGCCAGCGGACATGGTTGCTGCAGCCAGAGCTTTTGATGCTCGGCAGAGTAAGTAGAGAAGAGGAGAAGCGAACGTTGGATGTGTCAGTATCATTACTTGCATAGTAGCATAGCACCATATATAGTCATAGTCTAGGTTTGTATTCGAACCAGCTACAGGAGCACGTCTCTCTTTTTTCTAAAACTCAGCAACGTCTCTTTATTGGTACACTAGCTTGTTCTGTACGCCTTCTCAAGTCTTTGATTCCTCCACCTGACATCTGGGACCCACCGGAAGGGCCTTTGTATTTCGCGAAAAAACGTGCCCCCCGCTGACAGGTCGGACCCACCAGCTATCTTCGCATGCAAGGAAGTGCCTCCTCATTACGCACAAAAAATTGAATACTCCCCTGCCAGCTGGAACCCAGCATCATGGGAGGCTGACTTGTGGGCCTACCAAGTTGACGAGGACGGAGGGCTTTGTCGACTTAGTCAATATGAACGATTCTAGCTCCAGTTACCGTACGATGTTCATCCAACGGTAGTAGTGCTTCTTTAACCTCTGGTCTTCTTGCTCCAGCCGCCCAAACCAGCGCCGGTCGTGCCGCGTGCTCCTGCCTCCCGTGGTCGGCTGTGATGCCACGGAGGTCTCACCGCCCCTACTACTCCCACCGCTGTCCAGGCCATCCCTCTACTCACCCACACCCCCTGTTATTCTGCGGCGATGGTAGCCTCACACTGCAGCCGAACTAGTGAACTCTCGTACTCCTCTCCGCGTGGGCATCCACTGCCGCGTCTTCCCCGGCTCCGCGTCGTCCCCTTACTAGGCCTCGTCGTCGTCCACCGCCTTGGTGCTCTCGGCGCGGCGTTGTCAATGTGGTCAACGACCGACTTCCATCGGAAGAGTACTGTATGTGGAGAGGCTGACAGCTGGGTCCAGGCCGCAGCTAGGTCCACGGCCACAGCCCAGGTTTTTTTGTGATTTGCCAAGTAAGTCACTTTGGCAGGCTTGTTGGGCTGCAAATCTTTCAAGACGAGGAGAGCTTCATTCGGCTGGCCGAGAAAATGGCCTATCAGTAATAAGAAATGGGATGTACATTTTTAAAACACATCAAACCGGCAATTAGTTTCAAATTTCTTTTTTTTCATGTTGATATTTTAAATTGCGTTGATTTTTATGCGTGGACATTTTGTTGGATTTTATATTGATATACATTTATTTTTAAAATCAGTTTGAATGTGGCTCGAAATTTCAGGATTAAAAACAGTTCGGACCACACCGAAATATGCAAAATTTCGTATAATTTTTTAACCGTGGCCACAATATGGGCTGTAATGCTAACAAAAGAATATGGGCTCCAAAAAAACTTAAGAATTAGCAAATGGGCTGTAAATTATTAGAAATAATGGCAGATGGGCTGTATGATGTTTTCCACAGATTTGAGGCTTTCCTAAAAAAAAGGTTGACGCACAAGCAGTGACTATTGGATGTCCATCCAACGGCCGTCGTGCTTCTTCAATCTCTGCTCTTCCTGCTCCAGCCGCTCAAACAAGCACCGGCGGGACTGCCTGCTCTCTCCTCCCCATGGCCGGCTGTGCTGCCACGTAGGCCTCACCGCCCCACCGTACTTCCATCACTGGCCTAGCCATCCCTCTACTCACCCACACCTGCAATTATTCTCCAGCGACGACACACGAACCAATAAACCCTCGTACAGACGTACTCCCCTCCGCGTGGGAAACAACTGCCGAGTCTTCCCTGTCTCCGTGTCGTTCCCTTCCTAGGCCTCACTGTCGTCCACCGCCCTGGTGCACTCGGTGTGGCCTGGTCAACGTGGTCAACAACCGACATGCATCTGAAGTGGACTGTACGTGGAGAGGTTGATAGCTGGGTCCACGGCCGCACGCAAGGAAATGCCTCCTTATTACGCGCAAAATAATGATTCCTCCACCTGACATCTGGGACCCACCGAAAGGGCCTCTGTATTTCGTGAAAAAATGTTACCGCCGCTGATAGCTTGGACCCACCAGCTATATCTTTGCACGCAAGGAAGTGCCTCCTTATTACGCACAAAAAATGAATACTCCCTCTGCTAGCTGGGACCCAGTATAGTGGCAGGCTGACTTGTGGGCCTACTAAGTTGACGGGGACGGAGGGCTTTGTCAACTTCGTCAATATGCACGATTCTAGCTCCAGTGACCGTACGATGTCCATCCAACGACCATAGTGCTTCTTCAACCTCTGGTCATTCTTGCTCCAGCTGCCCAAACCAGCGCCGGTCGTGCCTCGTGCTCCTGCCTCCCATGGTCGGCTGCGATGCGGCGAAGGCCTCACTGCCCCTACTACTCCCACCGCTGGCCAGGCCATCCCTCTAGTCACCCACACCCCCTGTTATTCTTCGGCGACTGCAGCCTCATACCGCAGCGAACTAGTGAACCCTCGTACTCCTCTCCGTGTGGGCATCCACTGCCGCGTCTTCCTCGGCTCCGCGTCATCCCCTTCCTAGGCCTCGTCGTCGTCCACCACCCTGGTGCTCTCGGTGCGGCGTGGTCAACGTGGTCAAGGAACGACTTCCATCGGAAGAGTACTGTACGTGGAGAGGCTGATAGCTGGGTCCACGACAGCCGCAAGGAAGTGCCTCCTTATTATGCGGAAAATAATTATTCCTCCACCTGACAGTAGGGACCCACTAGACGAGCCACCGTATTTGGCAAAAAAATGTTTCCCCCGTGACTGCTGGGACCCACCGGACGGGCCAACGTCTTTCGCGAAAAAAACGTTCCCCCCGCTGTCAGCTCGGACCCACCGGAGGTGCCTCCTTATTACGCAAAAAATGAATACTCCCCCTACTAGTTGGGACCACCTTGGTGGGAGGCTGACTTGTGGGCCTACTAAGTTGATAGGGACGAAGTGCTTTGTCAATTTAGTCAATGTGAATGATTCTAGCTCCAGTGACCGTACGATGTCCATCCAACAGCCGTTGTGCTTCTTCAACCTCTGGTCTTCTTACTCCAGCCACCCAAAGCAGCACCGGTCATGCCGCATGCTCCTGCCTCCCATGGCCGGCTGTGCTGCCGCGGAGGCCTCACCGCCCCCTACTATTCCCACCGCTGGCCAGGCTCTGTGGCGACGGCAGCCTCACGCCGTAGCCGAACTAGTGAACCCTCGTACTCCTCTCCGCATGGGCTTCTACTGCCGCATCTTCCCCGGCTCCGTGTCGTCCCCTTCCTAGGCCTTGTCGTCGTCCACCACCCTGGTGCACTCGGCGCGGTGTGGTCAACATGGTCAAGGACCGGCTTCCATCGGACGTGGACTATATGTGGAGAGGCTGACAGCTAGGTCCACGGCCGCAGCAAGGAAGTGCCTCCTTTTTACGCGCAAAATAATTATTCCTCCACCCGACAGCGGGGACCCACCGGACGGGCCACCGTATTTCGCGAAAAAACGTTTCCCTGACTGCTGGGACCCACCAGCTACATCTTTGCACGCAAGGAAGTGCGTCCGGGCAAAAAAAATGACTCACCCCCTGACTGCTGGGACCCACCAGCTACATCTTTGCACGCAAGGAAGTGCCTGACAGTCAGGACCCACCTGGTCGAAGCGTACGTAGCGTTGTCATTCTGGTCGCGAACGTGTACGTACATACTTGTCGATGTAGAGGTGCGCACGTGTCGTAGTAGAGGCGCGCATGTAGCATGTACACGTACGTACAACGCCCAGTGTGCAAGAAAGAAAATACGGCCACGTACGTACATATGGGCAGGGTCTCGAACGCCTACTCGAGCATACGTATGGCCAGGGCTCGTGTACATGGCTGGGTCAGAACGGAGAAACAACGTCGTCGTCGTGTTCATGAGGAGCCAATCGGCTGGGTCGGAACG